>NW_024733734.1:5476516-5482595 GCF_018991925.1 Homarus americanus
CACATTTCTTATTCATGTTGCCAATGACAACAGAGGGATACTTTTCATATTCTATATATAACATCATCCATCATCACTACATATAACACCATCCATCATCACTACATATAACACCATCCATCATCACTACATATACCACCACCCATCATCACTACATATAATATCATCCATCATCACTACATATAACACCATCCATCATCATCACTGCATATAACACCATCCATCATCATCACTACATATAACACCATCCATCATCATCACTACATATAACACCATCCATCATCATCACTACATATAACACCATCCATCATCACTACAGATCGGTAAAGTAGGTTCCGAGATTCTCGTGCGGACACACAAACACACATACTTCTTTGTGTGTGTGTGTGTGTGTGTGTGTGTTTAGGACTTTAGGTAGTGCTGTAGTGTAGTTGAATTGTAGCGGAGTGAGAAGACACCAGGCAGGGTACCCATGTACCGTGTAACCTGCCTCGTCGCCTTACCTCTTCTCTGTGGAGTGTTTTTGTGACTTCACCTGCATGTTGTAATGCTTAACGAGGGAGAGAGTGGTGGGTATTTATAGCTTTTAGCATAGCTTAAAAAAATTATCATTTTGTAGTTGTTGATATATATATATATATATATATATATATATATATATATATATATATATATATATATATATATATATATATATATATATATATATATATACTGATAAACACATGGGAAACAAGAATACACGAAGGTCAGTCAGTCAGAACACTAAAAATAAATATTAATGATAATATTAATAACAACACTATATTAATACTACTACTATTATTACTACTACTACTAATAAAGAACCATAAAGAAATACAAAAATGAAAAAAAAAGATCAATAGTGAAAAAATATTTATTGCATGTATGTTGCGCTGTCAATAGTAAGAGAAACAATTGAGACATGCAATTGTGTGTAGATGAGGCAGAAAGTCAGCTCAGCAACCTGGGACTTGGTCACAATTTTGTGATGCCATGTGGCAGCAGGGTCTACCATGAGACAATACATAATGCTTCCATTTTCTTCCCAGGCAGTAGTACCTACCTGTTTGGTAGCTGCCTACTACCTAGTAGTAAGCAGCTTCCAAACAGGGAGGTACTACCGCCTGGGAGGATATTGGAAGCATGATGTGCTGTCTAGTGGCAGACCCTGCTGCCATATGGCATTACGAAAATTGTGACCAAGTCCCAGTATACTGCCCGATTGTGGGGTCACTAATTCTAAGGGTTTAACTTAACTCTAATCTTAATTTTAAGGTCGCTGCCACCAGACCCACCCCCCCACCCCCCGGGACAGTATGTAGCTCGTTAGGTAGCGGGCAGAGTAAGCTAGGCATTGGGTTGGGTTTTTCATTAACCAAATCGAGAGTGGGAGGAAGGGTGAAGCATCAAGCATGACTTAACTAATTTATTCCTTATAAAACATAGTGAACATAAAAAACATAACACAAACATAAGAATGAAAGAAACTGCAGCAAGCCTATTGGCCCATACTGGGCAGTACTATTTACACCCAATCCCTATTGCTCATATATCCGTCCAACCTATGTTTGAAGCTATCCAGCGTATTCGAGTTAATGATGATATTTGGTAACTTGTTCCACTCATCCTCTACTCTTTTTCCAAACCAATGTTTACCTATTTCGCGCCTAAATCTAAATTTGTGTAATTTAAGACCATTGTTACGAGTTCACTCCTAGTTGGATAGTTTGAGTACCTTTGTAATGTCCCCTTTGTTCAGCCCTGACTTCCATTTATACACCTCGGTCTTATCGCCCGTCACTCCACGTCTCTCGAGGGTGTGCAGATTAGGATGCTTTAACCTGTCTCTGTACAGAAGGTTCCTAATGCCCAGGATTAGTCTTGTCATTCTCATCTGAATTCTTTCTCGGGATTCTATATCCATTCTGTAGGTGACCGACGCTTCTTCCGCAGAGGGTTATGCAGCCAGACCTTATCACTATCCTTGTAACAGACCTTGCTTGCTTTGATATCATGGTTGCACTTCATCACTTCACCCGAGAACTCCAGAGCTTTTTGAGCATGATGGTGGATCTTTGTCAACCTTTCTTGGAAGCTTTTGAAGTAACTGGTGGTGTCTTCAGGAAGTTCTTCATCAGATGGTCTTCCTGTCAGCAGATCCACTGGCAGCCGCAGTTCGAGACCCAGCATCAGTTTTGTCGGTGTGTATCCAGTTGAATCGTGGGCAGCCAACCGATATGTCACCAACAGAGCAGGCAGCTTCTGGTCCCAAGATCCAATTAAACTTTTCAACCAATCCGTCTGACTGTGGCCGAAGTGGAGTGGTCCTAGTCTTCCTTATGCCCAACAGTTTACAGCATTTGCTGAACACAGCTGACTTAAAGTTTCTGCCCTGGTCCAAGTGCAACTCGTGGGGCACACCAAACCGGCAGAAGAACTGGTTCCACCAGCACCCTGGCAACAGTCGTGGCTTCCTTATTTGGGATGGTATAAGCTTCTGACCAATTAGTGAAGTAATCCATGGCCACACAGATGTACCTATTACCATCTGCAGAGGGTGGCAGAGGTTCCGCAATATCCACTGCGATCCTCTCCATTGGTGCACCTGCATGGTGCAGCTCCAGTGGGGCACGCGTGTGTAGCTTTGATCCCTTCTCGGCGCAGCAGACATCGCATGACCGGCACCATTCTTCCACATCCTTACGCATGCCAACCCAGTAAAACCTTTGCCGCAGGCGACTCAGGGTCTTCTTCACTCACAGATGTCCACTGGTTAGATTGTTGTACATCTGCATCAGGATCTATGACTTCATCTTCTAGGGAAGAACTGTCTGCCAGTACCTGTTGAGGCTATCGGTAGTCACCCACTGGCTCTACAGCAGCTGAAGAGCATCCCACTGCGTCCAGTAGTTTTTAGTTATTTGACTTGCTGCACTGAGCTCTGGTTCATCCACTCGACCACTGATCGCAGGTCTTGGTCTTCCAGCTTCAGTGTCTTAAGGCCTTCCCTCAACAACGGCTGGAACCTCCTCCACTGTAGTGCGACTACACTTCTTAGGAACTGCCCTTTTCTTGTAACTCTGCTGACAATCAGGCATCACTATTCCCGGACGGGTATGCAAAGCACCGTTCACCTTGCGTGGAAACCGCACTTCTAATTTTGTGGGAATAACTACTGTCCGCGTAGCTGTAACCGTAGCACCTGTATACTTCACAGTTTTCAGCGGTACCCGCTTTCCTCTTATTGTCAACTGCATCGAGCCAATGTCCAGTTGATACTTGCGAGGTAAGAGGTAGTCCAGACCTAGGATGCAAGGGTCTTCGATATCCGCTGCAGAAACCTGTAGGGTATCTTCTTCCCCTCCTAGCTTGATGCTGATGTCCACTGGTCCTTTTAGCACTGGGCATTGTCCAGTTATCACGCGCAACTGTTGCGACGTCTCAGGTAGTTTTCGATGACTAATAATATTAAAGGAAATGATATTAAAGGAAAAAAATAAATTATTCTGATATAAGTGGAAGAAGTGTGTGACGTATGGTACGTGCATGACATGATGAACTTGATAAGAAGTGCATCATGTAAAACAACAAGCACAATATTTGAATTATATACTGTAGGAGGAGGGAAATATTACAATTACTTGACAAAACACCGAAGATATCAAAAGTGTATGATACAACAGAAAACATAACAAGTTCCATATGCAATAGGAGGCATAGCAAATTATTTTTACAATAAAATACAGTATATAACAAGTTCGTTATACACCAGGAGTTATGAAAAGATCATTATACAACCTGGTATATAAAAATATTACACAACAAGATAATATATAACTAGTTTATTGTACAATAGGCTATATAACAAGATCATTTATACAACAAGACTTATGCGACTTGTATAATACAACAGGGATAACCAGAGTTTTACGTGACAACTGAATGTTATATAAGAGGCATAAAGTGAAAAATGAGATAAAAGGCGAATGTTGCAATAGGAGGTAAACTATGGAACAAATTAATTAAGCATGGCTTTTACAAGTTTATTATTAATATAAAAGGTATTCTTGTTTCTTTGTTGCTATATTTTATTTATTGCTTTGTTGTTAATTTTATCAGTAATTGTTGACTTACATCTTCTCCTTTATGTATATGGATCATGTGGTTAAATGCTCTAAGAAACTGTTATAGTACTACATTCTGGTGACATTTTCCCGTTAAGGAAAGAATAATTTAAACACCCATAATTAACGCCCAATTTATACCTCTTATTATCAAGGCAAAGTCAATAGATTCCCAGTTTACTAAGAACAGAATACACTGGAGTATATATCTTAAATACACAATTATATACAAACACAGATTTTGTCTGTATTTTCCTTCCGCAGCAACACCTTGAGTCAATAACCGTTACGGTCGTTGACTCAATTACTAGTAGGCTATAATAGAATTATAGTGCCAGTGAATTTTGCCTCTCAACATACAAAAAGTTCATTTACCCTGTACCGTTTGCTGCACACCTGTATATATTTTTTCTATCGAATCTGCGCATGTGCTATTCGTTCACGTCTGTCCTTAAAAGGTACAGTGACGGAGTAGAGACACAGTTGGCTGTAAACCCACGATGATGGCGTTAATACTGAGAACGCTGGTAATAGTTCTGCTGGTGGCAGTTTTCTCCACATCAGTTCAGGTTAGTGAGTGAAGTCTTTGGTAGTAAAACAACAGCAACGCAACATTTCTCTGGTGTATGTCAGGTCTACGGTCCTAAGTATGGATCACATACACGATTTACATAAATTCGACGTAAATTCATTATCCTCATCAAACTGTTATCGAGGTACTTTTCATTGTCATCAGAATACTCCGTGTTGTCTTCTCCATCACTATTGAAGATATCTGGAAATGTGATATTGAATATCTAGGTGTTCACCTGAAAATATACTTAGCTCCTGTCGATCTGTGTGTCTAATAATAGGCTAATATTTCACAGAAGTTGGTTAAATTAGCATGTAGTAATGGCTGTGATGGTAGATGTACGGAAGCAATCAACACGATAATAGGGAAAGCAAAAACAGCATTTAACAATTTAAAAGGTCCAATGAAAATAAATATTAACTTCAAATTGAGAAAGAGGCTCCCGAGGGACTTTATATGACAAGGACAGAAGCGTGGACACTTTCAGCAGACACCAGATAGAGGTAGGAAACCTTCGAATGTGGTGTTATTAACGAATGATAAGTTTTCCAAGTTTAGAAGCTCCAAAAGTTGAGAAGAATACACTGAGAAGGAGAGTTAAACTATTTGTTGTGTTAATAATGGAGGCGGTGCTAAGATTCATCTGTAGAAGAGTCCTTTGACTAACACAACGGAAATGTAAAGTTTACCTTTCTTTTTTTTGTGAATTGAATCTTCAGTACTTCAAGAACATTTAGTAACTCGTTGAACAATACCAAATTAGCCAAATTATATAAATCTTGCTCATCTTGTTAAGCTAACAGGGCTAATAGGTGGTTTCCACTGTAGATTTCTATCTATCTATCTATCTATCTATCTATCTATCTATCTATCTAACCATCTATCTATCTATCTATCTGTTGTGTGTCTGTCTGTCTGTCTGTCTATAAAAGAACTGTCTTGAAGATCAAAATCGTGCGGGAGTCAGGAGAGAGCCCCGATGGGTATGGGTAATTTTTGTACATTTTAAAAGCTGTAGATATCAAACACACGTTTCTTTATTTCGTGAGGATTATATAATATGATCATGGGTTGTGGGATGTATATATGATTTTGTTTTTCATATAAATCTGAGCTGGAGGAACGTTACAGGATTTGATCACTATTCGTGGATAATCCAACCATTTGACAACGAATTAGTCTTTATGTAGAGAACGGCGGCTTGCTATGAAAGAGTGATAGAAAGCATTAATATTTTCAATACACTAATTTCATGTATAGGTTATAGCAATAATACCCGATTTGTCCATTGGTAACGTATTCTTCATTTACCTCTTACATCCACTCTTTTCTATATATTACTAAAATTAATTTGGGT
>NW_024733734.1:5482695-5532170 GCF_018991925.1 Homarus americanus
TATGATAGAAAACTATGAGAATGATAACGTTATCTTTCTATGCAAGTGATAAGTGAGGTGTTAATATGTTTTGATGCAGGGTGGTGACAATGCGTGTGAAGATGCTGGTGGGAATTGTGTGAGTAAAGAGGAATGTGAAGTTAAACCATCTGCAGCAGACTGCGAGGAGGAAGATGAAGTCTGCTGCATTACTCCTTCAAGAAATAGTAAGTGCTAATGTAATAATAATAATAATAATAATCATCATCATCAACATCATCATCATTATTATTATATTATTATTATTATTATTATTATTATTATTATTTTTATTATTATTATTATTATTATTATTATTATTATTATTATTATTATTATTATTATTATTATTATTATTATTATTATTATTATTATTATTATTATTATTATTATTATTATTATTATTATTATTATTATTATTATTATTATTGAGTAAAATAATAGTGCAGTTTACAGCTGGGTTGGCAGTTTTGTAGACGAGAGGCATACCTTAGCACGTGTGTACAATATAAACAAAGCCGGCATGCGTTATATATGCTGTAAATGGTGAAAGTACACAATTTCTAATATACTTAGATGGTGCAGGTAAGCAGAAAGGCAATTTGACCATGGACATCCAATAAATCCACCAGAAGATTATTTTTATGAGAATGACAGCGAAAACCTGTGACTGTAAAATTTGGTAAAGTTTAGCTCTCATTGAGCTAAAACTTATGTTTTTCCAAATCGATAAACTCTATAATATGTTATTTCTGCAGAGATCGAGAAATCGAGGCTCCACAGGCAAAAGTCTGAGAGGAAAAGGCGGCAGCAAAGGAGGAGGAACAATAAGAAAATGGAGCCGAAAGAAAAAAGTGAAGAGAATGGCAAATATGGTACAAAGCCGAAAAAGAAGTCTTGCACCGACGTCGGAGGAGTATGCCACTCAAAATGCTCTCATGGCAAGGTTAAAGGCGGCAAATGCTCAGCTGGAGAAAAATGCTGTAAGTATTATTCATACAAAGTTAAGTATACAGCAGACATGTTAAAAAAACTTTTACCATTACCTGGATTGAACTTTTATTTTCTATAACACGCGATAAGGTTAAATATATCATCATCCACCCGAAGCCAGTGTAGTAATGTAAGGGTTAAATTGTTCTGCCACTTGACATTTGTGTATCGCCTTCATCTAGGAAGGTCAACTACCTGGGCTATGAACACCTGCCTCCAGTACCGAAGAAAGCCAACATTTTATCACAAGTTGGTTAATGTGTGTGTGTGTGTGTGTTTTTTATGTATGTATGTATGTATGTATGTATGTATGTATGTATGTGTGAATTAAATTTTAATTTGCCTTGGACAGCAGCTAGTTTATTGTGTACTCCATACTTATCCTGTGAATGGTAGCGCAAAAGGATTAGAGAGTAGAGGCCACAAAGGGTGTTTATCGGACCCCTTTGGTCATGATAGTATGGCATTGAGTGATACAATTCCCAGTACATTGTTTGTTTAAATCGGTACATATAATTTTTATTAGGTGCTAGATGCAAAGTGTGGATACAGCCTTAGTATATCAGGTATCTTCCCATCACAGATAAAGTGCTGTGCCATCGCATATCTATCCTCATAAGTTTTATTTTTATTTTTTTTCGAACTATGACGTAGTGTTGGAATGTGTGGCCTTGTGTCTGACTGCACACTTTACATTTAGAGTTGTTCACATCTGTTTGTGGGGCATACTGCCGGGGGAATGCAATAAATCCTAACCTTAGTCTAGCGGTGATAAGTATTATTATCTAGTGATTTTGTTACTTGCTTCGTAGACATGTATTACTTGATACATCTTATCATGGTAAATAGTGGGTTGACTAAAGCCTCTTTGCCTTTATCTACTTGCTTCAAATTCATCAAGTTCTTTTCTGATTACAGTTTTTAGGGTTCTGTTTGACAGTCCTAGATTTTATTCAACATTGTATATATTGGACGCGAGTTTATCTAAGGCATCAACTCTATCGCGTTGACTCACGCGTATGTGAGAGGGGATCCACAGTAGTTTGACCCTAATACCTCGTCAACAAGTGGGTGACAATCTGAGTTTAGGGTATCAAGAGCGGGTAGTGATTTTGAGACTGCCAGTGGTAGTGTCTTCAGCAAGTTTCTGGGCTGTGAGTATAGCAAATGGTTCAGTTTTTTGAGTGAATGCCCAGTTATTAATTCTAGCTCCGTTTTCTATTATATTACCGTTAGGTTGAGTCACAATGACAGCACTGCCAGGCCTTCCACAGACAGTGTAGATGGTCTGTGTGATGCTATTTTCAGTTCATAGGTTATGTATGTGTTCAAGAGCTCTTTGGTGTATCAACCATGTACAGATTGTATTGTCCAAACATTCTCATATGTGTAGCAGTAGTTTGGATCTATTAAATTCACCAGTTTCATGACTCATATATTTTAGCACTTTCCTAGAAGCAATGTTGTATGGGCTATCATGAGATTGGTCCCAGTTACTGTATTCTGTTTTTGACACTGGGTATTCCTAGCTCTTTCCTCATATTGAGTACTTTGGTGTTCATGGGACAGCCTAAGTTATTTCTAAGAGCTTTATTTTGCGTCTTTTTGAGTTTGTCAATGCCTCTCCCGTCACGAAGGACCAGGGCTAGTGTGAGGTAATATATCACAGATCTTATATATCCTAGGTACATTGTGGGTTGTACCCAGCTACACATTTAAGGGGTATTAACCTCTCAGTACATTGGCGGGATAGCTGTTGTACAGTGTGTCAGGTGAGGTATTGCAGAGGAGATAGAGACACCGAGATATTTAAGTTTTCATAGTTTGGATAGTCGTCGTTTATGGTTACCAGCTTGTTTGTTGAATACTTTAATTTTCTCAGTGGAGATGATGAGATCAAGGTTCTCACAGGCTGACTGTACGTACATGGTTCACAGTGGTTTGCACAGTGGTTTTAGTATATATAAGAATGTTATTTGCATAGCTGACACTAATATTGCTGGGGCTGTCTGGGATTGACTTTAATAATGCATTCATAAGAGCATTGAACTCCACCTTGGGGGGTACCAAGTTGCATATCTTTGACGTCACTTTTGTAACCCTGAAACAGTGCAGCTGCTTTTCTGTTTGTGAGGTAACCACTTATCCAGTTTTACAGCCGACCTCCTATATTCATTTTTCTAGTTTACACAACATAATTTGCTTATTGGTAATATGAACAGCAGCTTTTAGGTCAAGAAATGTGGTGTATATGTGTCTTTCATTCCCATGCACTGTTAGGTATGTGGTGATGCAATTATGTACGCTTTTATGATTGTCTTCCGAGATCCATCCTCTCAAAAGTCTTACAAAGGAAAGATAGTTAGTGATATGGGACCAAAGGCATCAGGGTGTTCCAGCTTTGGTTTTGGTCCAGGATGTGGGTAGTTGGCCTTCGGCATGACTCATATGGTACAATGCCATTAATAGAGTGTGCCAGCACACGTCTTAGTAGTCTTACAATATTGAAGGTGACTTCGTCCTTACCAGGAGCAGTGGATCTATCCTTAAGGAGAGCAGCGTTAAGCTCCCACCTAGTATATGGAACATCACACATCGTGTTGTTTGCTCAGCATAAAGTTGATGAGATTACTTCGTTCTACAGACTTGGCATCAAGGTGCTCTCGATTCCTAGTTGGTAACATGTTATAGTTAAAGACATTAATCCACTTCATTATTAGGTCATTATATTTTTGTAGCGTTTTTGGATGGGATTCGTGCCTACTGTGTTTACCTCTGATTGTGTTTATGTCTGTCTAGGCTTTGCTAAGGGGTGTGTGTTGGTTCAGGGTGTTGACACATTTTCCCCATGCATTTTGTCTATGTTCATTCGCGCGCTCCCGGACTGAAGTGAGTGAAGCTTGAAACAGTTTTATCATTTGAGGAGTCCTGTGTTATTTGTAATCCTCACCAGTCAGCCTGGTTATAGAAGACATTGTTGGTGAAGAGATTTTGGTAATTGTTAGGCTTGTAATCCTTGTACCAGTCATAAATGAAGTCTCTAAAATGTTTTTTTTATTCTTTCTTGACTGTGGGTCTACGTTTGTTAAGTTTTCCACCAATGGGGGGTGGCATTGGCTACATATATACTGGTTGGGATTGGTTTGTAATTAGATATAAGATCAGTAGCTACATCGGAGTTCTAAGTTGTGGATGAAAGATTAAAGCCAATACACTTCTCTAAAGCCCGCCATAGATGTGTGAAGGCGCGCTATCAACAATGATTTGAACATCTTCATATGAGCTTAATAATTAAATATGTCTCCTTCCATTGGTATTAATGGTGGTTGTCAATCTTATGTCTAGTGCTCAGGTCCTAAAATAGGACAGTGGGTTCAGTATATAAGAAGAGATCTGTGTAGTGAAGCTGATCTGAGGGAGCATAGGCGTTGAACACGTTCAGTAAGGAGAGTGTTCCCATGATAATGATAATGGTAGATGGTAGTCCTTTTTGATACAAGAGGTACAAAACCTGTGGTAGAGAACAACGCCTTGACATGTGCATGACTTCCATTGGCCTTACTGTCATCGTTGGATTATTGTCATAGTCGATATCAACTGACTTTAAAGTAGTAGTAGTAGTAGTGTGTATGTGTGAGAGAGCGAAACTAGTGAAGAATATGGAAAGGTGAATTTGTGCCAGATGATTCGAGAGAAGCCATCGTCAATACCCTTTATAAAGGAAAAATGTGAATATGAATATTTAGAAAATTATGAAGAACTTGTTATTTGAGTATAGCTGTTAAAATATGCGAAATAGTTTTGAGTGGCCGTGTGCAAAAATAAAATTCTTCCTGGTTTGCGAGGAAACGAAAATATTTAGGAAACAAACAGTTCACGTAAATCAAATTTCTTCTCTGGCAGATTGTTGAGAAAGTTTTGGATTAACTTGTGTGAAGAATGTAGGAGGTGAAAGTTGAAAACGATCAAAAGTTATATCATATTTTTAAACATTAAGCAACCTATGTGACTGAAGGGAATAAAAGAGATAAGGAATTTAGATTTTAGAGTTTTACGTGTAATAAGGTAGTAGTGGAAAAGCATACTCTAAGAATGCATTATCATAAGTAATAATAACAATTATAAATGAGCTGCAAATGTGTATCAAATTTGTGTGAAGAGGTTTATTTCCAACCGTATTTTATTTTCAGAAGGAGAAAGATTATGCAGTAGACTGTAAGTCAGGAATGACAAAAATAAATATCAATTACTTGTGCGCTATCATCAAGATTAAGAGAAATGAGAAGAAAAATGATTTATTTTTATTTTTATTTTATTTTTTTTGTACGGGGATTAGCCCACCCGGGCTCAGGTCATCGGCCCATAACGGTGCCCAAGGGGCTAAAAAATAAGAATAGAAAGAAAATACAAATAGGAAAGGGAAAGATTATATTAATCTACACCACGAAGATGCCGAATTGGGTATAAAAACCCCCCACAAATATAGAGTATGGAAGATTTTATGAAGGGCAGGAAAGGTGACTGAATAGACTATCGTACAGTAAAATAAGGAAGGGATAGGGGCAGACTACATAGGAGAGGAGCAGTAGAGTGAGTTACGAAGGTGTTGTGGTATGTTTAGGGGAGTATCACAGGAACATGATAAGACCTCATACGAGTATAAAGTGGAGAAATGTTGCTTAAATATATAGCACACAGAATATAGAAGAAGACTTCATAAATTAATTAGTGTGATATATAAAGCCTCCTCTCTGTCTCTCCCTAGTTGTAACTTTCAGTGGCAAGCTAACGAGGGGACATTACGTGCCCAAAAGTCGTAATGAAATAATTATCAAGGAAGTGAAGTTTTCTAAATATTATTATTAAAAATGCGATATAAATTTTAATACCTGTTCGATTGTACATAGATCTGCTGACGACTGGAACGTCACTATAACGTGAACAACAATGTAAGAGAAAAATTCCACAATGGCAGACGAAATATTATTTCCAAACAATCGTTCTACTCAGCCAGTCCTTATCTGTAACTCCACTGAGTAGGGCGACAGTTGATGCCGAAACTGTTTAAAATAAACATTTCACCTACCATTGTGTTTTTTATCCTCTTTTGTATATGGATCTGTTCAGTCCTTGTTTATTTGATAGTAACTTTCTTGTGATTTACTTGCAGGCAAGCCTAGTGGTGGTGGTGGTTACGGTGACGGTGGTGGTGGTGGTGGTGGTGGTGGTGGTGGTAACGTAGGTCCAGCAGGTCCACCTGGTTCTCCAGGTAAAAGTGGTCGTCCAGGTAAACCTGGGCCTGCAGGCCAACCTGGTCATGACGGAACTCCTGGCCTTCCCGGTTCTCGTGGCCCTACTGGTAATCGTGGCCCTGCCGGTTTTCCTGGCCCAGATGGTGCTCCTGGCGTTGCAGGACCTGCAGGCCCTGTAGGTCCTGGAGGTCCTCCAGGTCCTGCAGGTCCCTCTGGTTCCCCAGGTTCTAAAGGTGTTCCTGGAGATAAAGGCCCTGCAGGCGGGGTAGGTGGTAAAGGTGCTGTAGGTGATAAAGGTATGCCAGGTGATACAGGTCCTGCAGGTCCGGTAGGTCCTACAGGCCCTGCAGGTCCTAAAGGTACTGCAGGTCCTGCAGGTCTTCCAGGTTCTAAAGGTATGCAAGGTGAAACAGGACCTGTAGGTCCTACAGGTGCTAAAGGTATGACAGGTAATACAGGTCCTACAGGTCCCACGGGTCCTGCAGGTGCTAAAGGCCAGGCTGGTGCTGCAGGTCCCAGAGGTGATAAAGGTTTAAAAGGAGATAAAGGTTCTGCAGGTGATGTAGGCCCTGCAGGTCCTAAAGGTTCACCAGGTCCTGCAGGTCCTGCAGGTGATAAAGGTATGACAGGTAATACAGGTCCTTCAGGCCCTACAGGCCCTAAAGGTCCTGTTGGTGATAAAGGCATGAAGGGCATGAAAGGCATGAAAGGAGATAATGGTGGTAAAGGCATGCAAGGGAATAAAGGTGATAAAGGTGATGTAGGTGATAAAGGTGTTAAAGGTGATAAAGGTGGCGTAGGTGATAAAGGTGGTGTAGGTGATAAAGGTGGTGTAGGTGATAAAGGTGGTGTAGGTGATAAAGGTGGTAAAGGTGATAAAGGTGATCAAGGTGAAATAGGTAGTAAAGGTGAAAAAGGTGATATAGGTGATAAAGGTGTTGTAGGTGATAAAGGGGTTCCAGGTAACAAAGGTGTTAAAGGTGATAAGGGTGATAAGGGTGATAAGGGTGATAAGGGTGATAACGGCAACCCAGGCAATAGCGGGGGCAATAGCAATAACCGGAGGTAAGGTACTAAAGGTAGAAAAGGCAGTGATGGTGTATATGATTCTGTTAAGTAGGGAATTATCAGATACCAAGTATGAGGTGAAGACCTGGAGGCCAAGGAGAAGACTGAAGTGCTGCTGTGGAAGACTTAGGCTGCAACAACCACGATCACATCTTTTCACACGAGAGAGGACTCTGCAATATTCCTTCTTCATCCTGTCAAGAGGCTCATAACCTGTTAAAGTTCTTGCACCTGTTCAAGCCTTACCACAACCTGCCATTGCTTCGACAATCCCGCACACTACTGAATCTTATCCTTATGCTGAAACATAAACACTTTCTGATGCAGTAATGGACGATGAACTACAACTCCTCCAAGAGTAAGATAATAACTCAAGTAAATGACACCTGCTCAAACAGTACTACCGCGTGTTGACTAATACAGATAAACGCCTGTTATTTGTTGATACTATCACTTCCTTCCGTTGCATTACTTTATGTACCGGTATTTATTGGTGTATGTATAGTTGTTAGACTTTTGGTGTATCAGCTCTGTGTAACTGGTGATGTATTAGATGGTGCTCCAGCTGTTGTATTGTTTAATTTATACCCTCTTGTTTTTGCTGGACCACAATAGGTATATTAGCTAAGCTATTAGAAAGAATAACAAAATATTTACTGCATTTCTACCTATTAATAAAAATTATTATTTCACCTCGTGTTAATATAAATGCACTGCAATTACATATTTAGTTTTCCTTACAACCTTGTAAAGAATCATTTATATTATAACACTTATGACAGTGTTGTCTTGTTTGCTATTACATGTGAACCGTTTAGGGTAGCAGCCACTGAGGCTCTTGACTGACCAGATCAGTTCTTATATTACAGTGAAGGTCATGAGTATAGTACTCAAGTTTAGACAACCTATGACTGCTGCAACAATAATAATATTATTGAACGATTACTAATGCTATCACCTTCTGTTTCTCATCCCACCAAAAATGACTCTGTAACTCTAGGATGAAATCTCGTGAAAATTGATAATTTATAAATATCATCAATAATAATCAAGATTCTTTAGGTCCCAGGTTAGCCAGGTATTTTAATTTTATTTTCGTGAAAAAACTCTGTTTGGATGAGTGCCAGCATTAGTTATGCCGATGACACATGTAGATCACCTGACCACGTCCTATTATAATTTTTAAACTACCTTAATTCGAAATATGGCAACAAAAAATTTACAAGTGAATTAGAGAAGGACAACCCTCTACCCTTCCCTGATGTTCATACCCATTGTCACCAAAATAGCTTTACGACAGCTTCATACAAAAAAAAAAACTTTCTTTCACTGGTTTGACTAAAAATGTTTAACCTTTATCTACAGTAAATTGATTTCAAACGAAATCTAATTCGTATCCTCACCCACAGACATATTGGTTTATGTTCCAGCTATTTTCAACTTGACATAAAACTTAAACACATCAGGAATTCACTCTTTGATAATAGTTTGGTCAAGAAATATATTTATATTTAATGTAGCAAAACTCTCAACTGAATCCTCGGCTATAAACAGTATCCAACAGGCACTTTGTTTAAAATATATCATCTCCCTGTAGGAACAAGCTTATTAAAATCATTTCACTGAAAATGATATTCAGCTCCCAAATGCCCACACACTTACAATCATTAGTAGTTATCAGCTTACGTGGGCTAGCTGTAGGCCAGCATATATCTGTTAAAAAAAAGACACTTTAAAACGCATTCACGATCACTTTGGTCGCACTGTTCACACAGGCCAATCAATCACCCAGCCACCTCCCTTCACTGTCCGAAGGAATTCATACATTAAATTCAGAAAACTGTTAGGGTAAGCTTTTTTTTTTTTGGAGTCAGGGTTGTAAAATCTTGAAATAAGCCTCACAATTAACGTGGTAGTGTGAGATGGCATGAGAGGTAAGGCACAGGAGTTAATAACTTGTATTTTCAGCGATAGCAATAATCAAGGAAAGGAAAGATGCGGTGATAAACTTTTTATACTTTGCGATTATTTATTAACAGTAAATATTAAAACTGTGACAATTTGAATTATCCCTCACACGAAAAGAACTTCACTGAGGTTTAATTAATACTGAGAAATTTTACTTTAACAATTAGCATTTACATGATTCAGTAAAGATACCAACTTAAGGGTAATATTCCACAACGGTGACACTAGAATGATGGTCACTCTATTCACTTTTCAATAACACACAATGATGTTATTACAGATAGCACCAATAATTACTTGGGTTCTAAATCACACTATTAACTACTTAATAAACATGAAGAGATAAAACAACATACATCAGCTGTGGGCACAATTGGTTTACTGTCTCAATAATAGATCTGGGACGTTTATACTCCTGATTTATACAAGAATATTTATAATTTAATAATTATAATAATTTTCCCCACGAGGGGGCTAGTTTATTGGGCACTCCCTTGCATCCCGTGCAAGGCGTAGCGCAAAAAGCGTTTACAGCGTCCAACAGGGAATCACTCAGAGTTCATGCTTGCCTAGTCGACTCAAGCATTTAAGGTCGTAAGTGCCTGAAGCGTCATGGATTTCATCAGCAAGTTACATATAGTGACAATAAGAGTATGCGGGGGAGAATTCATGATACAATACAGCTGTTTATGGCAAGGCAAGGCAAGTCCGTAATAAGTCAAATGCCAAGCCTGTATGCAGGAGGAGGAATATTGGTCATGAGGAAGGGGTGTTGGTGACGGCTGGGGACTGTACTGTAGAGGTGGAGGGAGGCACGTAGGCATTGACAGTATTAAGGGACAAACCTTTTACTGTGAGTGTGATGATGTGTGCGTCGGTAGTTGTAGTCACGAGGAGGAGGTCGGGAGGTTGATAGGGGACGTCCTTCCCGGCGGAGAGAGGTAGTAAGTTTTTTCTTTTTCTTACGGGGATTAGCCGACCCGAGCACAGGCCACGACAGGACGCAACCCTCCGGGAGGCTCCACATTGTCTCACTGTAGTGTATTAAGGCAGGGGTTTTCAAACTATGGGTTCCGACCCTTCAGTGGGTCGCGAAATAAATAAATTAGGTCGCAAAATAAAAATGGGTCACGAAAATAAATAAGAAAAAAAATAAAATGGGTCGCGAAAATAAATAAGAAAATAAAAATAAATGCACCATAATTTAGGCTTGGTTATTGAAATGTACACTCCACAGTCTAGGAAGGGACTGCAAGGAGAGCAGTGTTTGTCTTTGATTTACTCATTTCATATCATTACACTTAGGTTTAATGGGTCGCAATTCAAATTGTTGTTCTGGCTGTGGGTCGCAGTAAAAAAAGTTTGAAAAACACTGTATTAAGGTGTCTGCTTTGATCCTGACTTTGTACTCGTCAGAAGGCATGTTTTCCAGGGCATTTTTAAAAGACTATACATACGTGTTGCGCTCATGCAGCATTTCTTGGATAGATAGGACAATGTAATGTCTGACACCTTGAATGTTGCCACACCTGATAGTAGTCTGCTTTTCATGATCTCCCATGAAGTAGATTTGGAGGAACTTTGCCTGCTCATCTTCCAGTGGTAAGAGGGATCCTGCTTTGTGATAGACTTGACCCTGGACTTTGAATGTGGGCATGTATCCGTGCTGACGAACTACTCTGGTAGTTCCAAAGGATGTCACCTGGAAGCATGAATTGTACTTCCGTATTTTTTACAAGAAGTGTTTTGACTCTGGTGTTGTTCCCAGCATGAGAGTCTTCAATGGTTGTGGTGGTTTTTCCAAATTTGACAGTCCAGCAGATTCTCCTTTGTACTTCTTTGCACCGCAGTATTCACATTTCTTATCCATGTTGCCAATGACAACAGAGGGATACTTTTCATATTCTATATATAACATCATCCATCATCATTTCATATAACACCATCCATCATCACTACATATAACACCATCCATTATCACTACAGATCGGTAAAGTAAGTTCCAAGATTCTCGTGAGGACACACAGACAAACAGAGAGACTTATTTGTTTTATTTAGATATAGATCATCACTACATATAATACCACCCATCATCACTACATATAACATCATCCATCATCACTACATATAACACCATCCATCATCATTACATATAACACCACTCATCATCACTACATATAACACCACACATCATCACTACATATAACACCATCCATCATCACTACATATAACACCATCCATCATCACTACATATAACACCACCCATCATCACTACATATAACAACATCCATCATCACTACATATAACATCATCCATCATCACTACATATAACACCATCCATCGTCACTACATATAACACCACCCATCATCACTACATATAACACCATCCATCGTCAATACATATAACACCATTCATCATCACTACATATAACAACATCCAGCATCACTACATATAACATCATCCATCATCACTACATATAACACCATGCATCATCATCACTACATATAACACCATCCATCATCACTACAGATCGGTAAAGTAAGTTCCGAGATTCTCGTGCAGACACACAAACACACATACTTCTTTGTTATATATATATATATATATATATATATATATATATATATATATATATATATATATATATTATATATATATATATATACTATATATATATATATATATATATATATATATATATATATATATATATATATATATATATATATATATATATATATATATATATATATATATATATATATATATATATATATATATATATATATATATATATATATATATATATATATATATATATATATATATATATATATATATATATATATATATAGATAATACAAAATTAAAAAATAAATATTAATGATAATATTAATAACAACACTATATTAATACTACTACTATTATTACTACTACTACTAATAAAGAACCATAAAGAAATACAAAAATGAAAAAAAAAGATCAATAGTGAAAAAATATTTATTGCATGTATGTTGCGTTGTCAATAGTAAGAGAAACAATTGAGACCCTGCAATTGTGTGTAGATGAGGCAGAAAGTCAGCTCAGCAACCTGGGACTTGGTCACAATTTTTGTGATGCCATGTGGCAGCAGGGTCTACCATGAGACAATACATTATGCTTCCAATTTCTTCCCAGGCAGTAGTACCTACCTGTTTGGTAGCTGCCTACTACCTAGTAGTAAGCAGCTTCCAAACAGGGAGGTACTGCCGCCTGGGAGGATATTGGAAGCATGATGTGCTGTCTAGTGGCAGACCCTGCTGCCATATGGCATTACGAAAATTGTGACCAAGTCCCAGTATACTGCCCGATTGTGGGGTCACTAATTCTAAGGGGATAACTTAACTCTAATCTTAATTTTAAGGTCGCTGTCACCAGACCCCCCCCCCCTTTGGACAGTATGTAGCTCGTTAGGTAGCGGGCAGAGTAAGCTAGGCATTGGGTTGGGTTTTTCATAAACCAAATCGAGAGTGGGAGGAAGGGTGAAACATCAAGCATGACTTAACTAATTTATTCCTTATAAAACATAGTGTACATAAAAAACATAACACAAACATAAGAATGGAAGAAACTGCAGCGGGCCTATTGGCCCATAATGGGCAGTACCATTTACACCCAACCCTTATTGCTCATATATCCGTCCAACCTATGTTTGAAGCTATCCAGCGTATTCGAGTTAATGATGATATTTGGTAACTTGTTCCACTCATCCTCTTCTCTTTTTCCAAATCAATGTTTACCTATTTCGTGCCTAAATCTAAATTTGTCTAATTTAAGACCATTGTTACGAGTTCACTCCTGGTTGGATAGTTTGAGTACCTTTGTAATGTCCCCTTTGTTCAGCCCTGACTTCCATTAATACACCTCGATCTTATCGCCCCTCACTCTACGTCTCTCGAGGGTGTGCAGACTAGGATGATTAAACCTGTCTCTGTACAGAAGGTTCCTAATGCCCAGGATTAGTCTTGTCATTCTCCTCTGAATTCTTTCTCGGGATTCAATATCCATTCTGTAGGTGACCGACGCTTCTTCCGCAGAGGATTATACAGCCAGACCTTGCTTGCTTTGACATCATGGTTGCACTTCATCACTTCACCCGAGAACTCCAGAGCTCTTTGAACTTGATGGTGGATCTCTGTCAACCTTTCTTGGAAGCTTTTGAAGTAACTGGTGGTGTCTTCAGGAAGTTCTTCGTTATGTGGTCTTCCTGTCAGCAGATCCACTGGCAGCCGCAGTTAGGGACCCAGCATCAGTTTTGCCAGTGTGTATCCAGTTGACTGGTGGGCAGCCAACCGATATGCCACCAACAGAGCAGGCAGCTTCTGGTCCCAAGGTCCAATTAAACTTTTCAACCATTCCGTCTGACTGTGGCCGAAGTGGAGTGGTCCTAGTCTTCCTTATGCTCAACAATTTACAGCATTTGCTGAACACAGCTGACTTAAAGTTTCTGCCCTGGTCCAAGTGCAACGCGTGGGGCACACCAAACCGGCAGAAGAACTGGTCCACCAGCACCCTGGCAACAGTCGTGGCTTCCTTATTTGGGATGGTATAAGCTTCTGGTCAGTTAGTGAAGTAATCCATGGCCACAAAGATATACCTATTACCATCTGCAGTGGGTGGCAGAGGTACCGCAATATCCACTGCAACCCTCTCCATTGGTGCACCTGCTGTAAGGGGTGGGGGTGGGGGGGGTCTAGGACACATGGGTATTGTAATTCTGATATCAGGGTCACTTGGACGGAAATAAAGGTGAACTACCGCGAGAAAATGAATACCCCTAATATACTCTAAGAAAAAGTTTATTAATATGAAATCAAAGTAGGGAAAAATATATCATTAACATACAACTCCAAGGTGCAACTCATCGGCATTACTCAACTGCAGTTTACTCAGATACTGTACCATTATTACACACAACCTTACAGGTGTTACATTACATTACAGTTACCAGGACCAATTACTTGGATTTAGTCACATTACAACTCCAAACAGATACTTTACCACGGAGACACGATGATCGTCCCCATACTGGCCAGATATTTTGTAAATAACATTGATTATGTGTTAAAGGAATATCCTTCCTTCCTTAGGCTTTAGTAAGTCCCTTTATAATATTTATACTGTATATACTTGTCACACTTGCCAGATGCTTCTGGTGTTATTGTACATTGGTACCTAGTGTCAGCACTAGGATCCCGCTTCCTCTATCAAGGAATAAACAATTGAAATTGAATTGAAATTGATACTTTACTTCTCACACCTTCTGGTGGTACATGGCATTAACAGTTATAAGACAAACTTACATATGATACCTTCACAGACTGTTGGTAGTGCATATGAGATGCACTCACAACACACAACACGTTAACTGAAACCAACAACTTGCTCATGGGTTCACTACCCAACATGGGATAACTATATTCCAGAATTTTCCCCAATCAAATTCAACACACACTGTGGACCATATAACTCCAAGACATGCCCCAGGGTATAACACTGGCGCCTGTAACACTGCCGACCACTCTTGTGGTCGGTTATACTCTGACACGTGTTGACAGTCTGGGGTCCAGCCCCATGAGGCGGACTTGGAATAAGTTAATCATGTCAAATCGGCGCCATCGTTTCATATAGTGCTCACTGCTAGATATCCACCGACTCCGCAGCGGTGGGGTGTTCAGAGAAGGACACTCTTTAATCTGAGGAACAAATGTTGACGTGAGGAGAGAGGGAGTTGCACCTTGGAGTTGTATGTTAATGATATATTTTTCCTTACTTTGATTTCATATTAATAAACCTTTTCTGAGAGTATATTAGGGGTATTCACTTTCCCGCAGAAGTTCACCTTTATTTCCGTCCAAGTGACCCTGATTGATTGATTGAAACATTTTATTTAGCCAGAAAAATACATATACAGAGTGGATAATAATAACAAAATAACATGGGTGAGCCAGTTGAGAACCTGAGCTCTCTTTGAGGCACCTGATATATACTATACATTCATCTGAAGGAAGTATTATGTAACATTTAGTATCATCTGGAATAGGACAATAGCATGGTGGTAATAAGTACATCTCATAATGTTACCACGGTTATCACTTCAATATTTATTTATTTTATTATTTATTTATTTATTTATTTATTTATTTATTTATTTATTTATTTATTTATACATACATATACACACATATATATATATGGGGTATGCTATAACGAATCTAATTGGTTCTAGAACCTCGTTCGTTATAGCATTCGTTCGTTATAGGATTAATCCGTTCCAGGCCCCTAAATGCAACTACTTTACACTGAAAAATTTCTGTGGAAATTGTAAAAAAAAACGGTACTTTATCTTACCTTAGTGTTGTTGGCATGCAGGACAGGAGGCAGAGGAGGAGGGGGGAGGAGAGAATTATGGAGAAGAGGTGGAAGGAGAGGAGTCATCCCTCCTAGCCCTCTTCGGTGACTGTCTAACAGGCAATTTGTCTGTTTATATATAGTTTCTTTCTTAGTTTCAAGGGTTATTAGCTTTCTCATTCGCTTTTGACGATTCATTGTTACAATTGTACACTTGTATAACAAAATAGTTATAAAAAACACGAATTTCCACATCAAAAGACGAAATTTCAACAAGTTCAGTGGTGCACTTACTACACAATGAACCAATATGGCGCCTGACGCTCTTGCTGTGAGCCTCGGTACAACAATATTCATGGGCCAGACGAAATAGTCCCGTATTCATCCGCGTTCGTTGTAGGAGTTGCGTTCCTTATTGCATTCTCAATTTTATAGGTAAAACCGTTCGTTATAGGAATATTCGTAGTAGAATCCGTTTGTTATAGCATACCCCCCACACACACACACACACATATATATATATATATATATATATATATATATATATATATATATATATATATATATATATATATATAATATATATATATATATATATATATATATATATATATATATATATAACCGGTCGGAATTTTCTGGACTTTAATTTTTCACTTGACTTGGGGTTTATTAAAGATTATTAGATGGTAATTGAAGTGGAAGCACCCCTTTGAGAAAAATCCCGAACCAGCACAAGAACACTTAAATTTACTAAACAAAATGAATTGTCCATGACCCGTGGAAGGATAGCGTCTGTGACTGGGATGAATGAGACACACTGTAAAATTTTGACACTTATATTCCCTCCAACACTACAGACACAATCAAATAATGGTACGCCAATATGTGCACCTCTTAACCTAAACTTAAAACACTACTCTGGGGAATAAAAGTTATACATGATATTGAAATTAATAGAAACTCAGACACTGCCTCATTAGACAACAATAAATTTAAAGTATTAAGAAATGTTGCTTGCACACATGAAACAGGCCTTAAGGGCTTTCAACAAAATAATATCAACCACTGAGAAAATGGTACAAAAAATAGTAACTTATTAACTCCACCCTGAATAGGACTTCAGGGCACTCAACAAAATTATTTTAGCCCAACAGATGCACACCTCCTAACCTAACTTAAACACTATGGGGAACAAAGGTTATACTTGAGATTGAAATTATAAAGAAATATTAAATGCATTAAAGGAACTAAATCACAGTATCACTTGCAACACAAGGGAGAAAACTAATCTAAAAAATAGTTCCCTCATTCTCTGGTTTCAAGTGACACAGACATTAAAAAACAATACTATCAAAATTATTTAAGAAATATTAACTACACACAGCAAGACAACATCAGTAACTGAAAAAATAGTATTAACTACACACAAAAATATTATCACTATTATTAAGAAGTTACTGAGTCCACCAATACCCGTGAACCATGCTTCCTAACCTAACACATAGATTCCACCTGCACTCCGTAGTTTTTTAAGTCACAACCAACAGGCACCCGTAGTTTAAGGCCCAAACCAGCCTTTCTCAACCTTGGAAATGTACCTCTAAGTTCCACTGGACTCTTGGTCCCAGTGTGTGACCCTGTATCACTCAGCTGGCTTCACTTTACCCCCAGTACATCCATGAAACGGAAGGGAGTGGGCCAATCAGACCTTGTACAGTTGAGAGAAGCTTTAGCTTCCCGTTAGTAAAAGGTTTTCACTAAGCTGCTTGAAGATATGTGGTATTGTGAGCCGAGGTAGAGGAGAGCTGATGACCCCAAACGATCGTCACGTCGTTAGTTGGGCACCTAGACAGCTGGGTTCACTCCAACTCTCACCATACTCAACAGGTGGTTCAGACCTAGGTCAGTGGACGGTCATACAGCTCGCTTCACCACTCGTGTCTCATACCGCCAGTGGACGTTATCATACGGCGTGGGGTCTACAGAACCTTGTAAATACTGATGTTAAATAAACGAAGGAACCAGGTCACGCTATCTGTCTCTCCTGGGTACAGCACAGAGGTGGTCCTTGACCTCTCTCACAACTCCCCAGCCACGCTTGCTCACTAGTTTACGTTTTTCAGGAGTGACTTATTTACCAGACGACTAACAGCTTATTTACGACGTACTCAACATTTTCAGACTGGGAAACGATCTATAATTATTTTTAATTTAATAACTGATATTTAATTTCATAATTCGCCTCCATATTAATTCGGTAAATTACATTTAATATCGTATAGGCCTAGTTCCACAAACTCTCGCTACGTGCGAAAGCGCGGTCTTCCCTTAGACGACCTTGAAAACTCAGTATCACCAATGGCGCTGCGTTTGAAATTACACTGAAATTTCTGAATATTACAATCGACCCCCCTAAAAAAAGACAGCACTGCCCTCATGTGCTGAGAGAACAACTTAGAAACCACCTTCAACTCGCAGCCAGCAACTCCATTTCTTGCCTATCCCAATTCAAAACCAACCAGAACATACAAGCTCCTCTTTTGCCTGGCTCTTGCACTAGAGAACCAATGTCAAACAATACTCAGTCCAAATCAAACACGCTCTCCTTTTGCCCGGCCCTTGAACTAAGAGGAACCAATGTCAAAACAATACTCAGTCCACATGAACGCTCTCACGTCTTCAACGATCGACTCAATCTACGTCTCCGAACCTCATGCCGGCAAACCAGCCCTCTGACAATGTACCAGTCCATATTAGTGAGGCCCTGGCCATTACAACCGTACACTCAATCCCGCTCATGACAGCAACTCAGTCCCGCTCATGACAGCAACCACTACTCAACGCACATCTCTGACCTAACCATCTCTCCAATCCCCTCTGCCCTACTCACGACTCCTCCAACTCACCCTCGACAACCTGCATTTTCTCATTAACAGGAGCACCTAAACTGTAATTTGTCGGCTTCGTCTTTCAGTTGGAGGCTCGATCGACCTCTCTGAACTACTTCTCTTCATCTTGCTCAACTGGGGTGGGGGCTCCTCGTCTTCCTCTTTAGATTCATCCATCGCTGGGTCTCCCGGATGCCTTAGGGGTAGAGCAGCCTTCAAGTTGCTCCGGTTTTCCACTCTTGCTTCCAGGTCTTCTCCCCCACTGGGCTCAATGCGGTATAAACCAGGCCTTGGATTTAGGACCTCAACAATGTGCCATCTCGTATCAAACCAATGGTTTTGGAGCTTACACTGGCCTATTTTTACATTGTTCCTCAGCAAAACCTCCTGGCCCACTTCCCAGCTACTCTCGTGGGCTTTCTCTACTCTTTTCCTTCTTTTTATTTCCTTACGTCTCCGTACATTGATCTCCACTGCTTCCTGCAATCTTCGTTGCCGGTCTCTAATCACCATCACCCACTCATCTACCGGCTCTGGGTCTACTTCCGGCCTAAGGTCAAACGGCAGGTTTGGTTCTCTCCCGTAAAACAACAGGAATGGGGAAAACCCTGTCGTGGCATGCGGAGTCTCGTTATATTGTGACACCACTGCCTGCAGATGCTCTGGCCACTTAATCTTTTCCTCTTCCTCGAGGGCGGCCAGCAGACCGTGCAGGGTTCGATTGAACCGCTCCACCATACCATTTCCCTGTGGGTGATATGCTGACGTCCTTATTTTCTTTACCCCAAAGGTGGCACACGTTTGTCGGACCAATGCACTGCCAAAATTTCTTCCCTGATCGGTCAACAGTCGCTCAGGGGCACCCACTGCCAGGAAGATCCGATTCACCAGGATCTTTGCAATCGTCAAGGCTTTCTGGTCTTTGGTGGGAAAGGCCCAAGTGTAACGACTGTATATATCAACCATTATCAGGACACTCTCAAATCCTTGCCGCTTGTCCAGCAAGGTGAAATCTGCGGCCAGTGTCTCTAATGGTTTGGCAGCTTCAATCGTCCCTACATGCAGCTGGGGTTTTGGCACTTCATCTTTTGCTACTCCACACCTCTCGCAGCTGGCTATGTAGTCTCGCACTGTTTCTCCCATGCCTGGCCAGAAACTTCGCTCCTGCACCAGCGACAGAGTTCGATCTCGCCCCTGATGCCCAAACTCGTCGTGGCAGGCTCTAATCAAAGCCTCCTGCAAGTTTGGAGCTAACACTGGCACCTCCCTCCATAGATTCTTTTCTTCGGGTCTTCTATGCCAGACAACCTCTTCTCTTACGATCAGGGATTTCCTCGCTCGGTACATCTTGCGGAAGTCATCATTTTGGAGCTCTACCTATACCTCGTCCTCCGGCAGCTCTCCTGCCAACCATCTTCGCAGTTTTGTCATATAGTTCATGCCTTGATGCTCCTTACGCAGCCCATCCATCGTCCACAGTTCCTTCCTTCCTGCCCCGTTCTCCTCTACTACATGCATAGCTGTATACTCTTCTTCGCTATCTTCCTCCTGTTCCGTCGGGATTCTAGATAGAGTATCCGCCACAATGTTGTTTTTTCCCGGCTTGTATTCTATAGTAAAGTTGAACTGCTCGAGATCCGCATTCCACCTACTTTCCACGGCACCCAGATTAGCCTTCTCTCGGTGACTGAGTGGGTTGTTATCTGTGTAGACCGTGAAATGTTTCCCCGCCAAATAATCCCTGAATTTATCTACTACGGCCCACTTGAGTGCTAACATCTCTAACTTACGAGAACTATAGTTGTTCATGTTGCGTTCTGATTTTTCAGGCCCCGACTTGCATAGCACACCGGATGCAACCTGCCGTCCTTCCGCTGGGACAGCACCGCCCCTAGCCCACTAAACTTGCATCTGTCTCTAATATAAACTCATGAGTGAAATCTGGGCAAGCCAACACCTGGGTCATGCCTCTCACCACTCTTACAGCTGTCGGCAACACTATCACACCCTCAGGCATCCAGCCTTCATCCTCCATTGTTAGAGGTTCAATCACTACTTCTTTGTTAGCTACCTGGCTTAATGAGGAAACACATACTGACAGCAACCGAATACTCCGGGGAGGAATGGTTGGGCTTTTCTTCCTCTCCGTCGTACAATACCCCAGGCTGATGGCCTCCAATGCACATAACTGCCTAACCTCATGCAAGCAATTTTCCCACTGAGCGGTGCTCCTGGCTTCCCTGCACAAGTGATACATGTGCGGCCAAATCTCCGCAACCTGCCCCAGCACATTCATCCCCAACAACCCAACATGCGATTGCCCCTTACCCTGGGTCTCAATCCCTGGACAAACCAACAGCCCCACATCAGTGACTTCCACCCCACATACGACCATAGTGACTCGAATACACCCCACACACGGCACTGGAAACCCTGACGCCCCTTTTACCCTTATTCGAGTGGGCTGCAACACCACGCGTGCAGGCTCCAGCTCCCGACGGTAGAAGTGTTCATCAATTAACGACACTTCTGCCCCAGTATCTGCTAAACCCCACATTTCATGACACGCTACCAGCACCGAAACCTTAGGACACTCTGCTTTCAGCCTTAAGGTACTTTCTGTCGTGATTAAATTTGTCATGCGGACCTATTGGTGAGGCCAGGAACGGTTGGCGGGGACTGCCTGGCCTCGACCATTTCCCGACCGCCATTTCCGATTATTATTTCCAACTCGATACTGGCCATTGGCCACGTATCCCCTTGGGACACTCTCTCCTAGTCCGGACCTGTTCGTGCATTGAAACTGAGGTGGCCCTCTTGTCCACACGCATAGCACATCGGGAGAATCGAGCCCCCAGCCTGCGGTTCGTTCTCCCTTAGTCAGCGGTACCTCCCTCAAAGCCTCTCGTTTTTGTAGTCTAGATTACTTCTGGATCTCCTCCAATAACCACATACAGCTTTGTTCCTCCTTGAGCCCCCGAGTGATTGCATCTCCCAACAGGGCCTTATCATATTTATGTCCATGGTGGTTCAACTCATCGTTTAAAGAGAGCATAGCATCATAATATTCAAGAAGCGTTTCGTTGCTCCGTTGTTTCCGATTCATCACCTTCTGAATGGCGTCGTACGTGGCCGTCTGCCCGCCGTATTGCTGCTTCAAATAACAAGTTAATTCGTCTACGGTTTCCCAGTCTCTGCATGCACTGTATACGTGATCTGCCGCAGGTCCCGCAAGATGCCTTATTATGAATTGGATTCGACCGACTTCGTCTCCGTTTAGCAGCTTGAGGGTTCGGTCAACCTCTCTTAACCACTTCCCTACCTCTACTCCTGGCCTACCGTAGAACTTAGACATAGTCAACCCGGCCCCGAGACTAGTTCCCTCTCTACTATTGTGTCTCCTCATCTCCCATATTGTCTCATCATGCTGTATTTGATACTATGTCTTCACCCTATCTAGTGCATCCCCCAAGTGAGCGAGGTGTTGTTTGTGTTCCTTCTCTAACTGTTGCAATTGTGTGTGGTACTCCCCACTTAACTGTTGTACATATACTCCATACTCCCTCCTGATTTGGTTCGCCCATGCCTGACATTCCCCATTGATCTTCCCTTCTACCTGTTCCAATCGTTCCTGGTACTCTCCCCGGATTTTCCCCTCTAGCTTCCCAATACATTCCACGAACTCTTCTCTCAACTGTACCAAACCTGGGCTGTCTCTCCTTTTCTCCGAGTAACCCCGCACCGTCAACCACAACAAACCCATTCCCACTGCGAGCATGAGTAGAGCTGGGGTCACACACTCTACCATTTCCATCCACTCCATGATTCCGCCCATTATCCCAACAGCAGAACTATCAGTCACGAAATAAAAATAGCTACGCTCTGCTACCATTTGTAACTGGTCGGAATTTTCTGGACTTTAATTTCTCACTTGACTTGGGGTTTATTAAAGATTATTAGATGGTGATTGCAGTGGAAGCGCCCCTTTGAGAAAAATCCCGAACCAGCACAAGAACACTTAAATTTACTAAACAAAATGAATTGTCCGTGTCCCGTGGAAGGATAGCGTCTGTGACTGGGATGAATGAGACACATTGTAAAATTTAGACACTTATATTCCCTCCAACACTACAGACACAATCAAATAATGGTACACCAATATGCTCACCTCTTAACCTAAACATAAAACACTACTCTGGGGAATAAAAGTTATACATGATATTGAAATTAATAGAAACTCAGACAATGCCTCATTAGACAACAATAACTTTAAAGTATTAAGAAATGTTGCTTGCACACATGAAACAGGCCTTAAGGGCTTTCAACAAAATGTTATCAACCACTGAGAAAATGGTAATAAAATAAGAAATTATTAAATCCACCATGAATAGGCCTTAAGGGCACTCAACAAAATTATATCCAGCACTGAGAAAATGGTATAAAAAATAATAACTTATTAACTCCACCCTGAATAGGCCTTCAGGGCACTCAACAAAATTATTTTACCCCAACAGATACACAGCCTCCTAACCTAACTTAAACACTACTCTGGGGAACAAAGGTTATACTTGAGATTGAAATTATAAAGAAATATTAAATGCATTAAAGGAACTAAATCACAGTATCACTTGCAACACAAGGGAGAAAACTAATCTAAAAAATAGTTCCCTCATTCTCTGGTTTCAAGTGACACAGACATTAAAAAACAATACTATCAAAATTATTTAAGAAATATTAACTACACACAGCAAGACAACATCAGTAACTGAAAAAATAGTATTAACTACACACAAAAATATTATCACTATTATTAAGAAGTTACCGAGTCCACCAATACCCGTGAACCATGCTTCCTAACCTAACACATAGATTCCACCTGCACTCCGTATTTTATTAAGGCATAACCAACAGGCACCCGTAGCTTAAGGCCCAAACTAGCCTTTCTCAACCTTGGAAATGTACCTCAAAGTTCCACTGGACTCTTGGTCCCAGTGTGTGATACTGTATCACTCAGCTGGCTTCACTTTACCACCAGTACATCCATGAAACGGAAGGGAGAGACCCAATCAGACCTTGTACAGTTGAGAGAAGCTTTAGCTTTCCATTAGTAAAAGATTTTTACTAAGCTGTTTGAAGATATGTGGTATTGTGAGCCGAGGTAGAGGAGAGCTGATGACCCCAAACGATCGTCACGTCGTTAGTTGGGCACCTAGACAGCTGGGTTCACTCCAACTATCACCATACTCAACAGGTGGCTCAAACCCAGGTCAGTGGATGGTCAAACAGCTCGCTTCACTGCTCCTGTCTCATACCGCCAGTGGACGTTATCATAACGCGTGGGGTCTACAGAACCTTGTTAATACTGATGTTAAATAAACGAAGGAACCAGGACACGCGATAGGTCTCTCCTGGGTACAGCACAGAGGTGGTCCTTGACCTCTCTCACAACTCCCCAGCCACGTTTGCTCACTGGTTCACGTTTTTCAGGAGTGACTTATTTACCAGACGATTAACAGCTTAATTAGGACGTACGCAACATTTTCAGACTGGGAAACGATCTATAATTATTTTTAATTTAATAACTGATATTTAATTTCATAATTCGCCTCCATATTAATTCGGTAAAATACATTTAATATCGTATAGGCCTAGTTCCACAAACTCTCGCTACGTGCGAGAGCGCCGTCTTCCCTCAGACGACCTTGAAAACTCAGTATCACCAATGGCGCGGCGTTTGAAATTACACTGAAATTTCTGAATATTACAATCGACCCCCCTAAAAAAAGACAGCACTGTCCTCATGTGCTGAGAAAAGTATGCAACGACCCCTCTAAAAAATTTTCTAAGAAACTGCACCCCACACCTGCAATGTGCTAACCGCAGCATTTCCGTCTTCTCTTCTCTCTCCTGCTGACATATATATATATATATATATATATATATATATATATATATATATATATATATATATATATATATATATATATATATATATATATATATATATATATATATATATATATATATATATATATATATATATATATATATATATATACACATACACATACACATATACATATAAATTAGAGTGGAATTTAAAAACAAGTATAATAGGGGAGCAGTACAACAAAGGTTGTACAGTAATAAGGTTCAACATGAGGACAGAGCTTTCAGGATTATGTCTAGTTGGCAATTATGTTTATTGCAATGGTAATTACGTATTTATTTACATGATAATTTCCGATAAAACGGATTTGATGGTACAATAAAAGTAGGTACTGTAAATATAGTAAGTGTTACAAGAAATATTTATACTTCACACCACATTTTATGGAGGTCTGGGACTGAGAGGAGCGCTTGGGGGGTGGTCTTAGTAGCTCTGGGTGCCTTAGGTTGTATCTCTGATTATTCCGGAACTGGAAGTAATTATTGTCAAGCAAGTGATTGATAGATTTGTAAACAAAGAGGGCACAGCAGTAAGTGTTAATATCCTCTAAATTTTAAAAATTTCAATATAGCAATTATTTCGTTTGTGTGATCTGTTTTTTTCAAGTAGGTTATTGTCCGTACAACTCTCTTTTGTGCAGTAACCAGAGATTATGTTTTTGAAGAGCCAGAGGCCCCCCATAGTGTGTGAGACAGTGTATCAGGTGTTGGTAAACAAGATCATGATAGATTTCTTTCATTGCTGTGAGAGTGAGTGACTGTCGAGTGTGATACATGATACTGCACTTTTTATTGATTTTACTGTGAATGGCTTGTATGTGCTTTCTCCAGTTAAGTTTCTCATCAACAATAACCCATGTGTCCTAGACCCGCCCCCTTAAATTGGTGGCCCGGTTGGTGATGTAATTTACATGGTATCAGGTCAGGAGGAATAAATGTGATACTGTAACTAATGAATATTTCAGATTACTAATAAATTTGTTCCGTAATTTTCCAGTGTACAGTATAGTATGTAATTCTGTGCAAATTTTTTTTCCTGTGGTTTTACGGAGAAGTTGAAAACAGTTCACGGTAAATACTCTACTTGAAATTAGGTTAGAACAATTGCCTCAAGGACATTAGAAATCTGTTTTAAAGTAAAGTGTACAGTAAAGTGTGGAAACAAGAAATGTTCAGAGTATTGAAAAGTGTCTGAGAAACAGAGATTAGCTACGTAACTATTTTTCTTTTGTAATCTTTTTGTGAAATCTCAGGAAAGTGTTGGTTGTATGCCAAGGTTATATTTTTTGGGGGGGGTGCCTTTTTACACTGGTACCAATAGCAATTGTTGTGATCACTCGAGTTAATACTTTGATATTTACAGACAATCAGCGAACAGTGAACATCTGCCGTATTAAGAGTGTTGTGGACAGTGTTTGTTTCTGAGTGTCACCGGAAGGCCATAATTGTACTAAGGTTATGTAACTGAGTGTTATTTTAAATTGTGACACATATTGGTTTTGGTTTCAATTGGAAGTGTTTTAGTTCTCAGTTGACGTCAGTTTTGACAAGTGAATTTATTTGTATAACGCGAGTTGTGTTATTATATTGTATTTTTGTGTTGTTTCTACTAGTTTATGATTTTAGTGCAAAGGGCATTAGTTCTAGCAGTGTAGACTGACAGGCATGGTCAGTAAGTGTGTTTTATGTTTATTTGAGATCTAATACATGTATAATTTCAGCAATTGCATTGATGGGTTGAGGACTCTGTGGTGATATGGACATCTATGAAAAAATGCAATCTTTCGAAAATTGATCGTTGAAAGTACATGTAAGGACCCCCCAAGTGTGAGTACAACAGAGCACAGTGTGAAGTGAAAACAGTGTTAAAATCATTGCAATTGAAAAGACAATGAATACTTGTTGAGTAGCGAGGGGACAGTCTCGTAAAGTATTACAGTAGTACCAACTTATTTTTTGTGAACGTGTCTCTCAGTAATGGAAATGTCTATGGTTCTTTTTTAAAGTTGCTTGATTTTCTAGAGTACAGTGTAATTTGGGAAGAGTTCATACAGTGTTGCACCATACAGAGATTGACAATAACAAGTACAATTGCCTTTGAGTGTGCACAGTAAGTGTGTGTTGGAAAATAACTCCCCCTTACACTGCATGGTACAGCTGGAGTGGGGCACGTGTGTGTAGCTTTGGTCCCTTCTTGGCGCAGCAGACATCGCATGACCAGCACCATTCTTCCATATCCTTAAGCATGCCAACCCAGTAAAACCTTTGCCGCAGACGACTCAGGGTCTTCTTCACTCACAAATGCCTACTGGTTAGATTGTTGTGCATCTCCCTCAGGATCTGTGATTTCATCTTCTGGGGAAGTACTGTCTGCCAGTACCTGTTGAGGCCATCGGTAGTCACCCACTGGCTCTACAGCAGCCGAAGAGCATCCCACTGCGTCCAGTAGTTTTTAGTTGTCTGACTTGCTCCAGAGATCGTCTCCCAGGTTGGCTGCACTGAACTCTGGTTCATCCACTTGACCACTGGTCGCAGGTCTTGGTCTTCCAGCTGCAGCGTCTTAAGGCCTTCCCCAACAACGGCTGGAACCTCCTCCACTGTAGTGCGACTACACTTCTTGGGAACTGCCCTTTTCTTGTAACTCTGCTGACAATCAGGCATCACTATTCCCAGACGGGTATGCAAGGCACCGTTCACCTTGCGTTGAAACCGTACTTCTAATTTTGTGGGAATAACTACTGTCCGCGTAGCTGTAACCGTAGCACCTGCATGCTTCACAGTTTTCAGCGGTACCCGCTTTCCTCTTATTGTCAACTGCATCGAGCCAATGTCCAGTTGACACATGCGAGGCAGGAGGTAGTCCATACCTACGATGCAAGGGGTCTTCGATATCCGCTACATAAACCTGTAGGGTTTCTTCTTCCCCTCCTAGCTTGATGCTGATGTATTAGGTATGAGGAAAAGGAAGAACTGTAACAGTGCATAATTTGGCTACAAAAACTTAGCCCACTTTTATGATAGAAAACTATGAGAATGGTAACGTTATCTTTCTATGCAAGTGATAAGTGAGGTGTTAATAATATGTTTTGATGCAGGGTGACAATGAATGTGAAAATGCTGGTGGGAATTGTGTGAGCAAAGAGGAATGTGAAGTTAACCATCTGCAGGAGGCTGCCAGGAGGAAAATGAAGTCTGCTGCAGTACTCCTTCAAGAAGTAGTAAGTGCTAATGTAGTAATAATAATAATAATCATTATCATCATCATCATCATCGTCATCATCATCATCATCATCATCGTCATCATCATCATCATCATCATTATCCATTATTATTATTATTATATTATTATTATTATTTTTTAACGAGTAAAATAATAGTGCAGTTTACTGCTGGGTTGGCATTTTTGTAGACGACAGGCATACAGTTTAGCATGTGTGTACAATATAAAGAAAACCTGCATGCGTTATATATGTTGTAAATGGTGGAAGTACACATTTTCTAATGTACTTAGATGGTGCGGGTAAGCAGAAAGGCAATTTGACCAAGGACATCCGACATAACCACCAGAAGATTATTTTTATGAGAATGACAGCGAGAACCTGTGACTGTAAAATTTGGTAAAGTTTAGCTCTCACTGAGCTAAAACTTATGTTTTTCCAAATCGATAAAATCTATAATATGTTATTTCTGCAGATTGAGAAATCGAGGCTCCACAGGCAAAAGTCTCAGAGGGAAAGGCAGCAGCAAAGGAGGGGGAACAATAAGAAAATGGAGCCGAAAGAAAAAAAGAAGAGAAAATAAGAGATGGCAAATATGGTACAAAGCCGAAAAAGAAGTCTTGCACCGACGTCGGAGGAATATGTTACTCAAAGTGCTCTAACGGCAAGGTTAAAGGCGGCAAATGCTCAGCCGGAGAAAAATGCTGTAAGTATTTTTTATACAAAGTTAAGTATGCAGCAGACATGTTAAAAAAGACTTTTACCATTACCTGGATTGAACTTTTATTTTCTATAACACGCGATAAGGTTAAATATATCATCATCCACCCGAAGCCAGTGTAGTAATGTAAGGGTTAAATTGTTCTGCCACTTGACATTTGTGTATCGCCTTCATCTAGGAAGGTCAACTACCTGGGCTATGAACACCTGCCTCCAGTACCGAAGGAAGCCAACATTTTATCACAAGTTAGTTAGTGTGTGTGTGTGTGTGTTTTTTATGTATGTATGTATGTATGTATGTATGTATGTATGTATGTATGTATGTATGTATGTGTGAATTGAATTTTAATTTTGCCGTGGAGAGCAGGTAGTTTATTGTGTACTCCTTACTTATCCTGTGAATGGTAGCGCAAAAGGATTAGAGTATAGAGGCCACAAAGGGTGTTTATCACACCCCTTTGGTCATGATATTATGGCATTGAGTGATACAATTCCCAGTACATTGTTTGTTTAAATCGGTACATAGAATTTATATTAGGTGCTAGATGCGAAGTGTGGATACAGCCTAAGTATATGAGGTATCTTCCCATCACAGATAAAGTGCTGTGCCATCGCATATCTATCCTTACAATATTTTTTTAATTTTTTTTTCGAACTATGACGTAGTGTTGGAATGTGTAGCCTTGTGTCTGACTGCACACTTTACATTTAGAGTTGTTCACATCTGTTTGTGGGGCATACTGCCGGGGGAATGCAATAAATCCTAACCTTAGTCTAGCGGTGATAAGTATTATTATCTTGTGATTTTGTTACTTGCTTCATAGACATGTATCACGTGATACATCTTATCATGGTAAATAGTCGGTTGGCTAAAGCCTCTTTGCATTTATCTACTTGCTTCAAATTCATCAAGTTCTTTTCTGATTACAGTTTTTAGGGTTCTGTTTGACTGTCCTAGATTTTATTCAACATTGTATATATTGGACGCGAGTTTAGCTAAGGCATCAACTCTATCGTGTTGACTGACGCGTATGTGAGAGGGGATCCACAGTAGGTTGACCCTAATACCCCCGTCAACAAGTGGGTGACAATCTGAGTTTAGGGTATCAAGAACGGGTAGTGATTTTGAGACTGCCAGTGGTAGTGTCTTGAGCAAGTTTCTGGGCTGTGAGTATGGCAAATGGTTCAGTTTTTTGAGTGAATGCCCAGTTATTAATTCTAGCTGCGTTCTCTATTATATTACCGTTAGGTTGAGTCACAATGACAGCACTTCCAGGCCTTCCACAGACAGTGTTAAGAGAGCCGTCATTGTAGATGGTTTGTGTGATGCTATTTTCAGTTTATAGGTTATGTATGTGTTCAAGAGCTCTTTGGTGTATCAACCATGTACAGATTGTATTGTCCAAACATTCTAATATGTGTAGCAGTAGTTTGGATCTATTTAAATTCACCGGTTTCATGACTAATATATTTTAGCATTTCCCTAGAAGCAATTTTGTCTGGGCTATCATGAGCTTGGTCCCAGTTACAGTATTCTGTTTTTGACTCTGGGTAGTTCTAGTTCTTTCCTCATATTGAATACTTTGGTGTTCATGGGACAGCCTAAGTTAATTCTAAGAGCTTTATTTTGCATCTTTTTGAGCTTGTCAATGCCTCTCCCGTCACGAAGGACCATGGCTCGTGTGAGGTAATCTATCACAGATCTTATATATCCTTGGTACATTGGAGGTTGTACCCTGTCATGGTCACATTGACGGCTGGTCTGTTTTAAAACGTGATGATTCTTATTATACTTCACGTACTTAATATATGTGGATAACTGTTTAGTTATCCCAAGGAAGAAACGCCTTTTTTCCCTCTCAACGTTTTACACCAAGGCTCCTTGTCTAAGTCCCGCCCATTTTGAACATAGTTGTCAATACGTTTTTTCCACCTTTACTGGCAAGTGCAAACTCTAATCAATTTATGTAAATCAACTTAAGTAATTTGCCAGACCCGTGTCAACTGAGGGTCATCTTTGAATGTGTAGTAGTTGATGTGAATGTGATTTTTGTCAGTGCTTGAGTTGCCACCTCTGGCAACTCACGGGTATATAAACCCATGGGAGGAGGGAGAACAGCCTCCCTCTGACTCGTATACAAATTGTTCTCAGGTATGTTAGCGGGTGTTCCCCACCGATATAGTCATTCAGTTTAACTTAGTGAATTTAGTGAATATCAGTGTTCATGTTGTAACAGTGAAATTGTCATTTACCCAGTGTAAGAATTAATATAAAGTAAATGCCGTCTGTTGTTGTTAGACGAAAGATTGTTTGTGATTGAGTCATCATCATTCCCTCCCTCTGACGCATTTACAAATTGTTCTCAGATCCAGTGTGTGGGCTATTTGAACACCCCACCGACTGCCCGGAGTCGGTGGATACCTATCAGTTAGCTGTAGTGGACGATATCGCTGATTCGACATGATTAAAACTGCAAGTCTGCCTCGTGGGGCTAGATCCCAGACTCTCGCCACGTGTTAGACTACCACCGATCATAACAGCGGTCGTCAGTTGGAGACGCCAGTGTTCTACCCTGGGACACCCCTGGAAGTTATATGGTCCACAGTGTTTGTTGTATATGATTGGGGATAATTATCTGGAATATCATTATCCCATGATGGGTAGTGACCCCAGGTAAAATTGTTAGTCTCAGTATTAACGTGTTGTGCTGTGAGTGCATCCTCAATATGCACTCCCAACAGTTCTAGTGAAGGGACCATATGTAAGATTGTCATGTATGTATTGTAATGTAACACCAGTAATGTGTTAGAAGTAAAAGTATCCACGTGGGATTGCATTTGAGTCCCTGTAACTTGTTAGTATCAGTATTCACATGTTGTGTTGTGAGTGCATCCTCCATATTGTTACGAGTTGGGGATTTAGAATATAGTTAAAAGTCTACACAGATCCCAACAGGCAACAACAATAAAAAAACAAAGACAGTCGGACTATAAAAGGGTAGACAAAGGATGCGAGTTTTTGTTGTGTATATTAAAGTACCATAAATTCCTTAACAAAATATTCAGCTTTCTATAATTTACCCTTAACCAAACTTAACCTAAACATACGCAACATTGGTTTAACAGTATATACATATTTATACAACATACAACATTTTGAAGCAAGTGGACGTTGGGAGGCAATATAGGATAACAAATACTTAAGTGCGGAGCTGAGATGGCTGACGAGTAAGGCTGAGTATTGAAGAAGATGGTAGGTAGTCACTGTGCCGTAGGTTTCCAGGATAGGTGATCCTAGTGTGGTCACTTTCCACAGTGAACTGAACTCTCCTCGAACTGGAGCTGATGAGGAAGACTTGGAGGAGGTGACGCAACAACCAGGATATGGAGAAGGGAAACCCCGGAGTGGTAACTAAGACTAGTCATACTCGGGCGCGAAGGAGGTGATCACCTGGTGCGTCTGGAGAGTAGCTGCTGCATTTCCACTGGAGCTCGGGATAAGGAGTCCGCAATCAGGTTGTCCACCCCTTTTATGTGCCAGACTTGTAGATTATAGGGCTGGGTGAGGAGAGCCCAGCGGTGGATTCGCTGGTTGGAGGTCTTGTTGGTTTGGATGAACGTGAGCGGGTTATGGTCGGTGAAGACTAGGGTGGTTTGTGGGCGAGATTGGAGGTAACATTCAAACTTCTTTATTGCCAACACCAGAGCCAGGGTCTCCTTCTCTATGGTCGAGTAGTTGGTCTGATGTTTTTTCAACTTGGGGGAATATTATGCCACAGGGTGAAGGACATGAGTGGTTGGGTCGGGTTGTAGGAGCACAGCCCCCACTCCGACACCGCTAGCGTCGATTTGCAGATGGAAGGGCAAGGTGTAGTCAGGGGGGTGGACCAGGCTTGGAGGCAAGGAAGGCTTTGAGGCGGTGGAAAGACTGGTCGCACCTCTGGTTCCAGATGTAAGGGACCGCAGAACTGGTAAGGTCTGTGAGGGGTCCGGCCACGCTAGAGAAGTTACTGCAGAACCGACGGTAGTAGCCGCACATCCCCAGGAAGCGCATGAGTTCCTTCCTCGTCCTTGGAGTGGGGAAGGACAAGATGGCTTTAACGTTTGCGTCCTTGGGTCTCACCATACCATGCCCAACGATATGTCCCAGGTAAGTCACTGAGGCCCTGCCAAAAGCAGATTTAGCCAGGTTTATGGTGAATCCAGTCTCTTGTAGTCGTGCGAACAGTATCTCCAAACGCACCAGATGTTCGTCCCAGCCGTCCGACACCACCACCAGGTCATCCAGGTAGGCGAACGTCCCATCTAGGTCCTGAATCAGGTAATTGATTGCCCTCTGGAATGTGGCCGGAGCATTAGAAAAGCCAAACGCCATAACCAAATATTGAAAAAGACTAAATGGAGTTATAAATGCTGAGATTATTTTTGCCCTATCCGTGAGTCCCACTTGATAATATCCTTTCAACATGTCCACCGTAGTTATAAATTTTGCACAGCCTATGCTGTCTATTATATCTTCAATCAAAGGTAAAGGGTAGGAGTCTGAGACAGTGACCTGGTTCACTTTACGATAATCGGTACAGAAACGAAAAGTGCTATCGGGTTTTGGAATGAGAAGGCAAGGTGAAGCCCAGGGGGAGGTACTAGGCTCAGCTAAGTTATGTTTTAACAAAAAATCTACCTCCTTTTTCATAATCTCTCTTTTTTGTGGATTTAGTCGATATGCTGATTGCCTAATGGGTTGTACATCATCTGAGATTAGCTTAATATCATGTTTAAGTATATTGCAAAACCCTGGGAGGTCTGACGTGACTTTAGGAAATGTTGATAATAACTTAGTGAGATCTTTTGCCTGAGATGGATTCAGAACAGAAAAATACTCATCCAAGTTGTTGAGTATGTGACTGTTAGCAGGGTTTTCTTTAGGTAGAGGGAAGTCTAAATTCTCCAATAGGTCCATGTCATCTGTCTCTGGCTCCGGCCCTGACAAAACAGTAAGCAATACAGGTAGGCTTATAGCCTCTGGGATGTCTTCCTCTGACTGCCTGGAATGGTAAAGTTTCATGAGATTAATGTGAACAAGTTATGAATCTTTTCTGCGATCAGGAGTATGGACTATATAGTTTAGCATTGATTTGAAAGTTTGATGGAACCGTTCCAAGCAACCTTGGGATTGTGGGTGGTAAGCCGAAGATGTACAATGGTCCACACTGAGGTCTTTCATCACCTGTTTGAAAAGATTGCTCGTAAAATTGGTGCCCTGATCGGATTGGATCTCTTTAGGAATGCCACTGAAGTGAAAAGGTGCAAAAGAGGTTTGAATACATTTTTTGAAGTGATGCTTTTAAGGGGAAAAGCCTCAGGATAACGTGTACTGGTATCCATAACAGTGAGCAGGAATTGATTTCCCTTCTTAGTCTTTGGTAATGGGCCCACACAATCCACAACAATCTTTTCAAATGGTGTATAAAATACTGGGATGGGCTTAATGGGAGCTGCTGGTATACTTTCATTTGGTTTTCCTACCATTTGACAAATATGACAAGATTTTAGGTATTTTGACACATCCTTCCTAAGTCCAGGCCAGTAATAGTGTTGGAGGAGCTTTTTATATGTTTTCAGGATTCCCAAATGTCCTGAAATACCATCATGGGCAAGGGCAATTAATGCTGGTCTGACTGAGGAGGGAATTACCACTTGATGTATTTCAGACCACGTGTCTAGATGGGTAAGCTCAGGGGGTCTATAGGCCCTTATCAAAACCCCTTCCTGATAATAAAAACAAGGAAGAGTGTTAAAATCTTTACCCTCAACTGCTGCATGATGAAGTTTATTCAAAGATGGATCAGATTGTTGGGCTTTAATGAGCTCATCCTTACTAATGGTCTTATTGTACAGATCTTCTGTGGGTAGGAAGATATTGGAGGTGGTTTTAGATGAAGAGGGCCTATTTCGCACACTCTGTGACAGGGTGACAGCACAAGATGGGAAAAGGTGAGGAATAGTTTCTTCAAGGTCAGTGGTGGAGTTGACAGGTAAGGGAGAGTCGACTGTCTTTATGTTGGGAACCACTAGATCTCCTACCAAGTCATTACCCAATAATAAATGCATGCCGCTCACAGGCATTGGATCGTTCCTAATGGCTATTTGCACTTCCCCAGTAATCAAGGGACATTGGAGGTGCACTTTAGCTAAGGGATAGGAAGAATGGGATGAGAGATCTGAAATTAGAACACTCTCATTAGTAAATGCGGTAGATATATCAGGAATGACGTTAAACAGGAGGATAGATTGTGCTGCGCCCGTATCACGTAGTATACGAATAGTGAAAGAACGGTGAACTCTATGATTGAAAAATTTTTCCCTATAGGTGAATGAAGAGAAGAGATCCTGATAAATTTTCCACAGTGGTGGCTGCTATTGGTTTCTGAATTCTGGGATCCAGGAACTACTTTTAGAAGTTCGACACTTTGGGTAAAAGCTTACAAGACTGATCGTATGGCCTGGTTTTTACAGTAAGAACAATAAAACTTGCTTGCATCAGGTAGCTAGGGGAGCCTTCGATCAACATGCCGAAAGTACCACGTTCCCTACTGCCCAGTGACTCCACCAGCAAAGGCGGCATGCATCAGCCAGCCCAGCAGCACGCCCCAAATTAACCTCTCCACGCCTCCACATGCTCCAAGATGTGAAATGGTATCTTGCTCTTCCACCTCCAGGACTACCAAGTTTAACAACCTGAAATGTGGAGGTCTCTGTAGCCTCTAAACCACTTCTTGAAAAACCTAAGCTTTTCTTGAGCAAACTCAACAAAGGTGTGTGAAAATGTTTTGTTGGTTTACGAAACTTCAAGCCGTGGTATCTATCTGGCGTGATAGCATAAGAGGTGAGGATATTCTTTTGATGTTATCATAGTCAATGGGTCTGGCTCTTACAGTTATAAACTCTACGAGCCTTACCACATAATTCCTAGAACTAACACCGACACCACTGGTCCTTAGGCCACTCATTCTTCCCGCTATTTTCTCAAAAGTCCTAAATGACCCATCCATATCAGAATTCATCAAACTTCGGGAACAAGGGAAGAAGCATTAGCAGGGTTAAAAGTAGCTAGTCTCTTTAATGCCACTTTTTTGATTTAAATTCAGATGTTAAGGTGACTTCTTTTCTTTCACCTGTAGTTCTTTTCCTTACAGTCTAACCTCCTGCTCCAACCCTTGGCCTGTTCCTACCTTTCCTCATGCTCCAACTTGGCTTTGTTCTGACCTTTTCCTCATGCTCCAACTTGGCCTGTCTCCAACTTTCCCTCATGCTCCAACTTTTGTCTAACTGGCCTGTTCCAACTTTTCCTCATGCTCCAACTCCTGGCCTTGTTCCAACTCATGCTCCAACTGGGAGTTCTTTTCATTTGATTTGGAACTCGAACCTTGCTCGTTCTAGTTCTGTATGTCTATATTTTGTGTTTCTTCTGAGGGCGAGCCAGACCTGAGGCAACTTCTGGAGGAGGATGGGTGGGTGGGTAGTAGTTGAAGTTTTCTGGACATGGGCGTTAATCGGTCAACAAAGATTCTTTTTAAAAGTTCTTGTTGAACCAACATTTCACTCTTACCTGATTTTTTAACATTTCAGTCAGTTGCTGTGAATATGGATATTGTATTGAAGGCTATTTCATTCCATTCTTTCTTCAGGATATTAACACGTACTTAGTTGGCTGGAATGATTTTCAATAAAATCCCGGAGATCAAAACCTGGAGGTGGCCATTGTTAAGAAAAACTAGATAAATTAAACTAATGGTCAAAAGAAAAGATAAGGGATTACCCCAGAATATCACGGCAGTGGATCAGGAAAGTCCCGAAACTACCCATATACCTAGAAATTACACTTATGAATATTGTTCTTCTGATAAGATTCTTGGACAAGGATAAGAGATCAGGAAAGATACTTGAAACAGTGAAGCGTATATATTACGGCATTAATATAAAGATCCGGGATAAACAACCCTTGAGTTACTTTATTATTGACCCCGAATGAGAGATAATGAGAAGAACAACAATAATTGAGGCTTTTTATAATTATGGGTCCTGGTAGAGAGGGCATCCCAAGATATCACTTCACCAAACTGCGGACTATGGAACAGCCTACTCTGGAGCGAGGGTACGGCATTAAAACAGATCCGGATTCTTCCTTTACACTCGATAAGACTCCATTATTATCGACTGTCGCCACGTGTAATAACAGGTAAGCCTTTATGACACATGGAACCTATCTCTACGTCTGTCACTCTACTGTAATGATAATGGCTCAATATATGCACACATGAAGGAACTTTAAACCACCGCAAAGCAACATCAGAACAAAAGTGACTGGGAGGAACAATTAACAAGGAGTAAATAAAGAAATATGGCACTTAAGATCAGATCCTGTCACGGTCGCTATTTGTTACGAGTTGGGGATTGAATAAGTAGTTAAAAGTCTACCCAGATCCCAATAACAGGCAACAACAATACAAAAACAAAGACAATCGGACTATAAAAAGGGTAGACAAAGGATGAGAGTTTTTGTTGTGTATAATAAAATACTACAAATTTTTAACAAAAATATTCAGCTTATGCAATTTACCCTTAACCATATTTAACCTAAAAACATATGCAAATATTGGCTTAACAGTATATACACATATTTATACAACATACAACATTTGAAGCAGCAGACGTGGGGCAGGCAAATATAGATAACAAATACTTAAGTGCGTGAGCTGAGATGGCTGACGAATGGAGGGCTGAGTATTGAAGAAGATGGTAGGTAGTCACTATGCCGTAAGGCTTCCTGGATAGGTGATCCTAAAGTGTGGTCACTTCCCAGAGTGAACTGAACTCTCCTCTATCTGGAGCTGATGAGAAGACTTGGAGGAGGTGACGCAACAACCAGGATACATGGAGAAGGGAAACCCGGAGTGGTAACCAGACTATCATACTTGGTTTCGTCCCTAGATGGCGCTGTTTCGGTGCTGGGTAGGTAGATCAGACATTGATGGTTTTGTAAATAATATGTACTAAGGTAACTGTATGCAATGTAATATACCATCCAGCCAATATTTGTAAGAAGCGAAATTATCTAGGAGTGGAACTGCAGATAAATAAAAACCAAGAGTTGATCCTTGTGGCTGTGTGTTAATATAATACCATCAGGTATAAGGCTGCGCCTCTTATAACAATTTTTAATTTAATACTTAACCTTGGTAGTGTGTGGAAAGGTAGGCCCATGGGTACATGTAATTATAGTATCAAGCATTAGGAAGAGAACAACGGTGAATACTATAGGTGAATAATTGACCCAACATACAAATACAAAGTTTATTAAAACACAGAAAAATGGTTAGAGGGTGACACTAGGCACAAAACGTGGACTCCCGGTACCAGCCCTCAGGCTTAATTTGCTTGCACCACGACTGGGGGTACACACACATTAATACACATAAACTCTTACAGCACCTTAGCACCATTAAAACCAGTGGCAACTGCCAGCACAACACTCAACCGCCCCAGGAGTGATACTCAAGCGACCGCCATGAGAGTCTCATCACCACATGGCACCTTCCAACAACTCCATGATTCCGGTGGAATAACACCACCACACCAATAGCCCTACTGAGCTATGCACTCATCCACCAATGACAGGGGCCGGTAGTTGTTTGTGGCTTGGTGATCCGGGGTCATCACGTGGGCCGAGCGTTAGGGTCAGACTGGCCAGCTATGGGGCCCATAGGTGGTAGTGGAGCTTGGACGGTCGGGATTCACGGAGATGACCGATTCTATTGACCTCAGACATCACCCCAGACTAGTGGATGCAACATCCACGCTACAGACACGGCCTAGGCTGCCATAGAGACCTGTGGAGGGAGATAGGGATCTGTGGAGGGATGATCAAGGCGCTTATTGGCCGTTTATAAGGACATCAACATTTCAAAAGGGACATTAAGGACGTAAACAATACTTCACTCAAAGCACATCAACTACGTTACTGTAACACTTGCACAACCAAACTATTAATTAGGTCAAATCACTTAGAATGGCGGGTACAACACAGAGAGTGGAATGACCTACCTGTGGAGGGATGATCGAGGCGCTTACTGGCAGTTTGAAATGCAACCTTCACCCTCTCCCCAGACTAGGTCACCGATTCCACCTACTTAACTATTTCGCTGAATTACGTTACTGTACACTCTGACGTTTGAAACTGAGACTACAAACTCAGTTTCATTCCCTAATATTATCTTCACAAATAATGCTCTGACTGAGCTATCAAAGACAAGAATTAAATTGATCACATAAGGTCTTGGATGGTAATTCCGGGTAAGCAAGTTCCAACACGCAGCCTGCCGACACACGAAGACGCTGGTCTAAAGTTCCTATCAGGAAAATTAACTAATTCCTAAGTTAACCTCCCTCTAACAATTTCACTATGATTATCAAGGTCTCTGATATTCATAGGTGGAAAAAGGTTTACAGGGTGTCGGTAGCAGAGAGGGTTTACAAACTCGGTCAAAGCAATGACGACATCTCGATGAAGTCATCAAAGAAACAGAAAACGGAGGACGTTTCCACTGGGGGACTCCGAAGGTTTTGTGGACGTTTAGCTTAATGTGAATCATTAGGTTTTACAGGCTAGCCGTCATTACGATCATGACACCAGTAATGTTGTAAGAAGTAGTAAGATTATCTAAGTGGAATTGCAGATGAGAAAAATAAGAACATAAGAAAAAAAGAAAATAAGAAAATAAGGAGTTCGCAATAAGCCAAGGATTTGAACCTTGGAGTTGTATGTTAATGACAGCTTTTACCTAATTTACTTTCATTTATTAAACCATTTTTAGGAGTGTATTAGGGTATTTTTTTTCCTATTTCCAGTTTTCTGCCCAAGTTGATTTACTAGAATTACACTACCCATGTGTCCTAACCCTCGCCATGCTACTAAAAAGAACTGAGGTTATGAAGTAACCATGAACTGAATAGTAGACAGAACAATTGAAGGAAATAAGACAGAAAGAAGTATGTATTAAGAATATATGGAGAGAAGAAAATCCTGCCCTTAGAGGTGGAAGAAAAACGCCGCTCTTATAACCTAGCTACACATTTAAGGGGTTTTAACCACTCAGTACACTGGCGAGTTAGCTGTTGTACAATATGTCAGGTGAAGTATTGCAGAGGAGATAGAGACACCGAGATATTTAAGTTTTGATAGTTTGGATAGTCGTCGTTTGTGGTTACCAGCTTGTTTTTTGAATACTTTTATTTTCTCAGTGGAGATGATGAGATCAAGGTTCTCACAGGCTGACTGTACGTACAGTCACTCACAAGAGTCCTGTCGCGAACCACGAACCCCGAGATTCAGACTCGTGAACCCGAAGCAATACACACTGATACATTATTCTGTCCATAAATGCTTCTGATTCAAGAGTCTGAATCTCGGGGTTTATGGTTCGCGACAGGACTTTTTTGGGTGACTGTACATGGTTCACAGTGGTTTGCACAGTGGTTTTAGCATGTATAAGAATGTTATTTGCATAGCTGACACTAATATTGCTGGGGCTGTCTGGGATTGACTTTAATAATGCATTCATAAGAGCATTGAACTCCACCTTGGGGGGTACCAAGTTGCATATCTTTGACGTCACTTTTGTAACCCTGAAACAGTGCAGCTGTTTCTGTTTGTGAGGAAACCACTTATCCAGTGTTACAGCCGACCTCCTATATTCATCTTTCTAGTTCGTTCAATATAAGTTGCTTATTGGTAATATCATAAGCAGCTTTTAGGTCAAGAAATGTGGTGTATATGTGTCTTTCATCTCCATGTACTGTTAGGTATGTGGTGATGCAATTATGTACGCCTACTATGGGTGAAACCTTTTATGATTGTCTTCCGAGATCCATCCTCTCAAAAGTCTTACAAAGGCAGATAGTTAGTGATATGGTGTACTGCGCACATCATTTTGTTTACTTTATCCTCTTCGCCACTGATCGGCTTGTTAGCCGCTTGGGCGATCGGTCACGTCCTTTCATTATATTCTTCACCAAAAGATCGGCTCGCTAGCCGCCCGGGCGATCGGTCACGTCTCTGTCACGCACTGTTGGCAAATACTGGGCATGCACCGGATCCTGAATGTACCTGGAACCCGCTCCAGTGTTGGTCAAGTCTCTTGAAAGAGCTCACACTGGTGCCGTCACAACACTCCTGGTAGATTGTTCCAAGAGCTTACAACCCTCAACCTGAAAAAGTTTGCCCTCACGGTTTTCTGGACTTGCGGCTTCTTCAATCTTGAGCTGTGACCCCAGGGGCGAGCGTCCGCCAGCTCCAAGTAAGGACACTCAACTGAGTAGTGCCCTGGAGATGCTTATACACCTCAACTAGGTCCCCCCTTTGCCATTCCTTAAAAAACCCTTTAATTCATATTACGCTACATAACATTAAAATCCGCCTCGCTTATAGAATCTCAGAGAACGAGAAACCTTGATAAAGGATAACTCACCTACTCAATGTTACTGAATCATTTGTTGTATTGTACCCAGGTACGGTTATATAATATTAATTGTATGTATTTATAGCATTAAGGAGAACTCAAGGTATCCATAAGATGGTTGTGAGAGTCCAATTGATCCGGGCTAGTGTACGATCCGTGCTAGTGTAGTATCCGGGCTAAGGGTAGATCGTAGTTTGACGGTCATACTATTTACGTTCTGAATGTTTAGTGAACATAACTTCCGCAGATATCATATGAAAATACATGAGAACAATGATCTGGAAAAGGGATAAATGTGTATCAGAACTATGTGAGGTGTTGGAGGTGACCCAGACACTATACTGGAAAGGAAATATCTTGTATGCATCAGTGTGAACTGAATATACCTCGTATCCTCGGGTGACGTATACCCACGACATGTGCAGTGATCAGAGAATCTTATGTCTGTGTTCAAATAGTGCAATTTGTGAGAGGAGGATCCCTAATTACAGTTTTAAGTGAAGTGGATATACCCACGCCATGAACATTCGACTTTTGTTTCAAGGTGACGTCCTTTGTGCCCACCTCGAGTGTGCCGCGTTGATATTATAACCCAATGAATTTACCCACGAACTAGCAAACCAGAACCTTACCTTAGTGTGTATTTTAGGATTAAAATATGTGTTTATAAGACATGAGGTTACAATATACAGGAAAGTGTTCATGTGAGAACCGTAAGAAATAAAAGTAAAAATTAAAGATGGAAACTGTAGGCCTACGCTTTGAGGAGCGGCTGGGCACTGCCCTCAGTATCCTGCGTTCTCTCATCACCTAAGGTCAGTGAACTTCATCAGGCTCTATTCAGCCCTAAAATAAGAGACTTATATAGTAGTTATTACAGTTAAAGCTTTGCCTGATGTATAAGTGGAATAGTAATGTGTTAGGGTGTGTGATCACGGCCCATCAGGCATTATTTCTCAGTATCCTGCGTTCTCTCATCACCTAAGGTCCCACGCAGTCGGGAGAACCTTGCTGGGCGGCGGCCATTATCCCTGTTAGCGTCCCACCATGTGAAGTGACGACTACCAGCTATGCTATTCCACTGTGAACCTGTGGAATCCCAGCATACCACCCCAAAGGAGTAGGAATAAATAAGGAAAGGCTTGAGAAACTCCGCGGTCGTCACTTGGAGCGACCTATAATACCAGGCGTAGAAACAGTACTGGTATGCCTCTTGGTGAAACCCTCGTCTCTACCCACCGAGGGCGGTGTGGGAACGAGATGCCTGATATGTGTACCTAGAAATTACAAGGAGTCCCATACTTGCAGGTCTGGAGTATAACAGGTATTGTGAGCTGGTGCTACAGGGAGGTGATTTGGTGTTACTATGTATGATGACCTAAGGTGCTATATTTCATACAGGTGGAGCAGTCCGACGTGTTGAGTGATATTGTAAGAAGTGTAACGAAAATCATCGTTGTTCTTTTGAGGAAGGCCAACTCAGTTGTATTTTTTGTTACAGTATGTTTTATAAGGACTAAATTAGTTAAGACATATTATGGTTTCACTCTTCCTTCCCCTTATCGATCTGGTCAATGAAGAACCTAACCCAATGCCTAGTCCACTCTGCACGCTACCTAACTAGATACATACTGTCCAGAGGGGGTCTGGTGGCAGCAACCTTTAAAATTAAGACTTGAGTTAAGTTATTCCTTAGACTTAGTGACCCCAGAATCTGGCAGTATAATGGGACCAAAGGCATCAGGGTGTTCCAGCTTTGGTTTTGCACAGGATGTGGGTAGTTGGCCTTCGGCATGACTCATGACACACTCTATTAATGGCATTGTACAACAATGCTATAAATAGAGTGTGTCAGCACACGCCTTAGTAGTCTTACAATATTGTGACTTCTGTCTCTACCAGGGCAGTGGATCTAACTCAAGGAGAAAGCAGCGTTAAGTTCCCACCTAGTATAGTGGAACATCACACTCATCGTGTTGTTTGCTCAGCATAAAGTTGATGAGACATTGTCGTACAGACCAGGCATCAAGGTGTTTCGATTCCTAGTTGGCAACATGTTATAGCTAGAGACATGAACCCACTTCATTATTAGGTCATTCAATCAATTCAATTTCAATTGTTTATTCCTTGATAGAGTGAAGTGATCCTAGTGCTGTCACTAGGTACCCTTGTACAATAACACCAGAAGCATCTGGCAAGTGTGACAAGTATATACAGTATAAATATATTATAAAGGCTTACTAAAGCCTAAGGAAGGAAGGATTTTCCTTTAACACATAATCAATGTTATTTACATAATATCTGGTCAGTATGGAAGGGGATCATCGTGCCCCGTCAGTTGGTCGTGGAGTGGTGGTCCAGCAGGCGTCACGGAAGCGTTGTGTGTGGGGACATCTTAGTATTAGGTCATTATATTTTTGTAGGGTTTTTGGATGGGATTCGTGCCTACTGTGTTTACCTCTGATTGTATTTCTGTCTCTCTAGGCTTTGCTAAGGGGTGTGTGTTGGTTCAGGCTGTTGACACATTTTCCCCATGCATTTTGTCTACTGTATGTTCATTCGCACGCTCCCGGACTGCAGTGAGCGAAGCTTGAAACAGTTTTAGCATTTGAGGAGTCCTGTGTTATTTGTAATCCTCACCAGTCTGCCTGGTTATCGAGACATTGTTGATGAAGAGATTTTGGTAATTGTTAGGCTTGTAATCCCGGTACCAGTCATAAATGAAGTCTCTAAACTGTTTTTTTATGTTCTTTTTCTGACTGTGAGTCTATATTGCTTGTTAAGTTTTTCCACCAATAGGGGGGTGGCATTGGCTACATATATACTAAGGGGATTGGTTTGTAGTCAGACATAAGATCAGTAGCTAAATCGGGAGTCTAATTAGTGCTCAGTTCCTAAAGTAGGACAGTGGGTTCAGTATATAAGAAGAGATCTGTGTAGTGAAGCTGATCTGAGGGAGCCTAGGCGTTGAACACGTTCAGTATGGAGAGTGTTCCCATGATAATGAAAATGGTCGTTGGTAGTCCTTTTTGATACAAGAGGTACAAAACCTGTGGTAGAGAACAACGCCTGGCCATGTGCATGACTTCCATTGGCCTTACTGTTATCGTTGGATTATTGTCATACTCGATATCAACTGACAATAAAGTAGTAGTAGTAGTAGTAGTAGTAGTAGTAGTAGTAGTAGTGTGTATGTGTGAGAGAGCGAAACTAGTGAAGAATATGGAAAGGTGAATTTGTGCCAGATCATACGAGAGAAGCCATCGTCAATACCCTTTATAAAGAAAAAATGTTAATATGAATGATTTAGAAAATCATGAAGAACTTGTTATTTGAGTATAGCTGTTAAGATATGCGAAATAGTTTTGAGTGGCGGTGTGCAAAAATAAAATTCTTCCTGGTTTGCGAGGAAATGAATATATTTAGGAAACAAACAGTTCACGTACATCAAAATTTTCTTCTCTGACAGATTGTTGAAAAAGTTTTGGATTAATTTGTGTGAAGAATGTAGGAGGTGAAAGTTGAAACTGATCAAAAGTTATATTATATTTTTAAACATTAAGCAACGAATGTGACTGAAGGGAATAAAAGAGATAGAGGAATTTAGATTTTAGAGTTTTACGTGTAATAAGGTAGTAGTGGAAAAGCATACTCTAAGAATGCATTATCATAAGGAATAATAACAATTATAAATGAGCTGCAAATGTGTATCAAATTTGTGTGAAAAGGTTTATTTCCAACCGTATTATATTTTTAGAAGGTGAAAGATTATGCAGTAGACTGTAAGTCAGAAATGACAAAAATAAATATCAATTACTTGTGCGCTATCATCAAGATTAAGAGAAATGAGAAGAAAAATAATTTATTTTTATTTTTATTTTTTTTTTTTGTACGGGAATTAGCACACCCGGGCTCAGGTCATCGGCCCATAACGGTGCCCAGGGGGCTAAACAAATAAGAATAGAAAGAAAATAAAAATAGAAAAGGAAAAGATTATATTAATCTACATCACGAAGATGCCGAATTAGGTATGAAACCCCCTCCCCCCCCTCAAATATAGAGTATGGAAGATTTTATGACGGACAGGAAAGGTTGACAGAATAGACTATCGTACAGTAAAATAAGGAAGGGATAGGGGCAGACTACATAGGAGAGGAGCAGTAGAGTGAGTTACGAAGGTGTTGTGATATGTTTAGGGGAGTATCACAGGAATATGATAAGACCTCATACGAGTATAAAGTGGAGAAATATTGCTTAAATATATAGTACAAGGAATATAGAAGAGGGCTTCATAAATTAATTAGTGTGATATATAAAGCCTCCTCTCTGTCTCTCCCTAGCTGTAACTTTCAGTGGCGAGCTAACGAGGGGACATTACGTGCCCAAAAGTCGTAATGAAATAATTCTTAAGGAAGTGAAGTCTTACTAAATATTATTATTAAAAATGCGAAATAAGTTTTAATACCTGTTCTGTTATATATAGATCTACTGACGACTGGAAAGTCACCATAACGTGAACAACAATGTAAGAGAAAAATCCCACAATGGCAGACGAAATATTATTTCCAAACAATCGTTCTACTCGGCCAGTCCTTATCTGTAACTCCACTGAGTAGGGCGACAGTTGATGCCGAAACTGTTTAAAATAAACATTTCACCTGCCATTGTGTTTTTTCTCTTCTCTTATATTATATGGATCTGTTCAATCCTTGTTATTTGATAGGAACTTTCTTGTGATTTACTTGCAGGCAAGCCTAGTGGTTGTGGTGGTGACGGTCCAGCAGGTCCATCTGGTTCTCCAGGTAAAAGTGGTCGTCCAGGTAAACCTGGTCCTGCAGGCCAACCTGGTCATGACGGAACTCCTGGCCTTCCCGGTTCTCCTGGCCCTACTGGTAATCGTGGCCCTGCCGGTTTACCTGGCCCAGATGGTGCTCCTTGCGTTGCAGGACCTGCTGGTCCTGTAGGTCCTGCAGGCCCTCCAGGTCCTGCAGGTCCCACTGGTTCCCCAGGTTCTAAAGGTGTTCCTGGAGATAAAGGCCCTGCAGGCGGGGTAGGTGGTAAAGGAGCTGTAGGTGATAAAGGTATACCAGGGGATACAGGTCCTGCAGGTCGGATAGGTCCTACAGGCCCTGCAGGTCCTAAAGGTACTGCAGGTCCTGCAGGTCTTCCACGTTCTAAAGGTATGCAAGGAGAAACAGGACCTGTAGGTCCTGCAGGTGCTAAAGGTATGACAGGTAATACAGGTCCAACAAGCCCTACAGGCCCTAAAGGTCCTGTTCGTAATAAATGCATGACGGGAGATAAGGGCATGAAAGGGGATAATGGTGGTAAAGGCATGCAAGGGGATAAAGATGATAAAGGTGGTGTAGGTGATAAAGGTGGCGTAGGTGACAAAGGTGGTGTAGGTGATAAAGTTGGCGTAGGTGGTAAAGGTGGTGTAGGTGGCAAAGGTGGTGTAGGTGATAAAAGTGGCGTAGGTGATAGAGGTGGTGTAGGTGATAAAGGTGGCGTAGGTGATAAAGGTGGTGTAGGTGATAAAGGTGGTGTAGGTGATAAAGGTGGTGTAGGTGGTAAAGGTGATGAAGGTGATAAAGGTGATGAAGGTGATAAAGGTGGCGGAGGTGATAAAGGTGGTGTAGGTGATAAAGGTGAGTATAAAGGCATGTGATAAAGGTATGTAGGTGATAAAGGTGATTAAGGTGGTGTAGGTGATAAAGTTGGTGTAGGGTGGTAAAGTTGGTAGGTGGTAAGGTGGTGTAGGTGATAAAGGTGATTAAGGTGGTGTAGGTGATAAAGTTGGTGTAGGTGGTAAAGTTGGTGTAGGTGGGTAAAGTTGGTGTAGGTGGTAAAGGTGGCGTAGGTGATAAAGGTGATTAAGGTGGTGTAGGTGATAAAGCTAGTAGGTGGTAAAGTTGGTGTAGGTGGTGGTAAAGGTGGTGTAGGTGATAGCGTGATGAAGGTGATAAAGGTGGTGTAGGGTGATAAAGGTGGTGTAGGTGATAAAGGTGATGATGGTGATAAAGGTGGTGTAGGGAATAAAGGTGGTGTAGGTGATAAAGGTGGCGTAGGGTGGTAAAGGTGGTGTAGGTGATAAAGGTGGTGTAGGGGTGATAAGTAGGGTGGTAAAGGTAGAGAAGATAAAGGTGATTAAGGTGATGAAGGTGATAAAGGTGGTAGGGTGATAAAGGTGGTGTAGGTGATGGGAAGTAAGTTAAGATAAAGGTGGTGTAGGGGTTATAAAGGTGGTGTAGGTGATAAAGGTGGGTGTAGGTGATGCGTGTAGGTAAAGGTGGTGTAGGTGATAGTGGTGTAGGTGATAAAGGTGGTGTAGAGGTGATAAAGGTGGTGTAGGTGATAAAGGTGGTGTAGGTGATAAAGGTGATGAAGGTGATAAAGGTGGCGTAGGTGATAAAGGTGATTAAGGTGGTGTAGGTGATAAAGTTGGTGTAGGTGGTAAAGTTGGTGTAGGTGGTAAAGGTGGTGAGGTGATAAAGGTGATTAAGGTGGTGTAGGTGATAAAGTTGGTGTGGGGTAAAGTTGGTGTAGGTGGTAAAGTTGGTGTAGGTGGTGGTGGCGTAGGTGTGATAAAGGTGATTATGGTGGTAGGTGATAAAGTTGGTGTAGGGTGGTAAAGCTGGTGTAGGTGGTAAAGGGTGGTGGGTGATAAAGGTGATGAAGGTGATAAAGGTGGTGTAGGTGATAAAGGTGGTGTGAGGTGATAAAGGTGATGATGGTGATAAAGGTGGTGTAGGGAATAAAGGTGGTGTAGGTGATAAAGGTGGCGTAGGTGGTAAAGGTGGTGTAGGTGATAAAGGTGGTGTAGGTGATAAAGGTGGCGTAGGTGGTAAAGGTGGTGTAGGTGTGATAAAGGTGATTAAGGTGATGAAGGTGATAAAGGTTGTGTGGTGATAAAGGTGGTGTAGGGTAAAGGTGTTAAAGGTGATAAAGGTGGTGTAGGTTATAAAGGTGGTGTAGGTGATAAAGGTGGTGTAGGTTATAAAGGTGGTGTAGGTGATAGGGTGGTGTAGGTGATAAAGGTGGTGTAGGTGGTGTGTGGTGTAGGTGATAGTGGTGTAGGTGATAAAGGTGGTGTAGGTGATAAAGGTGGTGTAGGTGATAAAGGTGGTGTAGGTATAAGGTGGTGTGGTGATAAAGGTGGTGTAGGTGATAAGGTGGTGTGTGTGGTAAAGGTGGTGTAGGTGATGGTGGTGTGGGTGATAAAGGTGGTGTAGGTGATTGTGGTGTGGGTGATGGGGTGGTGTGGGTGATGGTGGTGTTGGTGGTAGAGGTGGTGTAGGTGATAAAGGTGGTGTGGGTGATGGGGTTGTGTGGGTGATAAAGGTGGTGTAGGTGGTAAGGTGGTGTGGTAAATAAAGGTGGTGTAGGTGATGGTGGTGTAGGTGATAAAGGTGGTGTGGGTGATAAAGGTGTTAGGTGATAAAGGTGGTGTAGGTGATGTTGGTGTAAGTGGTAAAGGTGGTGGGTTTGTAGGTGGTGTAGTTGATGTGGTTGGTGTAGGTGGTTATGGTGGTGTGGGTGGCAGATGTTGGTGTGGGTGATAAAGGTGGTGTGGTGATAGAGGTGGTGTGGGTGATAAAGGTGGCGTAGGTGATAAAGGTGGTGTGGGTGATAAAGGTGGTGTGGGTGATGGAAGGTGGTGTGGGTGGTAAAGGTGATGAAGGTGATTAAGGTGATGAAGGTAGTAAAGGTGGCGGAGGTAAAGGTGTGGTGTGGGTGATAAAGGTGGTGTGGGTGATAAAGGTGATGAAGGTGATAAAGGTGGTGTAGGTGATAAAGGTGGTTAGGTGGGTGTAGGTGATAAAGTTGGTGTAGGTGGTGAAGGTGGTGTAGGTGATGAGTTGGTGTGGGTGGTAAGGTTGGTGTAGGTGTAAGGTGGTGTAGGTGATAAAGGTGGTGATGGGTGATAAGGGTGGTGTAGGGTGATAAAGGTGGTGTGGGTGATAAGGTGGTGTTGGTGATAAAGGTGGTGTAGGGAATAAAGTTGGTGTAGGTGATAAGGTGTGTAGGTGGTAAAGGTGGTGTGGGTGATAAAGGTGGTGTAGGTGTTAAAGGTGGTGTATGTGGTGGTGGTGTAGTTGTGGTAGAGGTGATTAAGGTGATGTGGGTGATGGTGGTGTGGGTGTTGATGGTGGTGTGGGTGGTGGATGTGGTGTGGGTGATGGTTGTGTTGGTGATAAAGGTGGTGTGGGTGATTTAGTTGATGGGTGTTGAGTTGGTGTTGGTGGTTGGTGTTGAGGTGGTGAAGGTGGTGTAGGTGATAAAGGTTGTGGGTGATAAAGGTGGTGTAGGTTATAAAGGTGTTGGGTGGTAAAGGTGGTGTGGGTGGTAGGGGTGGTGATGGTGGTGGTGTTGGTGGGTGATGGTGGTGTGGGTGGTGGGTGGTGTGGGTGATGATGGTGGTGTGGTTGTGGTGGTGTGGTGGTTGGTGGTGTAGGTGATAAAGGTGGTGTGGTGGTAAAGGTGGTGTG
>NW_024733734.1:5532269-5534945 GCF_018991925.1 Homarus americanus
GTGTGTCATGGTCACGTTGACTGCTAGTCTGTTTTAGAACCTAATTCTTATTACACTCCACGACCGCAAAACATGAATGGGTAGCTGGTTAGCTATCCCTAGGAAGAGACGCGTTTTTCCCATTCGTTTTACAGTCAGGATCCATCCCAGTAAGTCCCGCCTTCGAACACAGTTGTCAATACATTTTTATTCCACTTTCTACTGGCAAGCTCAATCTTGAATTAGTTTATGTAAATCAACTCAAGTAATTCACCAGACCTTTGTCAGCTGAGGGTCATCCTTGAATGAGTAACAGTTGTTTTGGTTGTGATTTCTGTCATTGCATGAGATAGCCACGTCTGGCAACTCAGGGGTATATCACCATGGGTAAGAGGGAGAGAGGTCCTCAAAAAAAAAAAATTGTGACAACCCTCCCAGCTACACAAGGACCTGGGCGACTTACTAACTCCATCGCAGTATATATACTGTAAACAAATAAATAAATAATAAAATAAAATAAAAATAAGCAGCACTATATAAATAAACCAATATTAATACAAAGGTCTGACGACCCAAGGGAGCAGAACAAAGATAAAACACTAATAGGAAAGATGAAGCGATCTGGTTGAGCCCAGATTCCTTCTACTCCTACTGTATTTCAGTATCACCACTTTTTCTTCAACCCCTAATAATCTTCTTTCTCCTCACAACTCATGACTCCGTTCCGTTCCGAGAGGTCCTCCGTGACGCCCTCTTCAACTTTGTTCCCAGATCCAGGGGTGGGCTTATTTGAACATTCACCGATAGCCCCGGAGCCAGTGGATAACCAGCAGGGATCAATATATGGCTGATGTCGGTGATTCGACATGATTGAGACGGCAGGTCCGCCTCGTGGGCCTCAGACCCCAGACTCGCCTTGTGTCTGGCTTCCACCGACCACAACAGCAGTCGTCAGTTGTTAGAGGCGCCATTGTTATACCCTGGGACATGCCTTGGAGTTATATGTCCACAGAGTGTGTTGTATATGTTTGGGGGATAATTAATTGGAAATAATTATCCCATGTTGGGTAGTGGACCCATGTATTTGTTGGTTTCAGTATTAACGTGTATGTTGTGAGTGCATCTCATATACACTACCAACAGTCTGTGAGGTATCATAAGTAAGTTTGTCTTGTAACTGTACTGTAATGCCACGTACCACCAGTAGGTGTGAGAAGTAAAGTAATCAGCAAGGAGTTGTCATGTAACTATGTATTGTGAGTAGGGCCAAGGAACTGGTCCTGCTGTGTAATGCAATGTAACACCAGTAAGGTTATGTGCAGTGAAAGCACAAGATCTGAGTCATTTGCAGTTGAGATAAGCCGAGGAGTTGCCCCTTGGAGTTAAATGTTAATAACATCTTTTTCCCTTTGAATTCATATTAATAAACCTGTTCTTAGAGTATTTTAGGAGTATTCATTTCTCCTGCAGTATTCCACCTGTATTTCCGTCCAAGTGACTTGATACCAGAATTACACTACCCATGTGTCCTAGACCCTCGTCACGCTACCAAAAAGAACTGAGGTTATGTAGCAACCATTGAACTAAAGTAAGTAGAAAGAACAATTAAAAGAACTAAGACAAGAGAAGTAAGAGTGTAAGAAAAGATAAGGGTGGCAGTGTGAAGGAAGAACCGCCGCTTGTACAAGTGGGAACGAAGTCATCCCGACAGTTTAAATACCAGTTCTTACGAGTTGAAGTCCGGAAATCCAGTTGTTGCCTATGTTGTCGAAGAGAGAAATCTCAGTTTTATGTGTTGTCTGAACGTTTCTGGGAGTTGACTTCGTCAGTGGAATCGAAGTCACCACGACATTTCAAATGGCAGTTCTTACGAACTGAAGTCCGGAAATCCAGTTGCTGCATATGTTGTCGAAGGGAGAAATCTCAGGCTTTTATGTGTGTTGTCGGAAGTTTCTTTTTGGTTATTGACTCACTACAGGTAATGGAGTCACCCCGACCTTAAAATGCCTGTTCTTCTGAACTGTGAGATAGAAAATCCAGGTTTGGTGTTATGAGCCTCATTGTGTTAAAGTAACGTAGTTAATGTGCTTTGAGTGAAGTATTTTATGTCCTTACTTAATGTCCCTTTGAAACGTTGAGGTTCGTTATACACCGTGAGTGAGCCGCCACAGGTCCCTAACGCAGCCTAGGCCATGTCTGTTGCGTGGATGACGCATCCACAAGTCTTGGGAGATGTCTGAGGTCCAGTGGAGTCGGGTGTCCCCTTGAACCCCGACCGTCAGAAGCTCCACTACCACCCATGGGCCCCATAGGGGGTAATATTCCCCTAACGCCCTGCCCCTGTGGTGAACCCGGATCTTCAAGCCCCCAAACTACTGCCAGCCCCATCATTGGTAGATGAGTACAGTACATAACTTTGTGGGGCTGTTGGTGTGGTGGTGTTAGTCCACCAGAATTATCGGAGTGTTGGAAGGTGTCACTTGTTGATGAGACTCCCATGGCGGCCGCTGGAGTATTTCCCCTGAGGTATTGAGTGTTGTACTGGCAGGTGCCACTGGTTTTATTGGTACTGAGGTGCTGTAAGAGTTTATGTGCGTTTTGGTGTGGGTACACCCAGTAGTGGTACAAGTAAATTGAGCCTGAGGGCATGGTACCAGGAGTAATAATCTGCCCATTTTTTTTTCCCGTTGTTAACTA
>NW_024733734.1:5535045-5707124 GCF_018991925.1 Homarus americanus
CGGCGTAAGTGAGGGTTACTTATATGAAGGGTGACAACAACAGCGTGTGAGATGGCGAGTGTTGGCAACTCTACTGTATTGGGGAGAGCGGTGTAGGGGCAGTGTTGGCAACTTTACCGTATTGGGTAGAGTGGTGTCGGGCGAGTGTTGGCAACTTTAATGTATTGGGGAAGTGTGTAGCTTTACTGTATTGGGGAGAGAGGTGTTGGGCGAATGTTGGCAACTCTACTGTAGTTGGGAGAGAGGTGTCGGGCGAGTGTTGACAACTTTACAGTATTGCGGAGGCCGGTGTCAGTGGAAACATCAGCTGTTACCTCTGTTAACAAGAGACTGATAATATACTACAGTGCAGTAGCTCATCTGGGACTAAGTGTGAGATTTTGGGGGCGAAATTAATTATATTTTCGATAATGTTTTATTAACCAAACACCTTATGAAGTTAATTAATATGAGAATTACAATATGGTGAATTGCATACTGTCGTCATTATGGGATAGCAGGCTGACGGCCGAGGGCCAAGAGGTAACTTGACCTCCCTCCTTCCTCAACCACCTGCCATCTCTTCCTGACTATGCACCCAAATTTAGTTTTGTACAGTATCTTAATATGATTCACATTATATTCCTATAATTCAATAGTCAGTAATTTTTGACGAAACCGCTACCACCAGAAGGAGTTGTTCTATTTTGTTCATTTTACCACAGATGTTCATTATACAAATTATATATCATCTTTTCTTTTATTTAATACCTGTACTGTATCCCGTCAACATTACATCACATAACATTTTAAAATTCAGTATGGAGTAAGAAGATGGTGGTGTGAGGAGGGGGAGAGACCCTGGAGGGGGGGGACTGACAACTCACCCCCAAAAGGTTCGTCTCCCACTCCTGCCTCTGTAATAATTTGTGCTTATAAATACCTGTACCCTTCTGTGTACAGTACAATAATTATTTTTATAATGTATCAATACTGTAATGAATCAATAAAAATAAGTGGAAACTTGAGGGGAAAATATTACCTTCTAATTCAATTGCCTTTTAATTTTGATGTCAAATTACTACAGTAATTATATATTAGTTCTATCGTATTTAATATTTTATATTATCAATGGTAAAACATACACCATAAGAAGCTGATCATACAAGAATATACTGTATAATAATGAATACATGGGAACAGGCAAATAATAAATGCTGGCAATGTGGCAAGGCACTGTGTCTCAATGTCTCACATGGTGTGTGTGTGTGTGTGTGTTGGGGGTGTTGGGGTGTGTGTGGGTGGTGTTGGAGGGTGTGTGTGTGGATGGTGTTGGAGGGTGTGTGTGTGGGTGGTGTTGGAGGGTGTGTGTGTTGGGGGTGTTGGAGGGTGTGTGTGTGGATGGTGTTGGAGGGTGTGTGTGTGGATGGTGTTGGAGGGTGTGTGTGTGGATGGTGTTGGAGGGTGTGTGTGGGTGGTGTTGGAAGGTGTGTGTGGGGTGTGTGGGTGGTGTTGGAGGTGTGTGTGTGGGTGGTGTTGGAGGGTGTGTGTGGGTGGTGTTGGAGGGTGTGTGTGTGGGTGGTGTTGGAGGGTGTGTGTGGGTGGTGTTGGAGGGTGTGTGTGGGTGGTGTTGGAGGGTGTGTGTGGGTGGTGTTGGAGGGTGTGTGTGGGTGGTGTTGGAGGGTGTGTGTGGGTGGTGTTGGGTGTGTGGGTGGTGTTGGAGGTGTGTGTGGGTGGTGTTGAAGGCTGTGTGTGGGTGGTGTTGGAGGGTGTGTGTGGGTGGTGTTGGAGGGTGTGTGTGGGTGGTGTTGGAGGGTGTGTGTGGGTGGTGTTGGAGGGTGTGTGTGTGGGTGGTGTTGGAGGGTGTGTGTGGGTGGTGTTGGAGGGTGTGTGTGGGTGGTGTTGGAGGGTGTGTGTGGGTGGTGTTGGAGGGTGTGTGTGGTGTTGGAGGGTGTGTGTGGGTGGTGTTGGAGGGTGTGTGTGTGTGGGTGGTGTGGGTGTGTGTGGGTGGTGTTGGAGGGTGTGGGTGGTGTCGGGTGTGTGTGTTGGTGGTGTCGGGGTGTGTGGGTGGTGTTGGGTGTGTGTGTGGGTGGTGTTGGAGGGTGTGTGTGTGGGTGGTGTTGGATGGTGTGTGTGTGGTGTTGGAGGGTGTGTGTGGGTAGTGTTGGAGGGTGTGTGTGGGTGGTGTTGGATGGTGTGTGTGTGGTGTTGGAGGGTGTGTGTGGGTGGTGTTGGAGGGTGTGTGTGTGTGTGTGGGTGGTGTGGGAGGGTGTGTGTGGGTGTTGGAGGGTGTGTGTGGGTGGTGCCGGGGTGTGGTGGTGTCGGGTTGTGTGGGTGGTGTTGGAGGGTGTGTATGGGTGGTGTTGGAGGGTGTGTGTGGGTGGTGTTGGAGGGTGTGTGTGGGTGGTGTTGGGCGTGTGTGTGTGGGTGTGTTGGAGGGTGTGTGTGGGTGTTGTTGGAGGGTGTGTGTGGGTGGTGTTGGAGGGTGTGTGTGGGTGGTGTTGGAGGGTGTGTGTGGGTGGTGTTGGGGGGTGTGTGTGTGTGGTGTTGGAGGGTGTGTGTGTGGGTGGTGTTGGGGGGTGTCTGTGGGTGGTGTTTGGAGGGTGTGTGGGTGGTTGGGTGTGTAGGTGGTGTTGGAGGGTGTGTGTGTGGGTGATGTTGGAGGGTGTGTGTGTGGGTGATGTTGGAGGGTGTGTGTGTGTGTGGGTGATGTTGGTGTGTGTGGGTGATGTTGGAGGGTGTGTGTGTGGGTGATGTTGGAGGGTTTGTGTGGGTGGTGTTGGAGGGTGTGTGGGTGGTGTTGGGTGTGTGTTGGTGGTGTTGGAGGGGTGTGTGTTGGTGGTGTTGGAGGGGTGTGTTTGGGTGGTGTTGGAGGGTGTGTGGGTGGTGTTGGGTGTGTGTTGGTGGTGTTGGAGGGTGTGTGTGGGTGATGTTGGAGGGTGTGTGTGTATCGGTGATGTTGGAGGGTGTGTGTGTATCGGTGATGTTGGAGGGTGTGTGTGTGTGGTGTTGGAGTGTGTGTGTGGGTGGTGTTGGAGTGTGTGTGTGGGTGGTGTTGGAGGGTGCGTGGGTGGTGATGGAGTCTCTCTCTCTTACACACAAAAAAAGGGAATTCAGACAACAAGCATCCAGGGTTAGGGTCTTGTGTGACAGTGTGGTAGCGAGTTAATATCAGCTGTTGAGGAGCGCTTGCCAACACCAGTCCATGTTACCACTCCTTTCCATTTCATCTCTCTAATCACCCACACCTTTCTGCTTTCTCACTCCACATTTTAAAATGTTATGTAATCTAATATTGAAGGGATACACCTTTGCTCATTTATAGTGTGTTTCCTGACAGCTTTTATTACTGTTGATGGTGTACTCAGGATCATGAATATTCAATATTTTGCCTGTTATTCAGTCTTGAACTCCTCACCCAACTGAAGAAGGTCAGCAACTGTGAAGAAAGTTGTTTCTTTGACAATGTTATCAAACAGCACAGGTTCTAACAACTTGCTAGGTAACAAGTGTTTACCGAGTATACTGTATTGTATATCTTCATGCTCAGACAGGTTAACCAAGTACCGTATTTTATGGCATACAAGATGCACAGCCATACAAGACGCACCCCTATTTTACCAGGGAGTACTGTACAGTATTTAGGAAAAAACTTTTAGTGTGGACTTTCCTCCTGTAGCCATTGTGTTCTTAAAATAATAAATACCAGGGGTAGAAATTCACATACATCTGGCAGCCCGAGGCAACCAAAATATCAGATGGGTGAGTAGATCTTAGAAATTTTATAGGTTTTTAATCACCCAGCAGGCGAATAGCATGTCAGACTCGCAGTGTCTAGAAGCTATCCAGTAGTTTTGAGCAAAAATTTATATTTTTGACAGTCTGCTTTACCACAAGGAAGTGCTTAGTGCCCAGTTTATAAAAAGCATTGCAAGAGCAAACATATGTTGTGCGCGTGAACCCGTGTACTTGGTCGTTGCGCCCTGCTGCTCCCAGGGAGTCAGCGATCTTAGTACAGTACAACAAATAACTCACTACAGTATTGACGTGATGTCTAACTAACACAGACATTATTATTAATAATAATGAGTTGCCAAAGGGGATTGTTTGATATGTGGAAGAATGTTAATCCACCAACAGGCAAAAAAAAAAAACGGGGTGGGGTGGAGAAAGTTAGAGCAGCAGCATCAATATGAACAATCAACAGTACTGTACATTAGATTCATATTAAGGTGACACTTGGAGGAAGAAGCTTGTTGGTATTGGTACAGAAGGGGGCCAGTGTTATGACAGGTTGCAAAAAAAGGCTTGGTAGCTTGGTTGAGAAGTGATTTAGAGTGGCCAGAGTTGGAAGGTATTCACTGCACTGCACATAACTTTGAACTGGCTTAGGATGCAGTGAAGGGTGTACCACTTGCCAAGAAAGTTGACCTACTGCTGCTAGGAATAGACCAATTCTATGAAAAGTTGTCTCAACAGGAGCATGTTGAAGCGGGCTCATGAAATATGTCAGCTACCATTTTTGGTCCCAACACGTGTGGGTGGTACAAGGTGGTTCCCTCATATGCTGCAGGCTTTAGAACATTTACAAGACTTACAAGGCTATTGCAGTTCACATGCAGCAGATACAGAACCCTAATGACCCTGCATACCACAAGGATTCATCCAGAAAAGCTAAGAACTATCTAATGCTTCTAACCACTGCTGATGTAATAAAGTACATCCACCTCCTCCTGGATATCTTGCATTGCCTTGGGCGCCTTTCAGAGCAGTTTGAACACAGACAAACCAATGTTTCTACTATCATGACTGAAATTCAGGCCTCAGTTGACATACTCAACAAATATTTGACAAGCCCAGGACCAAGTCTGAGGAAGATTTTGGAAGGTGACATTACCACATTCCAAGGAGAGAATCTGAGTGATAGAAATAGCACCTTCATGGCTGCAAGGCCTGATATGCTGATATTTCTGATTACAAGTCTAAAGAAAAGATTTATTGACATGGCCAGTACAGTTCTGCATAATTCATGGATTCTGGATTTCAAGCTGCAGCCTGCAGAATACACAGAGAATGAAGGTTTCGGAGACACCGCTGTGGGAGAGCTGGCTCAGACTCTTGAGAAAACACTAAGGGAGGCAGAAGTAGGTCCAACCAAGCTGTACTCAAATGCTATCTCTACAAAATGAGTAAGAAGTCACCTGTTTCAAAACTGACCTGGCAGCAAATAAATGAATCATACAGAACAAAATGTGGTTCCTTTCCCCATTTAGTTGACCTTCTGCTGTCCATTCCAACCAGTTCTGCTATGTTGAACATGGCTTCAGTCAGGTCAAGCTCATCAAGACACTGGTGCAGTCATCTCACAGATGACCACTTGACAGATCTCCTAGTGGTCCAGTTGCAGTCAGAATGTGTTCGGAACTTCAATCCAGAGCAAGCCATCAATAGATTTTTAACAACAGGGGCCCACCGTGTTGATGGGTAAAACAACACAGATAGCTACAGCACAGAGGAAGTGCTGAACGATATTGATGAATTGGATGAGGAGCATATACAGAAACTTATTGACCAAATCCAGTGAAGAAGCCCTCAGTTACTTGCAGTTACATATACTGTACATACAGTACAGTAGTTTTTTACGAGGATCTAAATTATAAATTTCAGCTAATGATATAAAGTAAACAAGGAAACAGATTATCCATATTATAATAGTATGTTGTGCACACCAGTGTTTGCAATTTGAATATAATTTACCTATTGCTATTAAGTTAAATAAAGTGTCAAAGTAAACAACTTTCTTTGTAGGCCTACCCAGAATATGTCAACTATTGAAATTTTAATGTTTTTTTAATGTCTCGTAAAATTTTGGAAGGGCTAATAAACTTTGGGAAGGGCTAGTAACTATTTGGTTCTATTAGCCCAGCTAGCTACCTGAAAAAAGGGGTGAATTTCTACCCCTGTATACGGTACCAGTAAATGTGAGGAATAGATCAAAATAATACTCATAAATAAGTAACAACAAAAAATACTGTATTGGCAAACCAGTAAATAAAAGCCAAATGAAAGTTTAACACCATTTGTATATAGAGTGGTCCCTCGATTAACGAACACAATTGGTTCCACAGAGTCGTTTGTTAACCAAAAATTTCGTTAACTGATTCTATTATTTCAATGGGATATTGAATAATTGGTTCCAACTCACAGAAAAAGTACATACAAAGTACTGTATACCGGTAATAGAATTAACAAAACATTAAATATAAACTAAATACAGTACTGTACTGTACAGTAAACTGTACAATAATAAATAAAAAACAATAGAATACTGTATTTTAACTTACTTTGAGGTGTGTATGTCATATTACCGGCAGCTTTGTTTACATATCAAACAGCTGATTGTAGAGGCAGTCGATGATGACATGCCATATTCTTTACAGAGTGCATTGGTTCTAATGCCTTCTTCATGTTTCATAATAATTTCTGCACTGTATATTATCAATATGTGAAATAAATTTCAGAATGACCAATAATTTTAATGTAAAAATATTCAAGAGACCAACAAACTGGATGTTCACTCCACTGTAAACAAAGTTAAACTGAGAAGCGTTGTTGGGTGATTCAATCAGCTGATGGGCGCACAAAAACTGTTCCCTGTACTGTCTATATTATATGTTAACTAAATTAGAATGATCAATAATTTTAATATAAGAAATGCAAAAATATTCAAGAACACAACTTTCTTGATATTTACTCCACTGGAAACAAATGTAAACATAGAACCAATTACTGTATTGGCGGACTAGCCGATCAGCTGATGCGCACAACAAAGCGTGTTTCTCTTAAGGCTGTCGTTAATCGGAGTTTTGTTCGTTAAAGGAATTGAAAATCCTTATGGGAGCTATTTCGTTAACCAAAATTTTGTTAATTGGACCGTTCGTTAATCAAGGGACCACTGTACTCCCTGGTTCATCATTATAACGCAGACGTTACCTCCGTCGATTCCCGAGCAACTCTCCCCCAACACGTCCCGCCTTCTCCCACTAACTCGAGTGTAAAGAAATGTACAGTATATTCCCTTTATGTGTTTGCCCTAAGGACAATTATTCCTGTACTTTTCACACTATGTTTGTAGGATGGTGTGTGCATGTAACTGAGTAAAAATAAATTAAGAAAGTTACATATATCTACCCGAAAATACGAGATGACAAACCATAACACCAATAGCCTGGTGGTTATAGTGACAAGTCTAGCCTGGCTACAATACAGCCAGCGATGTTAACAGATGTGAATTTTAAAAGAAAGTTAACTGTAAATCTTCATTTGCATCAGGTATTTGTAGATTTAGAGATAAATGTTGCAGGTATGACAATAATAGATAGAAATGCTTGTAAGAGTTCAGAAATGGTTACTGCTTAGCTCTGAAGAGTTGGGTGTCTGCCGTACAGACGTTAATCGTTTCAGGTTATAATCATCAGTACAGTAGTTATAAATCAAGCTTTTATATTTAGAATAAATAATTTTTTTTAAATAATTAAAAATAATAATATGTTCAAGTAAGCAATAACATATTTGAAATTCTGGAGTTGGGTTAGGTAGAATTTAGCCTACTGGAGACAGCAACTGGTGTATTCATTAGCTTACGGGAGACCTCAACTTCACAAATAGGACGCAGGCTGATTTTTTTTGCCATTTTCCAGACAAAAAAGTGCGTCTTACATGACGTAAAATTTGTACATTAGTATTCATTGAAGCGGTCAGGTTGAATCACATCCTTATATAAATCAGGAGGGTTAGTTTCTGTAGAAATGAAGATACTGTCCAGCTGAACCCTAAGATGGTTTATGATGCACCTCTCAACACCAGTCCCTCCATATTCACTAAATTTCTTCTTGCCAGTGAGACCATCAAACTTCTATACGTGGATATTGGTCATTACCCTGTAAAATTATCCATACAGTATGTACTATGATCAGATTCTCTGTAGGACTTGCTAAGCACAGTGGATCTTTGACAGGAACTTTCATATGAAACTCGGTAGCAAGAGCCTTGATGATGAAGGATTTACCACAGCCACAAGGTACAAGTACAGTAACAAGAATCTTGATGTAGGTGATATACTGGACAACATTTCTGAAAAACTGACCCATGAACCAATGATAAACTAAGTGCATCAAAATAGCTTCAATTTTACTCAGCCATAGCCACAAATCTCTGATAGTTTATTCTCAAACTCTGACAGGCTTTGAAGCTGCCATTGAAGCTTCTAGGTCTTGCATTGTAAACTTTCTACCTTGTGTCAACATTACTGTTTATACAGGTTGTACCTCTCTAGTCCGGCATTCTGTGGTGCGGAAACTCCCGTGGTCCGGAACGATTTTAGTTTGTCCAATAGGTAGATAGGCAGCTTTTTTTTTCTTTTTTCTTTTTTTTTCCTTATCTGAATTATTATTATTATTACAGGAGTATTAAATTTTTGCCCCTCAGGCCCCAATGTGGGTCAGTGACCTATGCCCGGGTGGGCTAATCCCCTTAAAAAAAAAAAAAAGCCGCGGGAAATTAAGGTTTGTTTACATCCGGCAGTTCGGCTGCTCTCCCTCTCTCTCTCTCTGCTTGTCTATACAGAGTACAACATTTAACCCTTCAATATATATGAGCAGTAAATAAGTGTTACTTTCATATTCTTATGTAGAGTAATGACGATATATTTTCACATGTGCGCACTTACATACGAGCAGTCTCACTTTTTTTTCTACCATTAATGGTTAGCTACTTATATTGTTCCATTTATTAACATTAAATAACATTACAGGTACTTCAAGCAACCATATTCATTTTTTACATTAATTTTACTACAGCTAAACTCAGGGTCTTATTTTCTTCAGTTTTATATGTAGAACCAATCAGTCACTGGTTTCGTAAGCTTTAACATAAACAATGCCGGCAGCCGTCTCGTCTCCTCTAATATTCCAAGTATTATTAATAAATTTTATTGTTAATTTTGCACACACGTACATTAATTCAATAAAAACAAATTCAGAAACATTAATTAAAATATATATGAACAGTAAATAAGTGTTGCTTTCATATTCTTATGTAAAGTAATGACGATATGTTTTCACGTGTGCGCATGCGCACTTACATATGCGATCTCTCTTTTTCTTTACCATTATCGTTAGCTACTTCTATAGTTCCATTTATTAACATTAAATAACATTACTTAAAACAACCATATTAATTTTACTACAGCTACAACCAAGGTCTTATTTTCTTCAGTTTTATATGTAGAACCAGTCAGTCACTGGTTTTGTAATCAACGAAAACAATGCTGTGTCATTTCCTCACGTGTTTTAATTTTCTACGTATTATTAATGAATTGTATTCCTCATTTTGCACACATAAACATTAATTCAATAAAAAAGACATTCAGTAATAAACAATAATGAATCTTTTGTACATAAGAGAAATGACACTGTTTACACGATTATGCCCGTCGTCTGCACGTTGGCAGGCCGTTCAAACCCGTCGAAATTCAAGTTTCCGCCGTAAAAATTTTTATTTATTTATTTTTTTGTGTTCCAATAAAATACGTTAAGAATTAAAAACTCGCGAAATTTGAGAAGCTACTATACGACATTTAACCCTTCAATATGTCTTCAAAGAGACCATGACGCAGAGAAAATGGTGCTAGTGCTTCCAGGCATAACCACAAGTCACTATCTGTCCAGGAAAAGGGTGAATTTCCATGGTCCGGCACCGGTCAGGTCCCGAGGTTGCCGGACTAGAGAGGTACAACCTGTATTACAATAGTTCATAGGTCTTCTCCAACATAGCCATGAGCATTTACAGATACTGTAGTCAACTCCAATTCAGGACTCCCAAAACGGTTCTTTATTGTCTCATGATTAACTCGGCACTTGTGTAACAAACTACGTCCCTGTTGGTCGACTAATCACAAACAGAAATGGAAGCTTGGATATAGATCATCACAGTGATGCATCCCTTTATCCCAGGTTTACATGTGTATGTAAACAGTAACTGTCCTTTCCACACACTGTTATACCTTGTGTTAAAGTCTGTTATGGCTCCCAGGTAAGAAACAAAATGTAGAGGAATGGTTGTTTACACTGTTGAGATTATAGCCACTGAACTCCACCAGAAAAGAGAAGGGTTAGGAAAGATTGAAAGATTACTTATCATGTATTATACTCAAAATCTTGTTTAATATTTTTGTCTATTCTGAGAGTGATAGTGGGTCTCATAACCATTAGAAACAGTGAGAATATAGCAAACTGTATACTAAGTCATCAATATGAAAGGAGGCAGCATGGCCAGTATTGCACTGACCACCTTTACTTTTCCAATTACACCACATATAAAAGATAACCCAGAAATAGTCTGACATTCATAGTTAACACTATGCAATCATCAATAGCTAAATAGCCAATCACCCATCTTAACAACACCGGCTACATGGGATTACCAGAAAAGTTTGGTTGTGGAAGGTCAAAATAGTGATTTATATATACTCACCATTTGTGAAGCTCTGGACTGATTTCCTGAATAGCTTTCAAAAGGCAACCCAAGTAGACCTCGATCTCCCTCCCACAAAGATTTCTGAGGAAAAATCACAAAATAACATTTTAAATTAAAAAAATAATAATAATCCTGCAAATCCATATTTGGCTATGCACAGACCTAAGTTTTTAAAGTATGTGTGCTGGAGACTGACATCAGTGGATGGGATTTATCTGAAAGGCTAATTAATCTCCCATTAAGCAGCAAGAGACCTAGAAAGAGTAATCAGAAGCCCAAGTGTTATCCCTCACACAGTAGAGGAATGAGACTGGGCAAGCCTGAGATCACAAAACCAACAACACATCCCTATTCTCTGGTTTGGCCTAACAGGGTTTCCTCGCTCATTTGCAGCCAGTTGCCCTTCACTAGATAGTTTAAGTATCTGAAGGCATGAAATGGAAGGAGATGAGTTTCAACTGTTAATACAACACTGCACCTCAACAGAAGGTTAGATTTATTTTAAAGTAATTTGTAGTAAGGGAAAAGAATAACTTTGTAGACTTCCCACCTCCACACACTCCATCAAAATTGTTTCTAGGCCAAAATGGCTCAGAAATGTATTGTGAGGGACAAGAATAAATAATAATTACAAAATAAACAAATAAAAACCTGTAGATGGTAAACAATCAATCTCATCTCAAACCATAGTACTATAGTAGGCACTAGTACTGAAGCCACTGGTCCAATGGCCTATCAGCGAAATATTTCCTTGTCTCTTGTGAACATCACTCACAAGTACCATATGCTGTAACTATATTCAGACACCCCATGTTTCCTGCCTCTAGAGAACCAAAGGGAAAAGGCAAATCCATTCCCTTACTGAGCTTAAATGGGACCAAGATAAGTCACCTGCTGCACACATTCACAAATAAGTCTGGTGGAATATTGTAACAAATACCTCCCAAGACTCTGCTATTTGCAAAAGATTCCTTAATATCAAAAGTCCAAAGAACTTTAATTAAGCATCAAAATTTTTTACGACTGTCTATAGTGTAAAGCAACCAATAACATGCCAAGGCTAAGCAGGTCTTGTCCACTTCACTTCATGAATACATTTTTTCATAGTTTAAGTCAATGCTACTAATGTGGTATTAAAACTCTCAAGATCACTTGAATTTTATTTAATGAGCCTGTCACTCGCTCTGTTTGGAGCCCGTAAAATGACCAGAAATCACGGAGAAGATATTTTCATCCAGAGTGATATTCGTGGCTAAGATATTTTCAAATATTTATTCAAATGATGCCTTTCTATGTAAAAAAAAAAGTTGGGAAATCACATGAAACCCTCAAAAAAAATTTTTATAATAAATAAAAACTATGTTGACAAGTATAAGTGACAAACGAGAGATAACTGTTGATTCCTCTTAATGCTGTACCCACATCACTGCATCAGTCAGTATAAAACACAAGTGGCAAGAAAGAGTAAATCATGAGGAAGAGGATGGTGTACTCAGAAAAAAGATAATGTGAAATGTAATGGAGTTCCAGAATAAAAAATAAAAATAAGTGGTGGTTAGGTACACAGTCGCCAAAATGTTTAGACATTTTTTTTCCTTGCTAGTTTTTTATATAAATCTTTCAAAAGTATTCTTTATGATAGATTATTACTGTACGCACACTGTTACTACCCACAGGAAACCTTTAGTTATGAGGTAGTGAAAATATAAGAGAGGGGAGAGAAGCAAGCTATCAGGGTGTTTACTCTGAGCTACCCTGGTATTTGCTGAATATGTAATTTTACAGATGGTGAGGGGCCATCCACGCATGGATACACTGAGAGTACCCGGTCAGACTACCTCTTACAGACATACTGTGAACAACTAAGAACCTCTGCTGGCATTAGACTCGTAACAAGTAAGTGTGATCGACATGATTAAATAATTTACATATATGAGAATTACTTATCTTATAATTACACATTCTCCAATATAATTCAACACAACATTATAGACACTAGAATTTGAGGAATAGATAGATGTGGTTCTGTTACTGTGTCCTGCTATGATTACTGTGTCTACAATAATTATGTTAAGATTTTATATCATGTGTTAAGGAATTGATTCACTGATATGTACTTTGTATTGACAGGTTATGACCGAATTATATTATTCGAGTCCATCGTAACAAGTCTAACTATCCTGCAAGCCTATACCGGTAGTCATCTTCATTGGCGATTACACATACTAAGGAAGAGAAATAGACCAGTTAGACTATTCTGACCAAAATTTAAATTTTGGCAATATTTCCACTTACAGTACTATTCAGACGAGGTGGGTCTTGACATATGCACAACAATAGTGATGCCATTACGAATACATATCAAATAAGCACAATACAGAAATGCCTCCGATAACGACGGTTCAACTAACAAAGATTCATATCTAACACCCTGGTTAATTTAGGACCCAATTCAATTTACACTATTATTTTCTTCGCATTCACAATTAAATTAAAAAATATATTAAGTTTTTGTATATATAATAACTAAATCCGGATATTAAAAAAAAAGACACGCTTTGCGCACGAGACTGCTGGGCTTGTTAGTGGTGACGCCAGCATCACTAATATAAACAATCACAGCTGGCGGGCCCTTTGTTTTCACGCATCTGAACAGGAAAAGCAGAAAAACTTTCTCAGGTTTCTTACAGCATTTTTGCATCCCTATTCAACATGAGCAAGAGAGCAAGTGATGGTAGTGCTGGTTCAAAAGCTAATAGAAAGTGTATAAGCTTAGCCGAGAAACAAGATGTGTTAAAACGATATGAAAAAGGTGAGAGGTCTGTGATATTATATGGAGTAAGCAATGAACATATTTTCTGAAGTGGCTCCATTAACAGAACAAAGCATTAAAATTTAAATAAACACAAATGACCTCTACATAAAGATGTATAATGAGAAAAGAAAGCAGCTGTGCAAGGTTCTTTTGACAGCTTTATTATTCGAAGGCCTAAACCATCAACTTCAGCTACATCATCAAATTCAGCATCATAAGCAGCTTCAATAACAACTTCAGGTTCAGTAACAGTTTCAGCAACAGCTTTATGGAAAGCTACAGCTTCAGCCAGAGTTGAACCTACAGCTTCAGCCAGAGTTGAACCCAATGACTTCAACATCTGAGTATAAACTCACACAACATCATTGACTGTCCTTATGTTTTAGACTTTACCACCATTGGCGAGTAGAATTTTTGTTTTACATTCGTAAATATTATTTAAAACATATATGAACAGTAAATAAGTGTTGTTTTCATATTCATATGTAGAGAAATGACGATATGTTTTCACATGTACGCACTTACTGTACACACGTTGGCGTTCCCAATCGTCTCTCTTTATTTCTTTACCATTAATGGTTAGCTACGTCTAGTGTTCTATTTATTAACATTAGATAACATTACTTAAAACATACATACAGGAATTCAATTTTTTTCATTAAGTTCACTACAGCTACAACCAGGGTCTTATTTTCTTGTTTCTTATGTAGAACAATCGTCACTCACGAAAACAATGCTATCTCGTCTCCTCTTGTGTGTTTTAATATTCTACATATTATTAATGAATTGTATTGAAACATTAATTCAATCAAATACATTTTCAGTAATAAGCAATAATGAATCTTTTGTACACATTCTTAATACAGGTAAGATAAATGACTATGTTACCTTGAGTGTGCACGTATACATTGGTGTTCCACTATCAGTCTCTCACTTTTATCTTTACCATCAGTGGTTACTTCTACTGTACATTAAATAACATCAATTAAAACATACATTTTATTTTACATTAACTTTACTACAACAACAACCAGGGTCTTATTTTCTTAAGTTTCAGGTGGATAACTGACATTATGGGTGTAAACACTGACAACAACACTGGCGTCCCATCTCCTCTTGTGTGACATTATTATTACTGTATTGATTTATATTGTATAAGGTGCATTCATAAACATTCTTTAAAGAATATAGTTTGCATATTTTATTAATTTTATTGTTTTGGGGGAAAAGAGGGTAAAAAGCCACACAAAAGATATGAAAAGGTCAGAACTTGGAATTCATCTCATTATTATTACTTTATTTTAATGGTAATTAATGATTCATGATATGATGATTCACCTTACACTGCAATATTGGAGGACACATTACCGTCATTAGTCAAGGCTCTTTTGTAATAATAACAATAATGTGGTTGTCACTGAAGGTGGACAAGTTTTAATAATAAAGTACAGTGGTTCCTCGATTAACGAACACAATTGGTTCCACAGAGTCGGTTGTTAACCGAAAATTTCGTTAACTGAATCTATTATTTCAATGGGATATTGGGTAATTGGTTCCAACTCACAGAAAAAGTATACAGTAAGATCTTGTATCTCGCGAGTAATATAGACTGGAAAAATTGGGCCAAATTCAAATTCATCAAATGAAAATACATAAACTTATGGAAAAATAACAGTATAAACTGGCCACTCTACATCAACCTCTGATTTTCCCATTTATAACCTCCAAATGATACAAATTCTGCCTTTATTGACCTGATTTTGCTTTCCAGAAACTAGTTTTTAGGACTTCCTCAAGTAACTTAATCACACACTGCTTATCCTGCATCAAGTACCTGGCAAACTTAACCCCCTAGTCCCGCTTCTCCTTTTCCTTCTTTGCCGCTTAGGTGGGTCTGTCCCACCAGCACCAGTAGGACCCCCAGTAGAGGTAGAGGCCATTATCTTGACTCGACAGGTGGTAGCACCACTCAAAAAAGCACACAATAACAGCCCAGGCAGTCGCTAGGATGGCGTGGGCTACAACGCGACAGTTGCGTTCTTGTAAGCCACTTTTACGTTTACCACCGGCAATTCGATCACCAGAACGCTTCTTTGAAGCATTCTTCTTTCCTTGTCTTTCCGTATTCATCGCTAACACAACAAAATCGGAGAAAATAGCAAAAATCAGAGTAATTGACAGAAACCGCACGATTCAACAGAGTACCTCTCAAAAAACACATCACAAACAAAAGACACGATTCAATTGAACATGTGATGTCGAACGTGAACTGTAAATATTGCATAATCCCGCGCCACGCTTAAGACGTTGAGGATGGAATCTCGCTATAGCCAACATTCGTATACAAAAGTTCGCGTTTTACAAACAGCGTTCCCCTATTCATCAATCGCGTTGCAACCAATTTGCGTTGACAACACATGTATGTAGCAGAAATGACTGTAACTGGTATGAGGGCTGTGACTTCATTCAAGAAGGTGGCCAGCATTCAGCTGGCTGGATCTCACGTTCAGCTGGCTGGATCTCACGTTCAGCTGGCTGGATCTCACGTTCAGCTGGCTGGATCTCACGTTCAGCTGGCTGGATCTCACGTTCAGCTGGCTGGATCTCACGTTCAGCTGGCTGGATCTAGTGAAATTCACGATATTTTACACCAAATATAAGACTTGGTTGCATTAGGTAGTGCTCGCGAAATTCAAAAACGCAAAATATGAGATCTTACTGTACATACAAAGTACTGTATACCGGTAATAGAATTAACAAAACATTAAATATAAACTAACTACAGTACTGGACTGTACAGTAAAATGTACAATAATAAATAAAAAACGTTAGAATACTGTATTTTAACTTACTTTGAGGTGTGTATGTCGTATTCCCAGCAGCTTTGTTTACATATCAAACAGCTGATTGTAGAGGCAGTCGATGATGACATGCCATATTCTTTACAGAGTGCATTGGTTCTAATGCCTTCTTCATGTTTCATAATAATTTCTGCACTGTATATTATCAATATGTTAACTAAATTTCAGAATGACCAATAATTATAATATAAAAAATGCACAAATATTCAAGAGCACAACTTTCTTGATATTTACTCCACTGGAAACTAATGTAAACATAGAACCAATTACTGTATTGGCGGACTAGCCGATCAGCTGATGCGCACAACAAAGCGTGTTTCTCGTAAGGCTGTCGTTAATTGAAGTTTTGTTCGTTACTGGAACTGAAAATCCTTATGGGAGCTAATTCGTTAACCGAAATTTCGTTAATTGAACCATTCATCAATCGAGGGACCACTGTACAGTACTTATAATATTTGCGGTCTCATACCCACAAAAGCATCAACTACCCCCACCTCCCCTGATAGCAATTTTGAGTAGGACCAACAAGTAAATATTTCCCTGAAGAAAACATCCTTATGAATGACCATTAATCAAAATTTTACAAATTACAGTAGAGTACGTAAATATTTTATACTTACTCCTTGAAGTCCTGATGCCCCAGGCAGAGCCTGTGCTACAAGGTCTTCCATGGTTTGTGGCTGATTAGTGTGCCTCATCCCTTGAGGATTAAACCCTGCACCTGCTGCCTCTCCTGACAAACTGCCAGGCTGGTCACCGGGTTGAAGAGAATAATTCAAACTTGGGTCGGAGTCTGCTGACTGAATGGATTCTTTGGTTTCTTCAGCTTCGGAATATGACTCCTGAGGTTCTTCTTTGACTAGGGGATCATCTATTATCAACTGGGAGTTGAGTATTTGTTAGTAATCCATTACTGTACAAAATTTTTAAATAATTAAATAACCAATTCTTAATTAGTCTAAAGGTTATTTTCTGTTTTTGAGACAAGTATTTCATGACTATTTCTTCTATTTCTATGGATGCAGAATTTATCTCTCACACAGCCACAGCTAACTATAAAGAATCAAATAAAACTTACTGTATTATCTGTGCCACCTAATTCGCTAGAATTAGTGGGCCCTTGGGTAGTACTGGTATCAGGTTGTGTAGTAAGTCCTGGCTCATGAGAGGCTGGATGTGGTAGTTCTGGAGAGGACACTGGAGCAGAGGGATTTGACAGGCGAGTCTCTGGACTTAGCGGTACAGGTACTGGACTAGGACTGGATGGGACTCTGACAGGCTCTCTTGCCCTTATGGGTGCTCTGAATGGTTCTCTGTAGCTAGCAGGTGGCCTCGCTGTAGACTCCCTCCCTCCCTTATCCCCTGAAGCATGACTAAGTCTCTGTGTGGCAGGAGAGATTTCTTCCGGTCTCCTTCGTTTGGCCTCTGGTCCATCCCCCGCCCATGGTACATTTCTTTTACCATCTTGTGTTGACTCTGATTCACTCGGTGCTTCATCTGGGACAGCCAACCCTTTTATTCTTAAGCACTCGGCAGCCTTTATTAGTCCCGATAAATCAGTTTGTAACACATTCACTTCACCTACATACATATAGTTTAAGAGGGCCTCTAAGTCCTCATGTCTAATATCTTTTAACACTATTATTGGATGTTTACAGTTTGTCCGTTCAAACATCTGTTCAAAGTAATCACTACATGTTGATAAAACCAGTTTGTGCACCGGGTAGAACTTTCCATCACAGGCAATAGTCACATCACAATACGAACCCTGTGAAAAGTAAAATAAGAAACAATTACCAGGTAATCAAATTTCTTACATGTAATAAAACCCACAGTAAAGAACTGAATTAGAGTACTGTATACTGTACTGTACTGTATTGTATTTAGCTAAAAAAAAATTCAATTCCCAAGATCAAAAACTCTACATCACAATATATATATATATATATATATATATATATATATATATATATATATATATATATATATATATATATATATATATATATATATATATATATATATATATATATATATATATATATATATATATATATATATATATATATATATATATATATATATATATATATATATATATATATATATATATATATATATATACAGTGGGGTATGCTATAACGAATCTAATTGGTTCTAGAACCTTGTTCACATAGCATTCGTTCGTTATAGGATTAATCTGTTCCAGGCCCCCAAATACAACCACTTAACACTGAAAAATATAATATAAAATTGTAAAAATTGTAAAAAAGTGCATAAATATGCATCTAAACCCCTGAAATAAAGAATATCATTAATACTTGTAATAAAAAAACAATAAATTAGTAAAAAAAAAAAAAAAAAATTTTCTAAATAATGTTCGTTGTAGGAGTTTCGTTCGTTATAGCAATCTCAATTTTATAGGTAAAACCGTTCGTTATAGGAATATTCGTAGTAGGATCCGTTCGTTATAGCATACCCCACTTCGCGCGCGGGTTCAAGAGATGATGCTTAGGCCAATTTCTGGAACTTCCGAGAAGATTATTACGTTACCCAGAAAGTTCCAGGAATGAGGGATTTTTTCCAGCTTTGAGAGAGTTGTCTCGTTACCCGGAAATCTCTCATTCCCAGAGTGCTCTGCACTAATTGTTCCAGCTAACGGAGATATCACTGTATATATAGTAGAGGTACATCCTTCTTTCCTCACACGGCCAAACAGTGGAATGCTCTGCCTTCTTCTGTGTTTCCACTCATACAATCTGTCTCAATTTAAAAAGCCAGTTTTCCTTTTCTATTTTTAATTTTTTTTATTCTCACCCCCCCCCCCAGGCCCCACTGTGGGTCGATGACCTGTGCCCGGGTGGGCTATTCCCCGTAAAAAAATAAATAAATATATATAAATATTTCCCTGATCCTCCTTAAAATAACTGGATGATATTTGTCATCAGCTCTCTTGGGGAAAACAAGACACCTTTAATGAATATGTCTTCCTCTTCAAACATTATTACTGTACTGTACTGTACACTGAAATGAAGGTGTCATGGGTTGCGTTAGGCTTACCCACGCAACCAACTCCAAAGTTTGTTTTACTAGAGATAAGACGCCCGGCGAGGCATAACTGGGACATGTATTTTCAATTAGGTATGTTAGCCAGCCTTTAGGGGGGGTGGGCAGTGAAACAGTGTTGTACTGTTCATCGCTTCACACCCAAAAACCTCATTTTAAGGAGTATCCCTGAGCCATGGCTTAGTTAAGAAGTCGTCTTGACTCTCTCCCTCCTGAAAGGGAGCGGGACACCACACCACACAGAGTCCTCCACCGCCACTCCGTCCTGTGAACCGTCGTCGACACGAGACTAAGTGTGTTAACCTAGGTTTGTTATCCCTGTGGAAATATCACGTGCGGAAGCCTGGTTGCGACAAAAGCAATCCAGGCTGGTCTATTGCACCTAAATGGTTAATTCAAGTCACGCTTACCAGTTCTCCTTGCCGCGACAACCGTCTACAGTGACTGTCAGTGACGCGAGACAATGTGTGGTAACCCAAGAGTATTTTTTGTTGTTATGGCCGTGGAAAGAAGTTCTTGTGATGAAGCCTGGTTGTAACAAAAGCAATCCAGGCTGGCAGTAAATGTATCACTTGAAGAATTAAGGCTCTGTTAAGTCATACCCACAGTAGAGTAATCACACGTGTTCCCAAGTTGAAAATTCCCTCTTTTAGAAGATTAATTTTATTACAGTGTGAACGTGAGTGAATCATATATCCATGCAAATTGTAAATCATTGTATGGAAGCTTGACAAATAAATGTAAGTGCAATTATCTGCCCGTATCTGTGATCCTATCTTATTATTACTAAAGGTAATGACTGATTGGTTATGACAAAGTATAACCAATAACTGAGATAGATGTTGGAAATTAATGGAATTCATTAAATTATCATTTATCAAGTATAAATCATGGAATGTCGAGCGGTGGAGTGAACTTCTACGTAGATACACCATAATCTCCTGTAAGTAACCAGTGTGAAGGTATCGAACTCTACGGTAAGAAATAAGAATACGACATATTATTATCTTTATATAATATTATCCACCCTACTCCCACCGATCCACCCAGAACCATGACAGGAGAGGTAATGAAAACAGACACAGCAGCCTATGTGATTCCTTAATATTCTATGAATATGTTTGGGGATATAATTACAGTATCTCCTCGACTTACGACAACCCGGACATACGACGGCCATGGTCGCATAAAATATTTTTCACAATACGTATCTTCGAGTCCCGAAATTAGTGATCGCGCTGTGTACTGACAAAATTTTTGTTTGTAATTCCCTTTAAAATGGCTAGCAAGAGTAAAAGTGAGAGTTCTCGTGGTGCTGAGAAGAATTTCTATGTATTATTTTTGCCTTTTCAACTTACGACCAATTCGCCTTACAACCTGGTCGTCGCGACGGAACCCCGTCGTTAAGTCGAGGAGAGACTGTATCTCGGAGATGTTACTGGATAAATGTCCAACAGTTGATTCAATATTAATACTGTACAACATCCTAACACCTCTCTAATTATGGCAGCACTCACAGAGGTAAATTCCAAGGTCTGTAATCCTTAACACTAATGTGTATCTAAGAGTACTGTATAATACTTACTCATAGATCATCATTATTACAAAAATTACACATTAGATCTACTTCTTTTTCTTTTTTTAACCCACCACAAGATCTTTGTCAAACCACCAGATTCAAATTTGTCTTGATAGTTTGACAGCCAAATTAAAAGCAGTTATGTGTGCTGGTTTGATCACTGCTTCTAGTGTCTGCAAGACATTTGTTTGAACTTTGCTGCCCTTCAGTTAGAAAAACTGAAACAGAGTTCCAAGTTCAATGTGAGATATTGTAGTGGTTAGGTCCACTTTAAAGCTCCCAGTGGACTGGGATTTCATCTCATACACTGTAACCTCCTGATCAACTCTATCAGTGTAGCTAGGATAAGATTTCATGTAGTAAAGGGGGACTCACAAGGTTTTAGGTCTCTGAGCCTCTGAAGTCCCCACAGTTCATGATGTCTATTCAAAGCCTTTATCGAAAATATCACCTCATCTGTTAAAAAACTTCTGAGGGCCATTTGGTGGCAAGAACTGTTTCAATATCAAGAACAAGTACTGTACAAATACCACTGGGTGAGGATACAGTACATGATAGGCTTTACTGGACCACAATCACCACCTCATACAAGACACAAATGAAACAAAGGACCTAGCCCTACAACAGGTTAATACTGGATGGGAATTCTTTTTATATACTGTACTGTATACAATAACAGACTATTAGCCAAAGCCATTCCTGAATAATTGGGAATTAACGCAAGTCTTTCAAAAATTTCACTATCACAACCTACATCTGTGCCAAATGATATATATATATATATATATATATATATATATATATATATATATATATATATATATATATATATATATATATATATATATATATATATATATATATATATATATATATATATATATATATATATATATATATATATATATATATATATATATATATATATATATATATATATATATATATATATATATATATATATATATATATATATATATATATATATATATATATATATATAATCTTTACCTTCCGCCTGACAGTGGAGAGGACATGAAGGAATGTGGAGCGGTGGTTGTTCCACTTAAGGGACAATAAACCGCCATCCATGGCCACTCTACTGGAACGGTACAGAAATCTTCTGGAATCAAGAAAATTAAGTGTCATATACTGTACATTATACATGAAGTAAGGTCACGCTTAAAGAGTATACGTATAGTATATTGGTAACCAATTAATGATAATTTAGTTGAATAAACTTAAATTTAGGGCTGAAAATTCATTTACTAAATGTGTTCAACTCAAGAGAGAAATTTTTTTAGCAAAACACTGTTCACATGGCTGTTTGGACCCTCAGTATAGCACATGCTAGCTTCCAGCTATACAGTAGTTTTCTTTTCATCTACAATTGGTATTTTCATCATTCACTTAAAACAATAAGCATAACTATAACTCATTTTAATTAAATTTCCTTTTCTTCCTAAGAGGAAAGCAGTTCCAAACTCCCATGTATGAGTAGGCAACACCTATCAGTCTCTTCTTTTTCCTAAGCTGTGTGCTCAGCCAATGGAAAGTGTGTGCAGATCATTACTTCACTCAGTGCCTCACTCTGCCAGCTGTGAATGCTCTCCTTGTGCTCATGTTTACAGCTCCTTTGAAACTATTTTATTTCTCCAAATTTGTGGATAATTTTATAAGCCGTATTGACCCATAATGTTTTCATCAAGAAGTGGTGAAGTTTCCAAGGAGGGTGAGCCACAGCCCGGCCCATCATCACAGCACCAGCTCCTCCCACTTCATTACCCACTTTTGTCTTACGCTGTTCCAACTGAATGCATCGGTAAGTACAGGTACCAGTACTGTACATTGGTTTGTAAAATTATTTATGCCAGAACTTTAATTAGATGCATTAAATATAAATCTAATGGGGGGAGTAAGGAAAAATGTATTACTGGATGACAATTGCACACCTTAACCAACAACTAAAGGTAATTTTTCTATTTATGATATTTGCTTTATTACTTCCTGATGAAGCCCCAAAAATAAGAGGGAATAAAGTTTTCATAACATTACTTTTACTATACTGTACATCTGTCCCAATCACTATCCTATGCCTAGACACTGTAAACATTGTCCACATCTGACTTATCATTTCAACCACAGGAATGCTTACAACAGGGATGTGATGAAGTCTTGAAAAATAAAAAATAAAATAAAAATTATTCTGAGCTGGGGGGTCTGGGAAGTTTCTACCATATTTAACTTAATTTCTCACATTCTGACTCATTTCGTGAGCTCTTAATAATTCAAATACACAGTAACCAAAATCAAACATGTATGTTTAATGTAACAATATTTTTCATGCATATAGTCTTAATAATTCCTTTACAAATTTTAGTTGTTACTAAACTTGAATTTGTTTAATATTTTTAATTGTGCACCGTTATTGAGCGAAGATAAACTAAATGGTAAGATTTTTTTGCACTGTATTGTGTAAGAATACAAAATTTATTACTGTACAGTACTGTACTTACCAAAGGGATTTATCTCTAATGCACCAGCAACTGGGGTTTCAATAGAATGTGTAGAACTAAAATAAGAAAAATAAGCTGTTCCATGAAACAGTATATACAAACAAAATATTTAGTTTTCTTTCCATGTAATATTCAATCAATATTCACTCATTTGGCTTTGTTTTATTCTTAGGTTTAATTGCATCAGCTAGATTTTCAGGGAAAGTAAACGTTTCTGTTTTTATTGCTGGAAGGCCTCTCTGTTCTGCCTTGATTTTTTAGCCATTTCCTCACACTGTTTTCTTTGATTATAACTGTTTCTTTAAAAAAATTTCCTCTTGTTTTCTTCCTGCTGCAGCCTCTTCTGTTTTAACATGCTTCTATACCCACTGCTGGAGAGCTTTATGTTCCTCCACATCATAGGGTCTTCCCCTCCTGAGGGACACACACACATACCCTACAGCCCTGACCTCCTGGGGGACACACACACACATCCCCTACAGCCCTGACCACCTGGGAACACACACATACCCTACAACCCTGACCCTTTGAGGGACACACACATACCCTACAGCCCTGACCCCCTGGGGGAGACACATACATGCCTTACAGCTACAACCCCCTGGGGTAGACATACACATGCCCTGCACTGACCCCTGAGACATACATGCCTGGCCTGTTGCTCCTGGTGGACACACACATGCCCCACCCCTGACCCCTGAGGAACATATACATGCCCGACAGCCCTGACCTCCTGGGGAACACACACACCTGCCTTACACCCCTGACCTCCTGGGGGGACACACACATGCTCTACAGCCCTGACCTTCTGGGGGACACACACACACATGCCCTACAGCCCTGAATTCCTGGGGGGCACACACACATGCCCTACAATCCTGACCACCTGCGAGACACACACACATGCCCTAAAACCCTGACCTCCTGGGGGGACACATACCCTACAGCCCTGACCTCCTAGGAGAGACACACATGCCCTACAGCCCTGACCTCCTGGGTGCCACACACATGCCCCTACAGCTCTCGACATCCTGGTGGCCACCTGCCCCTACAGCTCGACCCCCAGAGGACTGCCACATACAGCTCTGACCCCTGGTGGGCATGCACACATGCCCCTGGCCCTGACCTCCTGGTGGACACACACATGCCCTACAGCTCGACATCCTGGTGGACACACACGCCCCTGCAGCTACTGACCCCTGATGGACATACACATGCCCTTACAGCCCCTGACCTCCTGGTGGACACACACATGCCCTACAGCCCTGAGCCTCCTGGTGGACACACATGCCCTACAGCCTCGACATCCTGGTGGACACACACATGCCCTACCTTCCCAGCCCCTGATGGACACACATGCCCAGCCCTGACCTCCTGGGTGGACACACACATGCCCTACAGCCCTGACCTCCTGGTGGACACACACATGCCCTACAGCCCTGACCTCCTGGTGGACACACACATGCCCTACAGCCCTGACCTCCTGGTGGACACACACATGCCCTACAGCTCTGCAGGGTTGGAAAAAATCATAATTTTTAAAAAATAATAAAAAAAATCGATTTATTTGATTTAAATCGGATTTTTTTTATTTAAATCGATTTTTTTTCATTTTTTTACTAATTGCATTTAAATAGTATTTTTACACCATAAAAACAGTATTTTTCAACCAAAGCTTATTTGGGATAATAAACACAAAATTGGCATTAAGATATTTATGCAGTAGATGTACCAATGGAATTTAACACAATAATATTCCTTTTGTAAAATAAAAGAAAACTGGTAACATATCTTACATTTGAGTGCACAAATCCAAACGTAATAATGAAATTTAACATAAATGCTCTTATAGGATTACAGTGTTTCAAAAATTAATAACTTAACTTCTTCAAGTCAACAGAATGTAATATTCGCATTTTGTAAAAAAAAATAATACTGGTAACAAGTTTATTTTCTTACATTTGTAGGATTATAGTGTATTAAGAATTACCGGTAATAACTTCGTCAACACAATATTCTCATTCTGTAAACAAAAAACATAGTTCAAAACATTTAAATTAGCTTAGTTGAACATTGAAATGCTTATGTACTGTGACAAGCTTAGATGCCTTTTCCTGTCCTAGGCAATTTCTTACCTTTGAGTGTGCAAATCCATATGTGGAAAAAATTCTCTCAACCCCTGCTGATGATGCAACAGCTGTAAATAATTGCCTAGGAACATCCATTACATTTTCTGTCATATCATTGGCAAAATACTGCCACCAAGCAAGGGGTGAGAGAGATTTTACAACATCTTTACCAAAATAGACCTCTTTAAATGGTGCACTTCTTCCATGGAAGGACATTAATGTTGAATGGAAATGTGGAAGAGACTCGCACACATACTGTTCTGCAATGTCTCGCTGCTCAGGAGTCAGATGTCTGCCCTGATACCTTGGATCTATCACATTAGCTGGAAAATGGGCAGGTGTCAATGCTATTTTGATTCTTTTTTTCAAATTTATCCATATCCTTCTTATCTGTTAAATACTCCTTAATATCAGTTTTCAGTTTTACCCAGATTTCTACAGCATCACTTAATAGGGTATGTTCTCTCTGGACACAGTCCAATGCCACAGCAATAGGCTTAAGTCTCTCTAAATAGTCTTCTGCAGTTCTTTTTAATGCCTTATCATTAACTTTCCTTTCAATTTTCTTACCAATGTCTTCACTATTTTCTTTGCACACTTTGACAAGGGTCTCCCAGTTCTTTAAATAAGATTCAATGTCACTGTGTTCCATTGTGTATCTGATGGCATTACTAGCATTGTTCCTCCTGCTCTTCTATACAAAGATCCTGGGATGTGATTATTTCTGAAGTACTTAATGATTTCAGTAATGTGCTCCTTAATGTTCTTGATTTACAGGTCTTGTGAAAGCAAATTTAACAGGTGTGCAGAGCAACCATATGTTATAATGGATTTATCTTGTCCGAATTCACTTCTCATTTTTGCCATATTAGCAGCATTATCTGTTACACAGCTTCTTACTGTGCATCCAAATTTGTCTTCACACTTTTTTTGTAGCACATTCAGCTAATTTCAACAGATATTCAGCTGTGTGTCTTTATTCTGTGTCTATAGAGTCAACAAGATAAATACGGTTGTCCGCTGTTAAAGTTATACATACTATAGGCTCATTATGGACATTACTCCATCCATCCATGGCCATGCAGCAAACTGTTTTCCCACTAATTTCATCTGAATAATTCTTAATCACTGAATCGTAGGCTTGATCCAAAAGAGATCCTCCAATTTGATGTCTATTAGGTGGAACATATCCTGGTCTTAGCATTTTAATCATCTTGATGTTATTAACCTGCTGCATTGCATATACTTTTCAATCATGTAGAATAAAAAGAGAAAACAGTTATTAGTAAAAAAATCATTTTGATTTAAATCATGATTTTTTTACTCTGATTTAAATCATGTGATTTAAATCAAAGCAACCCTGCAGCTCTGACCCCCTGAGGGACATACACATGCCCTACACCCCTGACCCCCTGAGGGACATACACATGCCTTACACCCCTGACCCCCTGAGGGACATACACAAATTACACATGCCCTACAGCCCTGACATCCTGGTGGACACACACATGCCCTACAGCTCTGACCCCCTGAGGGACATACACATGCCCTACACCCCTGACCCCCTGAGGGACATACACATGCCCTACAGCCCTGACATCCTGGTACACATACATGCCCTACAGCTCTGACCCCTGAGGGACACACACACATGCCCTACAGCCCTGACACACACACATGCCCTACAGCCCTGACCTCCTGGTGGACACACACATACAGCCCTGACCTCCTGGGGGACACACACATGCCCTACAGCCCTGACCTCCTGACACTACAGCCCTGACCTCCTGACACACACATGCCCTACAGCCCTGACCTCCTGGTGGGGGTGCACAGACCCCTCACACATGCCCTGACACACACACATGCCCTACAGCACCTCCTGAGCACACACACACACATGCCCTACAGCCCTGATCTCCTGGGGGACACACATATGCCCTACAGCCCTGACCTCTTGGGGGGCACACACATGCCCTACAGCTCTGACCTCCTGGTGAACACACACACACATGCCCTACAGCTCTGACCTCCTGGGGGACACGCACATGCCTTACAGCCCTGACCTCCTGGGAGACACATACATGCCCTTCAGCCCTGACTTCATGGGGGATGCACACATGCCTCACAGCCCTGACCTCTTGGGGGACACATACATGCCCTACAGCCCTGACCTCCTGGGGGCCACACACACACATGCCCTACAGCCCCTGGGGACACACACATTCCTACAGCCATGACCTCCTGGGGACACATACATGCCCTACAGCCCTGACCTCCTGGGGGACACACACATGCCCTACAGCCCTGACCTCCTGGGGGACACACACATTCCCTACAGCCCTGACCTCCTGGGGGACACACACATGCCCTACAGCCCTGACCTCCTGGAGGACAAACACATGCCCTACAGCCCTGACCTCCTGGGGGACACACACACTGAGTTGCCTATACAACTATGAAATATGGTATGGGTGATAAATTGTGATCATAAGAAAGTGTAAAATTTTTAAAGAAACTTAATTATATTGAATAATGCTTAGCCCCTCCCCCGCCAAGGGTGGATCAAGTGGATAGGGTGGAGGGGCATATTATAATGCTTCTTATAGTGGCGTTGTGTAACGTCATTGATCTTTGGTCAATGAATACCGGAAAAAACGGAGGAAGCACATCCCTGTTACAAAGACCTATCAAATATTGTTACATTACTTCATGTATATGATTAATCGGTGACAAAATGAACCAACTTAACCAATGTACAGTTAGGTAAGTTAGGTTTATACATTTTATATCCGATAAATCATATACTGTAACAGTGGCCGGTAAATAGTTCATTAGTGTAAGCATTCATGTGGATGAAACTAAATCTCTCCCGGTGTTTGTGGAATATTAGCCATTGCAACAATCCCAATTACACTGCCAACGTTTTTCCTTGTTCTCTATGGACCAAATTTCTTTTGGGGCCAGGGGTCCAGGGGGTGGAGTCTCCCAGCAGGAAGTTAGGTAGGTTTCTTTGGTTAAGTTAGGTTCTATTTCTTAAGTTCTATGTAATGTTGTATCATTGTTATTAATATCATCGAAAGATCATGTGGAAAAATTGAATGTAATCAAACAACTTCTATGTTAACCATCTTCAGTAATTATTTATGACTTGACAGCCGCTGATTTTTCATCGAAAACGAATTTAAAAATGCTGCAATTTCACTGTGTTTTATAATGGACACACTCATAGTTATGGCAAATGTGATAAAAAGTGGTTACCTCTATATTAAACCTAACCTTAGTTGAAAAGAAAAACAAGTGGCTGAAGCATTGTTAGAAGACCTCACCACTGTAACCAAACAAACCTACCTACCCTTACCTAACTTCCTAGCCATGGGGCTCAACCCTTCTGTACACCCAGCATATTAAACAGAAAGAACTTACTAATATATGGTGTAATTTGACGATTTTTGTGGAAGTGAGAGCAGCGACCCAATCCATGTGGCTTATAAATATAAACTGGCGACTGGTGTCAATCGAAATGATTGGCTGTGTACCGCCACATCACGCAGACAAAGACAAAATAGTGCGTGCCTAGTCGCCTAATTATCTACCAAACAAAGCAATTTTTATAAAAATGATGGTTGGTATTTAGAAGTTGCCACTACCTAACTGAACAGTGAGTCATATATGAGGAGATAAAGAAAAAATAAAAATAATTTATTCTATAACGTTTATGTCAGAAATGTATAGTTTTGAGTTATTTTAACTTTTATTTTATAGTATTTGGCCCATCAACGCGAGTGTTGATGTGACGTAATACTCTTGCACTAATCAACATTTGCAGCCAGTTGGAAGATGGCGTCTGTGTGAGATAGATGTACAATGACTGGCTGCCATATTGTTCAGTTAATCTTGTACAAAGAAGCAGCAGCCGCTGTCACATTTTAGAGCTTACGGTGTTTTTGTTTCATGTAAAGTGTCCCAAGTTGTAATTCAGAGTGTCAGTACCGTTTAGATCACCATGCATGGTGCTGTGGTAAGAGATGGACACTGAAGAAGACACCACTTCCTCATTCAAGTCGCCTCACTCTATCCTCATGTATCTCTTACTTAAGGTAAGTTTCTTACACTAGGGGTTAGGTTAGGTAAGCTAAGGTAGGTTGGGTTAGGCTTTTTTTTATATTTTTTGAGGTTTCGGCATTGTTTGACCACCCACTTTTTCCAATATCTCAACAACAGCTCATTTCCAATGTCACTGAAGGTCATATTTGTATTTAACATGATGATTAACACAATAAAAACCCATTTTCAAGTCAATTAGGTGGTGGCACCTTCGAAATATTGACCAAAATGATTATTTGATCAGAACCCACTGATGAAAATATACAGAAAGTAAGAATGTGTTTTGGATATTTTGCCCTGACCGGCTAAGTTCCTAGTAATGATATTTTACCGTGAGTGTGCTCTGATTGGCTAAGTACTTTCTGTTTAATATGACGGGGGGTCTGCCCCTGGCTAGGAAGTTAGGTAGGTTTCTTTGGTTGGTTAGGTCAGGTTCTATAAGGTTCTAGTAAATGTCGCCTCATTTATAATGATAAGATTCCATCCACAACAGAAATATTGATAGGTATGTTTACAGCTACACAACGATCAACTCACGACAAAATAAATGACAAATGCTGCAAGAGTCATGGTCAAATATAGATCTTGCGCTGTTCGCAAAATATCCACTCGCAAGAATATAAACATCAAAACAAATGTGTCAGCAGTGTAGTCCTCCATATTAGCCCCATCTTCTCCACTATTACCATTTTTTAATGAAAATCCCGAAAATTACGAAATATTATTAGCAATGAATACCTAAACGACGCCTTCAACCCCTTCTCACTTTAATTTATTTTGGACACAGGCTACACCTACCTGGTTCTTAAGTCACTAATTAGCCTCTAGTCTGTATCCACTGCCTAGAATTTCACTCCTCTGTTCATTACACTGTCCGTAGGCTTACATAAGCAGTTTAAGTCACTAAGAAGAATCCTGAATACGGTACTCAAGCTATTCATATTTATCAACTTATTTCTTCACAATCAGCAAAGATAATTAGAAATTTCCTTGTTTATACACATTATGACGATGTAATACCAGAACTACAAAATGCATCATATCATAAATAAATTACACATATATTAAGAGAATTTCTAGATGTAGCCTGTGGTAGACCCGACCATCGCCAGATTCCTCCCACCACAATCTTCACCCCAGGTTTTTTCTCCTAGTTCTCTGCGTAATTTGCTAATGTCTACCTTATGTGATGACCTATACTTATTACTTCCCATTTGTGCTAATTTCTATACGTAACTCGAGCTCTTACCTACGATATGTCTTATTTTCTGACCGCCTCAAATGATTTTTCGTGACCTTTCCTTCATTTTGTTTATAACTAACTTAGATACACCTTGTATTGTGGATAAATTTTGAATATTATTTCTGCCTAATTGGCTTATTAAACCAATTTAATATCATAATAAAATATCTTAATAATATACTTTATATGTTTTAATTTTTTACATATTATTTTTATAAATGTGATTATTTGGCTGAAAATAAATCCAGTTTATAACCCATACTAAAATTTGTATGTGGTAAAGACGCCGCGTTTGAGTAAGACAATGAATGGCTATTACAATTATTTAAGAGTTCTTCATTAGCAAAGTCTTGTTGCTTCATTAACATTTACAGTTCGCCATACTTACGACTAAAACCTATAACACTAGGACTCATTAGAAAAGCTCCTTATATAATTATTGGGGACCTAAATATCAAATTATTGTACTTATACCTAATTCTGAATAACTCCCTGTATTCAAATTTTCTGAATACAGTATCCAATAAGTAATGCACTCACTGATATAATATCCGTCTATACACTTTTAATTGATTTGTTTCGTTGTAGCTGCTCGTCACGTCAGAGGTAAACAACGGTAAATCTGGCCTTCTTCCTCATATTCATACTGCTTTTTATCAATAGTGGAATTCAAAACCCATATAGTTCCAATTTATTAAATTGCACAGCTTCAAAATACAGATTTATACGTTTTTATTTAGCACACGTCATTTCGTGTTGTTATATTTTCAATGACATCTTCTTGGTGTAGATTAGTATATACTGTATTATGTTTCTCCTCTAAAAAAATTTTCACCCCCAGGCCTCGTTGTGGGTCATTGACCTGTGCCCAGGTGGGCTATTGTTTATCCTCTTTGCCTCTGATAGGCTCGTTAGCCGCTTAGGCGGCCGGTCACGTCTCTGATACGCACTGTAGCCGGTCCGACTAATTACCCAAATGTACCCAAATGTAGCTTCAAACTAGCTTCAACCAGAAGTCTTTCTGTGACACAAGATGATTTAAATACTTCTAAGCTTTTTTCCCAAGCAATGGGATGATTATTATTCCTAACATGAACGAACAAGGCACTGCTTTCAGATGCTGTTCTGATATTATACTTATGTTGTTTGATTCTAAGCTGCAGTGTTTTTCCTGTCTGACCCACATAATTACAATTACATTTGCAGCTGCTCATGTGGTGTGGGTCAGGTGTTAGGTCAGATACGACGAGGATTAACTTGCCGCCGATACAAAGGGAAGGATTAACGTCTCCAGTAGCTGCAAAACCATGCAGTCTCGGGTCATATCAGTTCATGTACAGCCGACCAATCCACCAGTTACAAGCAATTCACTTCAGTTCTGCACAAGTCTCCATCGTGACAAGACGAGGGGAGGCGAGACGACTTTTAAGTTCTCTTGTGTTTTCGATCCAGTTATTTACTTCGTTGGAAGACATAAGACTATAAGGTAAGAAATATTAAAGTATTGGTTAAAAAATATTGATGTGACTTTTGCTGCGGTACTGAGATTAAATATTAAGATTTTGTTTCACAGCATTGCGATTTTATACTAAGACACTATCCTCACTGGGGTACAGACAAAAGCCCCCCCGACAAAAGCCACCCAGACAAAAGCCCCCCAGACGAAAGCCACCCAGACAAAAGCCCCCTACTTTGATCGGGGTGGCTTTTGTCTGACAACAGTAAGGGCTTTCAAAAGTTACGGACATAATTAAATAGTTGAGGGTAAAATATACTGTTCTTCTCTGTGGTTAATTATTGGTTAGGTTAGGGTTAGGTTAGTTAGGTTAGGTTGTTAGGTTAGGTTAGGTTAGGGTTAGGGTTGTCAGACAAAAGCCACCCCGATCAAAGTAGGGGGCTTTTGTCTGGGGGGCTTTTGTCTGGGTGGCTTTCGTTGGGGGGGCTTATGTCAGACATCCATTTTCACTGTACTCTGAGTCTGTAATTTTAGATTAAGTTGCTACTTTTTAGTGAGTAATGGAGTAAACTATGCCAAAGAAATTTGCAATGATCTGGGGATAGTCATGGAGCGTCAGCTTCGACCCAAAAAGAAGAAACAAATGTTTGGTGAAGGATCACGAGATGCTGAATTGCCATACGACATTGAATTGAGGAGAGAAATGTTTTCTTCGCTGGACAGAGTGATCCAAGAAATAACTTTGAGATTTCAACAGCTTCATGAACTTGCTGAGAAATATGCCTTCCTTACCCCATTGAATCTTTTGGATAATAAATATGAGTGTCAAATAGATCACGATCACGACGACATTGATAAAGAGGAGTTCCTCGTTGAGAGAAAAAGACTTCAGCATTTTGTTGCTGTTGCTGCTATAACTATTACAGACAGAATACAGACGTGGAAAGAAGGCCCCCTTGAACTTTTGCAGTTTATTCAAAAGTATAACCTTGGGAACTCGGTTCCAAATATAGTAATAATGCTGAGGATTTTCCTCACAATTGCTGTTAGTGTTGCTACCTGTGAGAGGAGTTTTTCGAAACTAAAACTGATCAAGAATTACTTAAGATCTACTATGAGCACCTTGCGGTTGAGAAATCTTGCCATACTGTCTATAGAGCGACAATTGACAGATGAAATAGTTTTTGACAATGTCATTGAAGAATTTGCCAACAAAAAACAAGAAAAGTTACTTTGTAGAAAGTTGTAGTTTTCATTTCAGAAATAAAGATGGTCCTAATTTTTTACACTTTTTTTACTTTTTTCCCTATCCTATATGTCGTTTTTGCTTTTTGTTTAACTGTTACTTATAAAGTTTAAGTATGTTTGGGGTGTATTTAAAGCATACTATATTTGAGTATGTGAAAGTACAGTAATATTATAATGGTACACAAACTATTTAATATATATATATATATATATATATATATATATATATATATATATATATATATATATATATATATATATATATATATATATATATATATATATCACATGTAAATCCACAATGAAAACGTGGATAAGATAAATCTTGATAAAATCACACGGGAAAATGGAAACAACGGAGTACCTTAGCTTTCGTCTTTATTCAAGACATCTTCAGAGGCAACATTTAACTTGTCTGGTTAGAGAGGAATGAAAGGATTTTTTAGCCCTTTTAAAGCAACGATCAACAAACACAGAAGGGTACCCAAGTTTCTGTGCAATAGAACGAATGTGTTTAAATTCATCGTCAATAAATTCAGAGTCACAAATACGCAGACATCGTAGGAACATAGCAGAAAAAACTGACATTTTGGTAGCCTCAAGGTGATTGGATAAAAAGTGAATGAAACTGTCTACCTGTGTGGGCTTTCTATATACCTTAAATTTATAGTTTTGGCCATTTCTCATGATAAGCATATCAAGAAATGGAAGGGATTCACTTATTTCTCTTTCAATTTTGAATGTGATACTAGGGACAATATTATTAAGCTTGTCTAAAAATTCCAATGGGTCACTGTTTTTAGGCCAAAGACAAAGAACATCATCTACATATCTATACCAAGGAGGAATAAAGTCCACTATATATATATATATATATATATATATATATATATATATATATATATATATATATATATATATATATATATATCATATATATGGATATATATATATATATATATATATATATATATATATATATATATATATATATATATATATATATATATATAGGGTTGCCATATCTGAACATTAAAAAAAGAGGACGCTCCTGTATTGGACGTCTCCCCTACAAACTGCGTAGCTGCAGGCCACCTGCGACGCCTTCCCTAGCAACCAAACTACCTGCCTTCCACCAGATGCCGCAGTATCCTAGCAACGGAGCCAAAGACCGGTTACTTCTCGGGTTTTCCCAACATGACTCATAGATGACTCACGGCTGCTGGGTATATAAGCTCTGTCTCTCCATTGAGATTCATTCTAGCCTCTCTTCCTGAACAAGCAACACCTCCTCCTCCGCCGCTGCCTGGCGGTCCTCGCTCCCGCCAGCGAGCATGGCGACCCACCAGCTGTCCTTCTCTGAGCTTCCTCACCAACCAGCTCTTATTCTGCTCTCGGTTCCTGAACACGCAACACCTCCTCCCAGCAAGCTCCTCGCTGTCCAGCATTCATTCAACCAGGAAGCCAGCAACAGGCAACATCTTCTCTAACGAAGCTCCTGCACATCTACCTCCTTCAACACGCTACTCACCTAACGTCTCAACTGAGCAGCTCCTCACCACACGGCACCTCCAGCACCAGACTGTCTATCATATAACTTATATTATATAAGAAAACCACCTTAGAGTTTCCATCCATCCTGAGTGCTAGACAACATTATACCACGAAACGCCTACAAATGGTGACTCCCGGAGATAAGCACTCACACAGGATGGAGGACGGATGGATCTCTCTGCCGACTTTCAACCACAACGTCGAGGACTGGCTAGACCACGTGGAAGCAGCCCTCGCCGGCTCACGAGCGACCGACGAGCAAAAGTATGGCGCCCTGCTCTGTGCCTTGCCCACGGAAGTGGCCACGCGGGTCTCACAAACCATTTCCAACCCTCCAGATGACAACAAATTCGCTACCCTGCGGGCTGCCTTGAAGATGTGTTATCAACAGACCAGCCCCAATCTCCTGCAAGATCTATCCTCTATCTCCCTCGGGAACTCAACCCCGGGACGTCTCTGGGAGGAGATGTGTCGGCTGAACTCCCGTCACACAGACAGACTCCCCGACTCTATCCTGCGCCAGCTTCACGCGCAAAAGCTACCCACAGAAGTACGCAACATCCTGTCCGCAGTAGATTACTCTACGACACCAGAACTATATGCAACCGCGGCAGATAGAATTTTCAACGAGTGCGCTGCTGCACCCCTTGCCGCCACGGTCACACCAGTACCTACCATCGAACTTGTAAGCCGGGTCAACACCCCTCAGCCGAGCAATACCTCACAAGACATCAAGGACCTGTTGCAAACTTTGAACCGCAGGATGGACACCATTGAGCAGTTCTGCTCCTCCATACCCGCTGCTGCGCCAGTTCCTGACTCGCACACCACGCCCTACAAGTTCCGACGCACAGCAGCCAGCCCCCAGCACAACAAATATACCCTCTGCTGGTATCACCAGACTTTCGGCCGCAATGCTCGAAACTGTGAGCCCTATTGCACCTATCCGGGAAACGGCAACACCGGAGGCTGGTAGACGCCGCAGCCTCCGTCCCTCCAGGCGTCTTATTACTGCGCGTCACCGACCGCACCTCCGGCAAGAAGTTCCTCATCGACACAGGTTCATCGGTCAGCCTCATCCCTCCCTCACTACGAGACAAGTCAAAGCAACCCTCTTATGACCTGTTCGCTGCCAGCGGTACCTCCATCGCCTCCTACGGCGTACGCACCCTCTTTTCTCCCTCAGGTACTCCCTGCTAATGTCCTGCACCCTGCTGCTGTCGTGGACCCAGCTGCTGTCACGAGCCCTAATCCGCTTCTGCTGACGCAGCCCCTGCTCCTGACCCAGGCCCACACACCCCAGCAGGCGCATCTGACGACCCTGTACCTGTCGTGAGGGAAGCACAACATTCATTGCCTCCACACACCCTTTTCTCCCTTCTCCCACAGATAGTGTGTATATTGACAGTTGTATTCAGCGACCGGCTCATTCACGCCATCGCCGTTGTCTCACATGAGGCATGCACCGCCCGGTCTGCCTCACATGTGCGAAGCAACTCTACAGACAACAAGTCTCCTACACCGCCTGGAGGGAAGGGGGAGTATTGCAGTGGACGTCTCCCCTACAAACTGCGTAGCTGCAGGCCACCTGCGACGCCTTCCCTAGCAACCAAACTAGCTGCCTTCCACCAGATGCCGCAGTATCCTAGCAACGGAGCCAAAGACCGGTTACTTCTCGGGTTTTCCCAACATGACTCATAGATGACTCACGTCTGCTGGGTATATAAGCTCTGTCTCTCCATTGAGATTCATTCTGGCCTCTCTTCCTGAACAAGCAACACGTCCTCCTCCGCCGCTGCCTGGCGGTCCTCGCTCCCGCCAGCGAGCATGGCGACCCACCAGCTGTCCTTCTCTGAGCTTCCTCACCAACCAGCTCTTATTCTGCTCTCGGTTCCTGAACACGCAACACCTCCTCCCAGCAAGCTCCTCGCTGTCCAGCTTTCATTCAACCAGGAGGCCAGCAACAGGCAACATCTTCTCTAACGAAGCTCCTGCACATCTACCTCCTTCAACACGCTACTCACCTAACGTGTCTACTGAGCAGCTCCTCACCACACGGCACCTCCAGCACCAGACTGTCTATCATATAACTTATATTATATAAGAAAACCACCTTAGAGTTTCCATCCATCCTGAGTGCTAGACAACATTATACCACGAATTCCTACACTCCCGAAGACATCCCCCCCCCCCGCCCGGCACACACAGGCTAATATACAACATACATGGTATAGAAATCTTTAAAAAAAAAAAATTACCGTTGCTTAAGGCTGAACATCTTCATTCCCATAGCTGCAGTCTTCTTCCCCCACTGTGTGTGTGTGTGACTTTATGTGCCCATGCATACTTTTCTGTAGATCGGATCTTTTTCAGTATTGGCTGATTGCTCTTTAGAAAGGTATAGAAGTCACTGCAAGGTGTTTCTCGGAAGTTGTACTGTACAGTCAGAATGCCTTTCATTATTTCAACACTCAATTTGTTCCTTTCTTTTGTCCAGTATCTGGTCCACTTTTTATGGGTTGGCAGATTACTAAATTCTTCATCACTTGTAATTTTCCACAAACTGCTTCAGGTTACTAACTTGGTCAAAACACTTCATCAACTTCTACCCCCTTATCAATCAAATATTTGACAGCTAAGTTGACAACACCGTACAGGCGTACAAGTGACTTATCAGCTGACGAAAGCTGAACGAGATCTCTCCGGTTTCCACCTCCCCTCTCTCACAGTCTCTCTCTCTCTCGTCATTACAGTTTCATGTTTTTTTTTTCCGTGGAGAAAATGATGGAAGCTGAAATTCCGGACTTTTGAAGACTATTAAAAATTCCTTCCGGATGAAGATTTCGAGACCTAAATGGAGGACATGTCCGGGAAAATACGGACGTATGGCAACCCTATATATATATATATATATATATATATATATATATATATATATATATATATATATATATATATATAGATACACATATATATATATATACATATATATATATATATATATATATATATATATATATATATATATATATATATATACACACACACATATATATATATATATATATATATATATATACATATATATATATATATATATATATATATATATATATATATATATATATATATATATATATATATATATATATATATATATATATATATACATATATATATATATATATATATATATATATATATATATATATATATATATATATATATATATATATATATATATATATATATATATATATATATATATATATATATATATATATGTATATATATTATATATATGTATATATATATATATATATATATATATATATATATATATATATATATATATATATATATATATATATATATATATATATATATATTTCATGTAGATCCACAATGAAAACGTGGATAAGATATATCTTGATAAAATCACACGGAAAAAGGGAAACAACGGAGCACCTTAGCTTTCGTCTTTATTCAAGACATCTTCAGAGGCAATTGGATTCCATGGACAGAGAGAGGCTTAAATATACAGGGTGACCTTATTAAACATGGTCAGGTCATAATGATGTCATCCATTAATCCCCACACCAACACCAACATCATTATGACCTGACCTCATGTTTAATAAGGTCACCCTGTATATTTAAGCCTCTCTCTGTCCATGGAATCCAGTTGCCTCTGAAGATGTCTTGAATAAAGACGAAAGCTAAGGTGTGTGGAGGTATGAGATATTGGTTCACACTCAGGATGGGATGGAGAAAGGAAACTCACAATGTGCTCACTGTATACATATTGTATTGGATGTACAATGCAGCTTGGTGCTGGGTAGGTAGCATGGTAATAAGCGTTGAGTAGAGAGAGCTGGGTGGTGAGGGTGCCCAGAGGAGGGACACGCGACTTGAGGGACGCCAAGGTCGTTGGCGGGAGCGGCAGCCGCCAGGCTGGCGCGGAGGAAATGGTGTTGCTTGAAGGTGGCACTGGGTAGAAAAGAGGGTGGTTACAGCGGTGTCAGGTCTTATAAGGCGGGGGTAGGCGTGGGTAGATAGTTGATCCCCGCTCCGTGGGTGGAGCTGGAGGCGTAGGCTCGGGAATTCGAGAAGGTTCGGTTCTTGTAGGGGAGGAATCCACTACAATACTCCCCTTCCCCTCCGGGTGCGGCTGGAGGTTGGCAGAACTGCGTGGCACATGCGAGGCAGAACGGGCGGTGCATGCCACATGTGGGACATAACGGCGAGGGCGTGGATGAGCCGGCCGCTAGGGGGGGGGGGCAACTCTGTCTAGCTACACGATATCTACGAGATCTGTGGGAGAAAAGAGGGAGGAGGAGGGTTGGGGAGGTGATGAATGTTGTGCTTCACTCGCGACAGGTAGAGTCCTCAGATGCGCCTGCTGGGGTGTGTGGGCCTGGGTCAGGAGCAGGGGCTACGTTAGGAAGAGTGTCCATGACAGCAGCAGGGTGCATGACATCAGCAGGGTGCAGGACAGTAGCAGGGGGTACCTGAGGGAGAAAAGAGGGGTGTGTGGGTCCGCGTCAGGAGGAGCGGCAGGGGGTACTGCTGGTCCGGGGGCGGCGTCTGAGGCAGGACGGGTGTGTTGGGGTCGGTAGGACGTGGTGCTTGGGGCAGGAAGAGGAGCGGCTGTCTGCTTAGAGTAGCAAAGCTGCTCTAGGTTGTCTAACCTGCGGTGTAGTGACAGTAGTTGCAGAGCCGATGAGAGCTGCCTCTGTGTGGATAAGCAAGTCTTCCATGTTGCTTGAAGACTGGGAGAGTGATCAGTTTCTCCTGCAATCCTGTGTGAGTGCGAATCTCCGGGGGTCACCATTTGTGGAGGTATGAGATATTGGTTCACACTCAGGATGGGATGGAGAAAGGAAACTCACAATGTGCTCACTGTATACGTATTGTATTGGATGTACAATGCAGCTTGTTGCTGGGTAGGTAGCGTAGTAATAAGCGTTGAGTAGAGAGCTGGGTGGTGAGGGTGCCCAGAGGAGGGACACACGACTTGAGGGACGCCAAGGTCGCTGGCGGGAGCGGCAGCCGCCAGGCTGGCGCGGAGGAAATGGTGTTCCTTGAAAGTGGCACTGGGTAGAAAAGAGGGTGGTTACAGCGGTGTCAGGTCTTATAAGGCGGGGGTAGGCGTGGGTAGATAGTTGATCCCCGCTCCGTGGGTGGCGCTGGAGGCGTAGGCTGGGGAATTCGAGAAGGTTCGGGGCTTGTAGGGGAGGAATCCACTACAGGTGCTCCGTTGTTTCCCTTTTCCCGTGTGATTTTATCAATATATATATATATATATATATATATATATATATATATATATATATATATATATATATATATATATATATATATATATTTATTTATTTATATTTATATATATATATTACTGTAATTATTTTGCAATGGCCAAATGTCATCAAATATTACATAATATCATAATATTATAATGTGAGAAATAAGAATTTCAACACAATGTGATACATCATTACTTTTAATCAAATTAGTTCTATATCATGTACATATTATATATGGGAATAATGAAAGAAATACATTTAACTTGAAGCATAATCAATTTTGCAAGCGCATGAAGTACAGCAAATTGTGTGAATTTCAAAATAACTTCTTCCTACTTTTTTCATGGAAAATTTGTCAATGATACTGTTTGTGTCAAGGGATTGTAGGAGGCCAGATTCAATGCATAATAATGAAAGTGAGTTTAATCTGGTTTGTCCCATGGTAGACCTCAGGTGATTTTTCACCCTAGATAGAGTAGAGAAAGACCTCTCTCCTTCACAATTTGTAATGGGGATGGTAAGGAAAATTCTTACCAAGATACTAATGTTTGGAAAGGCATTTGTCAAAATACCATCTTTGGACCTCAGCAAAGTGGAGATGTTTGTCACTGACCTGTCAGATTCAGAAGAAAAAATGTCTTTAAATTGCAAAAACTCATCTAGAATAGATGCTTCCAGGTAACTGGAATAGGTACTGACAACCAATTCCAGTTGGGTTTTGAGATCATCATATTTCATACTGCCATACTCCGTTAAGAAGCTAAACAGCTTCTTTATTTCTAAGTAGGCATTCACTCTGTGCTCTAATTCATTCCTAAGGCAATCTAATATGGTGTAAAAATTGTCCACCTTGAACTTCTCACGTGGATCAAGTTGAGTTTCAGTGCCAACTGATTCATCAAAGAAATGTTTTCTCTTTTTTTGTTCTTTTTGTTGTCTCTGTGTAGACAGGCTCAGCAAAAGCCCTAGCCTGATCTTCTATTTCATCAAACTGACCCTGTCTCATTTCTGAGACGAAGGAGATCAAACTCTCATACAGTTTCACAACTGACAGAAGGTCGGTCTCAACTTTTTGAAGTGATAAGCTAGTTGCATTAAACCTTGTTAAGATTTTATACCATATTACAGTAAGAAGTGCTGTTTCAAATGCTTCCATTTGTTTTATGAGGCCTTCACCTTCAAGCTTTATAGCCACAGTTTATCTACTGTCAGAACATATGTTCTCCAGTGCTGACTTTATCTCAAGGTAATGTAAAAACACTGCTTTAACAGCATCAGCCCTCGCACTCCAGCGAGTTTCTGAAAGGGATTTCACTACAATCCCTTCAACAGGTAGTGCAGCCTTCAAGTGATCCCATCTATATGTGGAGGCTGCGAAGAAGTTGTATAAGGCTTACAAAAATCTGGAATCTGAAACAGACCCAAGGCAACTGCTGGCAGCTGTTGTTCCTACAAGGTTCAAGGAGTGACCTGCACAAGGGACGTAATATGCCAGGGGATTCATAGCCTTTATTCTGGCTTGGAGACCAGTGTAAATGCCTGACATATTGGCAGCATTGTCATAACTCTGCCCTCTCATGTCACTCAAATCAAGACCAAAATCTTTAATTAACTGTACAACAGTTGAGGCTATGCTCTCTGCACCATGGTCATGTATGTCTATGAAATTTAGAAATCGCTCAACAGGCTTGCCATCAGGTTTGACAGAACGAACTATGAATGTAAGTTGATCAGTATGACTAACATCCGGTGTGGAATCTACACTAACTGAATAATATTTGGCTTGTTTCACTTCACTTATGATAATTGAGTGAATTTCTTCAGCCATCAGATTGACCATTTCCTCACAAATCGTTTTTGAGAGATATGAAGTCTTTCCACTACCTACAGCACCATACTTCTCCAGATGCTGTGCAAGAAAAGGGTCAAATTTTGCCAGGAGTTCCGGTACTCCAAGGTAATTCCCATTGTTGCTATAGCCTATTCTTTCATCACTACCTCTGAGAGGAAGACCTCTTGATGTTAAAAATTTTAGTGTTTCAACTATGCGCAATAGAACTTCTTTCCAGTATTTTCTCTCCAATTCTACTTGCAAAGCCAAAGTTTTTTTTTTTTTTTACCGGGATAAGCCAACCCGGGCACAGGTCACTGACCCACATCAGGGCCTGGGTGGCGAAAATTTAATAATAATTTTAATAAAAACAAAATAATAATAATAATAATAATAATAAAGAACCATAAAGAAATACAAAAATGAAAAAAAAGATCAAAAGTGGGAAACAATATATGTACTGTATGTTGTTTTGTCAATAGTAAGTGAAACAATTGAGACTTGCAATTGTGTGTAAATGAGGCAGAAAGTCAGATCAGCAACCTGGGACTTGGTCACAATTTTTGTGATGCCATGTGGCAGCAGAGTCTACCATTAGACAACACATTATGCTTCCAATATTTTCCCAGGCGGTAGTACCTCCCTGTTTGGTAGCTGCCTTGCTGTAATTGCCCTCACACCCCCAGTAGTAACTGGGATTTTATGCTCTTTGCTACTTTCATGTTCAGCAACTCTACGCTCGCAGTTTTTCCAGTCGCTAAACCCACTAGTAAACAATGAGACTTGCTTGCTGAATAGCTTGCATGGAACACAAAATACATCTCCAGTTTTTGGAGGATATGCAAGCCATTCCCTTTTAACTTTTTCATCATTTGCCATTTGACGTGTAAACAAGGATTTGGGCACATATCGAACTCTTTCCTTTTCACCCACATTTTCACTTCTTGCAGATCTTGAGAAGTCACCTTGTTCACAATTTAGATCAAGAGGATGGTTTAGTAAATACTCAATCAGTTCATCATCAATTGTCAGCCAGTCAGCTGCATCACTTGATACACACAACTCAACACTGTCACCTTGTTCCACAGAATGTTTTTTACAAGTGAACTGAGATGAAACTGATGAAGCTTCAGTCACAGGTGGTACTTCCATTGCTATAGGTGCTGATTTACTTAATCTCTGTGACTGTGACTCAGCTGACCTCGCTTCGTCATCTGAATCATGAAAGTGAACATCTACTGTGTCATCCCCTGGGAGTTTACTGTCACTGGTACTTGGCTCTGAATCTCCTTTTGGTTTAAAAAATGTTGTCAGCCTTGGAACTGATTGCAGTTGTGCAGCTTTGGCTGCTTTTAACTTTCTCTTTTGTGAGCCACTCAGATATTTTTTCAGGGACGACATATTTATCTCATGAGAATCCCCAAGAATAATCTGTAAGCAAAAAAATAGTGCAAGTCTATAAGAGATACCAATATCACAAAAAATAGACACAAAAACACACGTAATATAACACTGAAGTCCATATAATGCAACATGTAAAATATCATTAGTAAATAATGAGTGCCGCGTACACAATATAAAATATCACTGAGCTGAGGTTGAGAAGATACTGACTGGCTGAGCGAGCTGTCAGCAAACCAACGGTAACCCTGACACGTACTCGTACTCTCTCTCTCTCTCCAGTATATATGTATGTATAGATAGATAGATAAATAGATAGATAGATCGATGATGGGACACGGACATTTAAAAAATGTAAATATATTTTTTTTTATCTTATTTTATCTTATTTTCTTCGTTTTACTATAGGGCCTAGTCCGTGGCCCACCTGAGAACCACCCCATGGCCCACCAGTGGACCATGGCCCACCAGTTGAAGACCACTGCGGGCCTATACTTATTGTACAGGGGCCCCATACTCCGGGCCCTATACTTATTATACAGGGGCCCTTATGGTTGTGAATATATTATATAATGAAATACTCGGTGTACACTTGAAACAAGGTTATACGCTGGCACGCTGCGTGACAAATTAGTTTCAGTGGGCCCCCAGATACCGGTGGGCCCTAGGCCAATGGCCTACTTGACCTATTGGTAAATTTGGCCCTGGTCCTCTGAGGTGTTTATATACTTCGATTAGGTCGCCCCTCGCCCGTCTGTAGCACAGTATAAGCTCAGTAGTTGCAGGCACTCCAATCTCTCTGGGTAACTGAGGTTCCGTAGAGCAGGTGGCCCTCCTTTGGACATTCTTAATCAATTGGCAGTCTCTAGCATACCTCGGGGACCAGACGGGGTGACAATACTCCAGACGGGGAAGCATCTCACTCTTGAGGATCGTGACAAGTGACGGACCATCCAGATATCTAAACGACCTTCTTATAAGACCTACTGTAGTAGTTTCGTTGCCTGATTCACCTTCTCACAATGACCCAAGAAATTGAGTTCATTGTCGACATACACACCCAGGTCCTTAAAACACAATCCAACTTAATGTTGGCAACTTAATTATCACAGCATATTATGCAAGGTAGGGACATATCCAACATATAACAGGGCTTTTGGCTTTAACTCGTGAGAATTCTGTTATAATACGGTTTTCAGGGGCGGACCCAGGAATATCAAAAGGGGGGAGTTCCAAAAAGATGTGGGCGGGGGACAATGGCGAGCACAGCGAGCCCACCCCCTAGCTGGGTGGCCTCACTCTGTTCGCCATGTTCCCCCACCCACAACTTCTTGGACCTCCCCCCTTTTGATATTCCTGGGTCCGCCCCTGGATACCCTATCTGGTATTAGTCTCTGGGCCGAAAGATGTTACAATTTCCACAATTCTCTTCCTGCAAATTGTGTAACAGGCCCACCAAGGAATATTCTTGAGTCCACATCTAATACTCTTCACCACTATTGCCGCGATTATCCCACTGCCAAGGACCTCCTGTCTCAGGGAGTCACAGATCACAGTATGTCACCATTTACTTATACCCAGGGCTTAAAGTGTAATAAAATCTGAACCACCACTGTCAGCGGCGAGTGTAGCGAATTCATACAGCCGGGGAGCGCTCTAACCCCCCCTCCCCCCTCCGTAAATTGTTTTAAATCAGACCAATTTTGGGGACATTTCGAAGCCGTATTCACTGGATATAAGGTCATAGTATAAGATGATTATCAGTACGGACTTCTGCCAAAGTGTTCTCCAAACATTACAATTAATGAGCCTCAAAACCTTGAAGGGGGACCCAGATTTCGTCCAAGAGGGTCATGGCTCCCTGGCCCCCTCTGGATCCGCCTAAGCTGCAATTTTTTTTTTTAGGGGAATAGCCCATCCAGACACAAGTCACCTACCCACAACGGGACAGGGGGGAGGGGGGATAAGAGTAAAAATAAATTAATTAAAAATAGAAAAGAAAAAGATTATATTAATCTACACCACAAAGATGCCGGAAAACCAGCTTTTTTAAGTGAGACAGATTGTATGAATATGGAAACGCAGAAGATGGCAGAGCATTCCACAGTTTGGCTGTGTGAGGAAAGGCATATTAGAGGAAATGGTGAGGCCTAGCATATCAATTTTAGAATTTGGCAGAATGATAGCATCCTGAAATGTGATTGGTGGGAGATCATCTAATTTGGAAAATGTAAATGGTAAATACTAAGTTTTATTTCTATTGAATTTAACCAAGTTTCTACCTCCCCTTTCGGAGTTGCTGCAGATCTGCATTGATAGATGAAATGGTATCAGCTCTAGAAACAGATCTAGTTTGAGAATTAGGGGGAAGGGAAAAATGTGAAGAAGAGTGAAGAGTAGAATCATCAACGTAAGGATGGATAGAATTTGTCTTAGTATGAAGTAAATCATTGATTAAAAGGGTGAAAGAACAGAACCCTGTGGGGCACCACTATTGGTAGATAAAGAGCGAGAGATCGATCCATCGACAACAACTGCCATGGATCGGTTCTCAAGGAACTTAGAAATTAGAGAACAAAGAGAGGAGAGAAATCATAAGAGGGAAGTTTAGAAAGCAAAGACTTGTACCATACCCTGTCAAATACTTTGGAGAAGTCGAGGGCCACGACGAAAGTTTCCCCATAATCCCTAAGAGAGGATGACCAAAGATGGGTGCAGTAGGAGAGCATATCACCAGTAGATCTCGCCTGGCGAAAGCCATACTGGTGATCCGACAAAAGAGAAAGGCGTTCAAGGTGACGTTCGAAAATGAGAGTTAAAGATAGTTTTGAAAATCTTAGAGACGGATGAAGTTAGGGCAATGGGGCGATAGTTAGAGGGATTAGAATGGTCACCCTTCTTCGGGATGGGCTGAACTGGGGCATGCTTCCAAGAAGAAGGAAAAGTTTGGATTTTGAGGCAAAGGGGCTAGAATTTCAGCACACACCCCTCAAAACAGGAGGGGGTATTGCGCCTTACTCACATCCAACTTGCATAACACACCAGCAACCCTATACTAGTGGAGATTGTAGGAAAGCGCATAGGCTCAGTAGGAGGAGCAGGAGCAGGAGGGATAGAGTTGGCATCGTCTAAGGTGGAGTTAGAGGAGAATAAGGTGCCAAAGAGAATGGCTTTATGAGGGGAGAGTTGGCTATAGAGTTATCAGGTCGGAAGAGAGGAGGAAAAGAGGGAGTGCAGAAGTTATTACAGATGTTTTTGGTTAAGGACAAGAAAAATTTATGAGAAGAATATTTAGTTAGGTCAGCGGTCTTTATTTTTATAAAATTCCGCTTGGCCCTACGAAGAATAGCCTTACAACAATTCCTATAAGTAGTGAAAGAGGAGTGGGTAATAGGAAAAGGAAATAGTTTCATAACTTGATACACTCTATTTCTCTCCCTACATGCGAAAGTACCGTGAATATGATTATACAATATAGATGTACTATACTGTACAACAGCAAATTTCTACTATGTACAGTTGCAGAAATGTGTTCTTACAACCCCTGTGGTAACCCGCGTCTCCAAACGGCCAACCTATATGGACCTAGGCGGTCCGTCCTTCGTAACGATCTTCAAGAGTGAAGTGCTTCCCCATATGGAGTACTGTCACCCCGTCTGGTCCCCGAAATATGCTAGGGACTGTCAGTTGGTTGAAAATGTTCAAAGGAGGGCCACCAGACTGGTGCCTGCACTTCGGCACCTCAACTACCCTGAGAGATTGGAGCGCCTGAACTTGCCTAGCTTATACTACAGACGGGCAAGAGGGGACCTAGTTGAGGTGTATAAGCATCTCAAGGGGCACTACTCAGTCGAGTACCCTTACCTGGAGCTGGCGGACGCTCGCCCAAAAGGGGTCACAGCTCAAGATTGAAGAAGCCGCAGGTCCAGAAAACTGTGTGGGCAAACTTTTTCGGAGTGAGAGTTGTGAACTCTTGGAACAATCTACCAGAAAGTGTTGTGACAGCACCGAGTGTGAGCTTTTTCAAGACCAGACTTGACCAACACTGGAGCAGGTTCAGGTACATGTACATTCAGGAGCCGGTGCATGCCCAGTACTTGCCACTGTGCGTAACAGAGACGTGACCGATCGCCCAAGCGGCTAACGAGCCGATCAGTGGTGAAGAGAGCAAAAAATAAATAAAAAATAAAAAATAGCAAACCTATCCACTAATCACGTCCGTCGTTACACGACCAATACCCATTCATTCATAATGGTGATACTACTACTGTGACGGTGCCGTTTGGAGACTCGGGTTACCACTAAGGCTGTTGGAACACATTTCCGCAACTGTACCAGTGGGCTGCATCTTAATATGCATGTCATGTATTTTGTTATGGTTATACAGCAACAGTATTCAACTATGTAAGTAGCTAAACAGCTATCTGTGTAGGAGGAGGTCGATATGCCCTCATATACCAAAATTTATCGTCCATGGTCTCATATTGTTCCCACAAAGTATGCACAGATAGTTGTTTTAGCTCCTGTACCAGTGAACTGTGTCTAAATATACATACGTTTGCTGAATGAAGAAAATCCGATTATTGACACGTGTTTTTATTGGTACACACCCAAAAATACAGATAATGTACCTATTATAATTATAATGTATTTTATGTATGTAAAAACATTACAGGTAGTTGTTAGTGTATTTACTATTTATTAGGATTATAGTGTTTTCCGGGGCTTGATTTGTATTTTTTTCTCTATTTTTATTTTTTGTGAAAGAGGTTGCAAAATTTGAACCGGAACGCAACATTCCTGTTCAGTGGACTCATTCAGCTGCACCACTACTGTGTTACCGAGTGTTTCAATGCACTTTAAGCCCTGTTGTACAGTACTTGAAAATTGAGATGAACTTCTAATACTCTACCCACACGTTTATAGGTGCTGGGTGAAGTTTTCTTGTTCCCTTAGTTTGCCGCCATTTAGTAAAAATTCTGCTTAACTAAATAATAATTCTCCTGATGTCTTCTTATGTTGAGATTGGCCGTGTGTCTTTTGACAAGTCTGCTGCCCTAATTAGCAAAAACAGATAAACAAATTACGGGGACAGATTAACTGCGGTTTGAGGCTAATTCGATTTTACTTTATCCTCTTCCCTCCTGGTGACCTCAACAGCCGATCGGGTCTTTTCTACATTTTTTTTTATTAAAAATACCTGTATATGTATTGTACATTTGCACTACTTCCATATATGTTGTTTAGGCTAATTAAGAGGTAAATTTTAAGACAAATCTGGGTGGGGAAATTTTGTTCGTGTTTCCTCACTTAACATTAATAGAGGTTACCAGCTAACATAAAGAAAGACTTTTTTTTTATATACGGGGATTAGCCCACCCGGGCACAGGTCACTGACCCACACCGGGGCCGAGGGGGCGAAAATGTAATAATAATAATAATAATAATAATAATAATAATAATAATAATAATAATAAAAATATTACAATTCATAGTAAATAAAATTTATAATACAAATTTGAAAATAAAATAAAATAATAATAATAATAAAGAGATACACAAATGAAAAAAGATAAAAAGTGAGGAACAATATATGTGTGTTGTGTTGTCAATGGTACGAGAAACAACTGAGACCCTGCAATTGTGTGTAAATGATGCAAAGTCAGATCAGCAACCTGGGACTTGGTCACTATTTTCGTGATGCCATATGGCAGCAGGGTCTACCATTAGACAATACATTATGCTTCCAATATCTTCCCAGGCGGTAGTACTTCCCTGTTTCGTAGCTGCCTACTCATATTGTACAATATCAAAGAAAATTTAAAAATGCACCTACAATTACGCATGCCATCTACGAATTTAACATACATTTTTACATATGAAATAAATACATGAGAGAAAAATTATCAACTTTGAAGAAATGCTCATCCCATTCACAGGGTGGGCGAGACAATCCACTCGGCCGCTGCACCCCATCAATAGGGACCAGCCACACTTAAATCCTGTTTCCCGCTACAACAATATCCTGTCTAACCAATCAAGCTGTATCGGCGCTACTGGTGATCTATCTAAATCCATCATTAATCTCTCTCACCTTTCACCAGGTGTGCGTCTTTATCCTGAACCTGGGGTAGGAAAGAAGCGAGGTCAGGTCAAGTTCAGTGAGGGAGGCCAGTGTGTCCTGAAGTTCCGTGAGCATTGGTTGTCCACTGGTGTGAAGAAATATGTAAGTATTTCTGGAGATGCAGTCTTATTTGTAAGTAGTTTTCATTGATGCTACTTTCTTTGGGAGTACTATATATTGGAGCTAATTTTTGACCACTGTACACTGGAGCTACTCTCTCTGAGAGTATTGTATGTAGTAGCTACCGTACTTTTTGTGAGTACTGCACATTTATACTACTTTCTTTGTGAGTGCTTCACATCTATACTGACTACTATATTTTTGAGTAATTTAGTACTTTATCCTCTTTGCCACCGATCGGCTTGTTAGCCACTTGGACGGTCGGTCACGTCTCGTTACACACTGTTGGCAAGTAGGCGTGTATACTAGCTCCAGAATGTATCTGTACCTGCGCCAGTGTTGGTCAAGTCTGGTGTACATTTATACTACTTTCTTTGTGAGTTCTGTACACTCGAGCTACTTTCTTTGTGAGTATTGTAGATTGATGTTTCTTTCTTTGTAAGTACTGTACATTAGTGTTACTATTGTTGACTGAAGCTACTTTCTTTATAAGTTTTGTACACTATAGCTATTTGACTTTGTGAGTACTGCTCATTACTGTTACTTTGGTTGTGGATATGTACACTGGATGTATTTACTTTTTAGTTCTAACCTTCGTGTTTACCTGTAACTCAAGAACAATTTATGATTATTGTCTGCGAACTCATACATAGACAGTGCTCACAAATGTTCATCATGTGAGTAATTACACCTTGTTATGTACTGAGTCTGAGCCCCAGTGTTGGCTTTGAAAGTACTGTACTGTACTGTTAATTACTATCCTGTGACTATCATTGATATTAGTATCAATAGGATTATTAATATTACAGGTTGGCGCGCATAGTGGTGATGGCGATGATGGTGACGGCAGACACAAGCAGCACCGTCACACGTGTCCTGGATGATTCGCTCCAAGGTTAATAACACCACCCACGCACTCTATATGGTTTATGTCGTTCAAAACCTTTGTCCACACTCCTCTATGCTGCGTGTATTGTTCAGTACACCACACACACCTATAATGTACATGTTGCCCAATGTGCATAAAATAATGTCCATTATGTAGAGTGAGATTTGTAGGGCGCTGTTGGTTTTCTTTACACTCAATTAGAGGGTTAGTGACCACAGTCCTCCACTCCAACTAAACGTTTTCGTTGTTGTTTTTTTTGTTTTTTTACCAGTCCTCCCTTTTTTTCTAGCAGATCCATTCCATGGAAGTGGAGGCGGACGAGGGAGCGTGGTAGAGACGGGATGGAATTTGTGTTCTGCACACACACAACTGGAGGTATCGTTAGACCCTCGTCATGGATACCCCTCACACACACACCTCGACTACAGCACGGTGACGGTAAATGTGGTTGAAGTCGTGACGGAAGAGAAAGTTACTACAGTTACAACAACTGTCATCAAGACCTACACCAATGTGAATAATGGCGGTGCTGCTCCCACCCTCACCACCACTACCCTCACTCTGCCAACCCCGACTCTCACTATTGTGACGTCAACCATTACCACCACTTCGGTGTGGAAACCTTGCCACCACACCACCACACTCTGTTACACGCGCTACCACACAACAACCACACCCACGCAATACTCCACTCCTGCCACAGTGTACAGCAGAAGTCATCACCAGCCAGTTCCCGAGGACTGGCAGAGCTGGTGAAGTTGACTTTTCGATTCACTTTAACAATATTTATGTCTTCTGTATTACGCAATTTAATAATAATAAATTGTAATAAATTGTATTCTATAAATGCTGATACTTTCAATTTATTATTATTATTATTATGCAAATTTCATGAAGAGGAAACCCAATAAATTAATTTTGAAGTCTCGTGGACGGTATATGTTACACCCTAATTCTTACGAGTAACCAAATCTCAGTAGGTAGTCATACTTGGTCTGTATCTGACTATAAAGCAAGGGCGGATCCAGGGCCAAGTCCTGGGGGTCTGAATCCCCCTTTGCATCAGAAAATTCAAATATTTTTCTTTAATGCAGTCTTGTGCTTAAGCACTTTTGTATAGTAAAGAGTAATTACTGTTGACCTCAGAATATCTCCTAATATCAAGTGCACATGGCCTCAAAATGGCCTCAAGGTGCTGGATGGGCTCGCTTTGCTCGCCATGTTCCCGCACCCAAAACCTCTTGGATTCCCCCTCCCCCCCTTTTTATATTCCTGGATCCGCCTCTGTAAAGGTACTTTTGAAGCCCAGTGTCAGTTCCCTCATGTGTGTACAAACCATTCACACTAAGCCGTCTCTGGCGTAGTGTAGCCATCGATGACGTCACGAAAACGGTGGTTGAAAATTTCAACTTGAAATCAAGGATTTTAGCTTATGTGAGTCCTACATTCAAGGAGGGCGATCGTCACGTCACGAATAAATATAGACCATTAATCCTAACCATTATAGTGTGTAAAGTACTTGAGAGCAATCATAAGAGATGCCATAATGAAACATCTTTTATGAAATAACCTTGTAAAAGATTGCCAACACGGTTTTATGCCGGGACGCTCCTGCTTGACACAATCACTCAAAGTGCTGGATGTTTGGACCCAAATTGTGGAACAGGGTGGCAATATCGACAATACTATATTCCTAGATTTTGTCAAAACTTTCGACAGCATATCCCATGAAAGGCTAATAGGTTAAGTGGAAGGATACAGGATTCAGGGAAGTGTCGTAGTGTGCATCAAATACTTTCTTCATTGCCACAAGCAGTGTGCAGACTGGTGGTTATTGGCAACCTTTGGTGTAATGGTCAGCATGCTCGCCTCGCAAGCGAGTGGACCCAGGTTAGATCCCCGGGCAGAGTGAAACTATGGGTGCACTGAGCACATCATTGTCATTCCTAAAAACCCCATTTAATTCATATTACACTATATAACATTCAAATCCACCGCGCTTGTAGAATCTCAGAAAACGGGAAACACTGTTAAAGGATAACTCACCTACTCAATGTTACTAGACCATGTGTTGTATTGTACCCAGGTACAGTTATATCATATTAATTGTATGTATTCATAGCATTAAGGAGAACTCAGGGTATCCATAAGATGAATGTTAAAGTCCAGTTGAGCCGGACTAGTGTACAGTAGGACTAAGTGTGGATCAGGGTTTGAAGGTCATACTATTTACGTCTGTGAACGTGTAGCGAACATAACTTCCACAGATATCATATGAAAATACATGAGAACAATGATCTGGAAAAATGATAAATGTATCAGAACTATGTGAGGTGTTGGAAGTGACTCAGAAACTATACTTGAAAGGAAATATCTTGTATGCGTCGGTATGAACTTAATACACCTCGTATCCTCACGTGACATATACCCACGACAGGTACAGTGATCAGAGAATCTTATGTCTGTGTTCAAATAGTGCAATGTGTGAGAGGAGGATCCCTCATTACAGTTTTAAGTGAAGTTGATACACCCCCGCCATGAACATTCAGCCTTTGTTTTAAGGCGCGTCATGTACCCGCCTCGGGTGTGCCGCGTTGATATTATAACCCAATGAATTTACCCACGAACTAGCAAACCAAGACCTTACCTTAGTGTGTAATTTAGGATTAAAATATGTGTTTATACGGCATGAGTAACAATATTCCGAAAAGTGTTCAGGTGAGAACCGTAAGAAATAAAAGTAAAAATTAAAGATTGGAAACTGTAGGCCTATGCGGTGCCGAGCGGCAGGGCACTGCCCTCAGTACCATCCGTTCTACCGTCACCTCAGGTCAGTGTCCTATCGGGCTATATCCCGCCCTATAATTAAGGCTTATATAGAAGTTATTACAGTTTAAAGCTTTGCCTGATATATAAGTGTAATAGTAATGTGTTAGGGTGTGTGATAACCGCCCGTCAGGCATTATTTCTCAGTACCCTCCGTTCTACCGTCACCTCAGGTTCCATGCGGTCGGAGTGCCTTGCTGCCCGGCAGCCATTATACCTATGAGCGTCCCAACAGGTGGTGACTACTCCCAGCTATGCCAATCCACTGTGAACCTGTGGATTTCCAGCACACCACTCCAAATGAGTAGTGACAAATAAGGAGACCGTGAGAAACTCTGCGGTCGTCACTTGGAGCGACCTATAATACCAGGCGTAGAAATAGTACTGGTATGTCTCTGGGTGAAGCCCTCGTCTTTACCCACCGAGGGCGGTGTGCGAACGAGGTGCCTGTTGTGTATACCTAAAAGTTACAAGGAGTCCCATACCTGCAGGGGGGGAGTGTAACATGTGTGTTGAGATGGTGCTACTATGTATGATAACCGACGGTGCTATATTCCATACAGGTGGAGCAGTCTGATGTGTTAAGGGATAGTGTAAGAAGGAATGACCGAGGTAAGGTGGTCACAGATTGTTATGCAATAAGTATGTGGATGACACGCCATTAATGTAAGACGTCTGGTGCCCATCTGGGTAACCAACATTTTCGTTGTTCTTCTGAGGAAGACCCATTCAATTGTATTTTTTTTACCAGTATGCTTTATAAGGAATAAATTAATTAAGACATGTTATGGTTTCACCTTTCTTTCCCCTTATCGATCTGGTCAATGGAAAACCTCACCCTAGCCGCCGTTGCCGGGCTAGAACAAACTGATGACATCCGTGTCAAGTTTCTTTGAATCCAGTCACATATAGGAATAACTGCCTGTGACACTGTTGATCGGCTTGCCAAAGAAGCTACACAAGAAGAAGATATTGAAGCCACTCTCGCCCTCTCCCTGAATCATCTCAAATCTCGCATACACGCCACACAACGAGAGGCATTCAACGAAAATTGGACACACCTGAAACAACGGGGTAGCGTCACACTATGCCACTATGACGCTGTAACCGGTGACGACAACCGCCACTACAAAGAATATCAATCCCTGACTCGATCTCAACAGCTTATATAGCCTACATGAGACTGCGCCTAGGGTACAGGTACCTACCGCACTGTTTGTAAACTTTGTGGCCAACCCGACTCTCACACCCTCTCTCACTACATCCTCACTTGCCCTATGACCTCCTCCTATAGGTCCCCAGCCGTTACCAACACCTCTTCCCTCCCAGACCAGATATCCCTCCTCCTAGTCACAGGCCTGGCATTTGACATTATTAGGGACCTGCCACTCTTTGCCATAAACAGATGAAATGTACCGGGAACTTTCCCCCCACACACTCATCATTCTCTCACTTTATGTAACTTGACAAAACCTATGACCCTTCAGGCTTTTACGCCCTTAATGTACGAGTCATAAAGGCAAGTATGAACTTTTCATACTTCCCTGTTGGGCGCTGTAAACGCTTCTGCGCTTTACCTTGCACAGGATGTAAGTGGGTGCCCAATAAACTAGCCCCCCTCGGGGGTAAATCTGAAATGGAAAACCTAACCCAATGCCTAGTCCACTCTGCACGCTACCTAACGAGCTACATGCTGTCCAGAGGGGGTCTGGTGGCAGCGACCCTTAGAAATTAAGATTAGAGTTAAGTATTTACCCTTAGTATTAGTGACCCCCAGTCTGGCAGTATATGGGCAAGTTTCTTTACACCATTTGCCTCTGTCTAACGAGCAGCATTGGGGATGTCAATCAATTTGCGGATCGTGCTCCTGGGTAATGGTTAGCCAGTGCAGTTGGCGAGTTTTTTTTTTAATGGGTTACTGACCCACATCGGGGCCTGGGGGGCGAAAATATACTACTACTACTACTACTACTAATAATAATTAATAAATAATAATAATAATTAAAAATTAATAATAATAATAATTAATAAATAATAATAATAATTCAAAATTAATAATAATGATAATAATAATAATAATAATAATAATAATAGAGCCACAAATAAATACGAAAATTTAAAAAAAAATCAAGATTGAGAAATGATATTGTAGTGGATACTCTCCTCTACAACTGTCGCTGACCAGCCGATCCCGCAGAGAGTATCTCCGCGAATCCTAGCTGTCTGCCTGAGTGGTGGTCGGCCAGCAGCGACGTTCACTACGGTACGGAGTCTTTAGTTATGAGGTGAAAGAAGATTATTAGGGGTTGAAGGAAAAGTAGTGAAACTGAAATACAGTAGGAGTAGAAAGAATCTGGGCTCAACCAGATCGCTTCATCTTTCCTATTGGTGTTTTATCTTTGTTCTGCTCCCTTGGGTCGTCAGACCTTTGTATTAATATTGGTTTATTTATATATTTTTAACTTATTATTTGTTTTTTATTTAATGTTGAGTCTAGTAAGGCCCTTGGGATCCTTGGCCTGTAATAGGAGGTGTCTGACCCTTTTTTTTTTTTTTTGAGGTGTTAGTTAAGTGTTAGTTGTGTTAGTCTAAGGTACACTGAGCTACCAGGTTCTTGGTGGAATGGTTGGTCCTCTCATCTTTATTCCTCTAATAATGTTTTATGTAGAAATGTGTATGTTGAGGCAGGAGAATTGGTTCAATTACTTCTTCCTGGCTGAAATATAGCTGGGAATAATCACATTATTAATGTTGTGTATTATTGTTATTATTTTTTTTTTTTTTTTTGGGTTAGTGAGCCACTTGGGTCCTTGTGTAGCTGGGAGGTAGTCACGACCCAAATGTTAAATGTTAAATATTAGTAGTTATGTTAGTCTAAAAGGTACTGTATGGAGAGGCCTGCCAGGTTCTTGTGGAGCACAGTAGGTCACTCTCTTTATTCTCTCTGTCTTTTATATGTATATTACTGAGGCCTTGCAGAGAGATGGTTCAGTGCTACTTTCTTTAGCTGAGTTTAAACCAACTGTGTTCTTTGAATTCGTTGTCTATATTATTTATCCGGACTTTGATATGTTTCTGTGTTGATTCAATCCGCCTTGACCTTTAACTTGTGCCTGTCACATTGATTGCTAGAGGTTTGCTCTCTTGTGTGGCACTGTTCATTATTGATGTGGTCTGTATATTTTATGTTATATATAAATGCAAGGGGCTATATTTATTGCTGTTTGTAACCTTTTAATGCACGTTTTATAAGAATTGTTCAATAGGATGGGTGGATGATCATAATTGATTTAACAAGGGCAATATAAAATACTTTCTTTTATTGTCAATGCTGGATTTATTAAAACGTTTTTGTTTTTGATAATCTTTATTCTTACTTTATAGTTTCACTTTATCTTTTCATTATGTTATATATCCTCTTTTTTGTTAGTTTTAATCCAAGCATCTACTTCAGTGTCGTAGCCGTTGTAGTTCTGGTAAACTATTATGGACTTCATTTTTAATCTTGGCTATTAATTATTATCTTTGAATTTTATTTCTTATTTGTCCTGATTTTCCATTTTTCTCTCCAAAATCATTTTATGTTTTTATCCGCTCTTACCGTGTAAGGTGCCATAAATTGATTGATTTTTTCCTGCGTTATGATACTATTTGAAATGTATAATCAGCAAACCATTACACATATTCCTTCAAGGGGTAGGTTAGAGGTGTGTCTGAGAAGTATAAAATTGTATATGTAGTGTTGGAGAAAGAGCACATCCTCCTTGAGGAATTGCTCCTCTAAAAGATTAAACATAGTTTCCTAAAAGAAGTTTCAATTTAGAATTTGTGCTTCTCTCCTATCCTTGCTCTTTAATAGTTACACAATATTCTTGCTTAAGTGACCTAAAATTTCAGATCCCAATTTTAATATTTTATATTTCCAAGCCCTAAATACTTAAACTTTATCAAAAGCCCAGCAAAACATCATGGTATATTGATCTGGTTTACTTGCTTTTTTCTATTGCAATTATTTCCGTTATTTGTAGCTATTGCAGTTGAATCCTTTCTATTGGGCATAATCCATGACATATTGTATTGGTTTTCCCATGTTGTGTATTTAAAAAGGCTATAAGTCTTGAATTTAATATTTACTTTCAGCAGTTTCCCCATTAATTTCTAACCAAAGATATTGACATAGTAGTTTAATATTTCATGTGTCCTTGCCTCCTTTAGGAATAAATATCATTTTATATTTTTAGTTTGTCTGAAAGTAACCAGTTATTAAGCATGCACGTTATAAATGTTTAATAATTGCCCATTTAAAATATTTTTCATAAGGTAGATTTAAGCGATCATGGCTAAATGCCAATACCTGTGAGCCCAGGGCTTTTCATAAATTTCTTCAAACGGTGCATCTGTTTTCTCCATGGTTATTATTTGATTATTAGGTGACAGTTATAATCTGCTGTATTGCCTTGGGGTGATTCTATGTATTTTGTCTTCACATTTCTTCTTCATCCTTTCTTGTTCACTATAAAATCTTCCTCATCTGATATTTAGCATTTTGCCCATTCTTTTGAATGTATTTCATTCATTTTTCCTCATTTTGATTTGATTTTCCATTTTGGTCTTTAATGTGTATTGTTTTTGCTTGTTGTATCATCTTGTTGCTAAGTCAAAAATGTTTTGTCTTTTGATGTATCAACCGCCATTATAATATCATTCCATTTTTTATTGTTTGGCTATATTTTATCTGTAGTGCTATCTCTGTGTCGTATATAACCATCTGTTACTCATGTTTCCATATACATTTTATTTCATTGTAATAGGTCTGGATTAATTTTAACTTCTTCAGTAAGTCTCTTGTTGCAGTAATGTTCTAAGAAGTGTGAAATGGGGTGTGTTTTGGTTGCAAATGTTTTTATTGCTGAATTTCCATGATCTGTCCATTCTGAGTCTATATCTTCTGTTGTTTCCTTGTAGGTTACTCAGTGGTGATTACTTAAGTCGTCTTTGAAGCTGTCCCAGTCTGTTTTATATTTTCAGTCTCTTTTTTATTGGTATCTGTGTGAGGCTGATGACAGTGTTAAGCATAATTGGCAGATCAATTGATATATAGAGGTCCCTGTATTATATAATAATTGAAAAGGCTTTTATTTAGTAAAAGAATTTTTTGTCTGAAATTTAATCGATTGTGTGTTTGTGATTTCTCCAGGTTGAAGGTTGGGACCAGATGATTGAGATTTCCCTGATTTATTGATTAGTTAAGGGCGTTTCTGACATTATTATTTGTATTAATCCTATGTCTGGCGTTAAAGTCTCTGAATTCTTACATCCGGATGACTATTGTTAGCCAATTTTAATAGTCTTTCTATGAAGTGCGTGGGTCGTCTCGGTAAGGAGATAAATGTAGTAGCAATAATTACGTCTCCTTGAGTTGTATTTATTTTTATTTGCACAAAATTCCATCCTGGAAGTCATCAATTAGTTTAAATTTTAAGTTTCTTTTAACCGCTATCGCTACTCAATCATTTTTCTCCTTGATTCCATGATCATTTTCTGATATTACCTGTAGGCCCAGGGGCTTTTTCCTTAAATTTCCTCAGACAGTGCATCATTTCTCCCATGGTTATTATTTGATTATTTAATAAGTTATAGTCTATATATTGCCTTGGGGTGATTCTATGTATTGTCTTCCCATTTCTTCTTCTATCCTTTCTTCGTGTTCACTATCAAAATCTTCACATTTTCCTCATCTGATATTTTAAACACTTTTACCCATTCCCTTTTGAATGCTGACTCTTGTTCATTTTCCTCGTGCAATTTTGTTCCATTTTGGTCTTTAATGTATGGTGTTTTTTGCTTGTTGTGCCCCATCATCTTGTTTATGGAAGTCCAAAATGTTTTTGTGTCTTTAGTCATGTCAGCCGCCATTATAATATATATATATATATATATATATATATATATATATATATATATATATATATATATATATATATATATATATATCTTGATAAAATCACACGGGAAAATGGAAACAACGGAGTATCTTAGCTTTCGTCTTTATTCAAGACATCTTAGAGGCAACTGGATTACATGGACAGAGAGAGGCTTAAATATACAGGGTGACCTTAAAAACATGAGGTCACGTCACGTCACTCCCCTTCTCTTAAGCTCCTCTACGTGTGTGTTGGTGTGGGGATTAGTGGATGACATTATTATGACCTGACCTCATGTTTTTAAGGCCACCCTGTATATTAGTCTCTCTGTCCATGTAATCAGTTGCTCTGAAGATGTCTTGAAGACGAGCTAAGACTCCGTTGTTCCATTTTCCCGTGATTTTTATATATATATATATATATATATATATATATATATATATATATATATATATATATATATATATATATATATATATATATGCTGATAACAGGCAGAAAGAAGAAAACAGTTCCTGCGCTGTGTAATTCACATCTTCAGGGTGAGTACAGAATAGAGAGAGAAATACAAATCAAGGTGTATATATACAGAGGAGGGTGAGACCAGGTCCACAATGGTCAGGTATTAGGTAATGACCCTACTAATCTTTAAAAGCACACAACGGTTGTTGGCATTGGACTATTACCTCGGCGACCTATGCAGCCACGGCAGACAGAGTATTCCACATACACGGCTGTGCGCCTTGCTGCCGCGAACAACTCAGTGGCCACACCATCACTTAGTTCCGGTTTCGTCAACCGATCAACTCTCCTCAGAAGTAGCATTCCACCAGACAAACAAACCATGATGGACCTGCTACAATCTCTTACCGCAAGTTGGACACCCTCGAGCAGCTCTGCGCCTCCATGCCTGCTGCTGTCTTTGTTCCTGCCCCACGCACTGTGTCCTACCAACTCCGGCGTCTTCGTCCTGCCTCGGACGCCACCGCTAGCCCCACACAGTGTACCTACCTTCTGATGGTATCATCAACGTTTTGGTGCTAATGTCATGATCGTAATGACGGCTAGCCTGTTAAAACCTAAAACCGTCCCATTAGTCTCACGTCTAGGCATACCGTCCCATTAGTCTCACGTCAATCATAGGCAAGTTGCTAGAGTCAATTATTGCTACGAAAATCAGAAGCCACCTTGAAACATTCAACTTAATCATTCTTTCAGCACGGGTTCACCCAGGGACGTTCTTGTCTCACAAATTTGCTTTAGCTTTTTCTCAGAAGTATATGAAGCGGTAGATAATCATAAGTCATATGATATAATTTACTTAGATTTCAGTAAAGCATTCGATAGAGTCCTCATGAGAGATTGATAAGGAAGGGTAGCACATGGAATAGGTGGATCATTATTAAAATGGATTAGGTCATGGTTAACAGGAAACAAAGAGTCAGCATAAATGGATTTAAGTCAGACTGGGGTGTCAAAAGCGGAGTTCCCAGGATCTGTATTAGGCCCTCTACTGTTTGTTATATTCATTAATGATCTTGATTTAGGTATAACTAGTAGGATTAGTAAATTTGCAGATGATACCAAAATGGAGAGTGATAAATTCAGACAGTGACTTTGAACACCTTCAAAGAGATCTAGATACCTTACATGAGTGGTCAGTAGACTGGCAAATGAATTTTAATGCTGATAAATGCAAGGTACTACAGATAGGAAGACGAATACAGACGTTAAGTATAAACTAGGTAACATGGAAATAGAAAACTCAGATTGTGAAAAGATCTAGGTGTATTTGTTGGCAAACAGGATTTTGGGTTCATATCTAGAGTGTGAGTAACAGAACTGCTGACGTTATCTTGAAACTTACCTAGCATTAGTGAGGCCACACATGGATTATGCGGTTCAATTCTGGTGTCCTTATTATAGAATGGACATAGATTCTTTGAGAGAGTGAAGAATGACAGATCCATAATATTAGAAACCTTCCATATGAAGAAGAATTGAAAAGCTTAGGCTTGCATTCATAGAGGCAGGAGTAGGGGAGATATGATAGAGGTGTTCGAGTGGGTAAGCGGGATTAACAAGGGGTAAAATGGAAGATGTTCTGAAGCTCAGTAATAACGAAATAACTAGAACAAATGGCTTTAAATTAGATAAATTCCGATTCAGAAATGATATAGGCAAGCACTGGTTTGGTAATAGAGTTGTGGATATGAACAGGCTACCGAGTGCTATAGTAGGATAGGGACGCTAGGGAACTTCAAGACGAAGTTGGATAGGCACATGGAAGTGCTGGGATGGTGTGAAAGGATCTGCCTGTATGGCCAGTCGGCCTCCTCAGTATCCCACTTTCTTATGTTCTTATGATTCATATTACGCTTACACGTCCACAAAACATTCTGAGTCCCCAGTGGAAATGACCTCCGTTTTCTGTTTCTTTGATGACGTCATCGAGATGTCGTAGTTTGTTGACCGAGTTTGTAAACCTTCTACCGACCCTGTAAAGTTCACCTATGAATATCAGAGACCCTGATAATCATAGTGAAATTGTATGTTAACTATGGAATTAGTTAATATTCCTGAAGGGAACATTTAGACCCGCTTTTGTTATTTGTCGTCAGGCTGTGTTGAACTTGCTTCCCGGGATTACCATCCACATCCTTTTTGTGATCAATTTAATTTTGCCTTTGATAGCTCAGTCAGAGCATTGTTAGTGAAGAGAATATTAGGGAATGAAACTGAGTTCGTAGTCTCAGTTTCAAATGTCAAGTGTACAGTAACATAACTACAACGAAATGGTTAAGTAGGTGGAATCGGTGACCTGGCGTGGGGAGAGGGCGACGGTTGGTTTTCAAAGGTCAGTAAGCGCCTCGATCCTCACCTCCAGGTAGGTCATTCCACTCCTCGTGTTGTACTCACCATTTTAAGTGATTTGACCTATTAATAGTTTGATTGTGCAAGTGTTACAGTAACGTAGTTGATACTTTGAGTGAAGTATTTTTATGTCCTTAACGTCCCTTTGAAGCGCCACGATCCTCACTCCACAGGTCCCGTCGGAGCTAGGCTGTCTATAGCATGGATGACGCATCCACTAGTCTGGGAGATGTCTGTACACCAGTAGAATCGGTTATCTCCGTGAATCCCGACCGTCAAGCTCCACCACCACCTATGGGCCCCATAGCTGGCCAGTCTTCCCCTAACGCTCTACCCCACGTGGTGACACCAGACCATCAGGCCCCAAACAACTACCAGCCCCATCATTGGTGGATGAGTCCAGGCTCAGTAGGGCTATTTGGGGTAGTGTGTTATTCCACTGGAATCATCAGAGTTTGTTGGAAGGTGCCACGTGGTGATGAGACTCACTGCTGTCGCTAGTATTACTCCTGGGGTGTTGAGTGTTGCGTACTGGCAAGTGCCACTGGTTTTAATGGTGCTAAGGTGCTGTGAGAGTTTATGTGTGTTATTGTTGTACACCCAGTTGTAGTGTAAGTAACTGAGCCTGAGGCTAGTACAAGAGTTCCTATTTTGTGCATACGTCATTTTTTATAACCATTTCTGTGTTTTAATAAACTATTGTATTTGTATGTTGGATCTACAGTATTATTCACCTACAGTATTCCCGTTGTTCTTTCCTATTGCTTGATACCATAATTACATGTATCCATGGGCCTACCTCTCGCATCACGCTACCTCAGGTGAGAGTATTAAAGTAAAAGTTGTTATAAGAATTTCAAGCTCTTATACTAACGCTAGACTCTGTGAGGCTCCCTGCAACTTCACGAGGAAGCGACGTCGATGGGGGTTGGTAAATGCCACAACCTCCGTCACACCGCTGCTTGTCACTGACCACATCCATGGACTCAGTCACCCACGTGTACGGGCTACCCAGCGCCTGGCCTACCAATCCTCTAAGATACATCAACCCTCACGGGCTCCCTTAGAAACCTTCCCTGTGCCCAAAGAACGCTTCCAGGTAGTGCACCTCGACATCGTGGGACCTCTTCCATCATCCTGCGGCAACACCTACATCTTCACCTGCATTGACCGTTTCACCAGGTGGACAGAAGCCATTCCCATACCTAATGCTATAGCAGAGTCAGCCGTCCACACCTTCCAGTCTGGTTGGGTCTCCCGTTTCGGTCCTCCCACGACTGTCATCACTGACCCAGGAGTCCAGTTTGAGTCACAACTCTGGCATAGTCTCCTGCAGTTCCTCGGCACTTCCAGACACTGCACTACTTCTTACCACCCTCAATCCAACGGCATGGTAGAGTGGTTTCATCATCAGCTGAAGGACGCCATCAAGGCACAGCACGACCCCTACAGCTGGACGGATGCTCTACCCGTAGTGCTCCTTGGCATCCGCGCATCCCACAAAGAAGACATGGACTGCAGCCCAGCGGATCTCACCCTAGGCGAACCCCTTCGCCTACTCCTGTCCTCAACCACTTCACTCCTGCTGTCCGCCACGACCTACTACAGGTTGACAATCCCTTATCCGAAATCCTTGGGACCAGATGCATTTCGGTTTTTGGAATTTTTCGGTTTTCAGAATGGTTTTTTTTTATACACAGGGATCGGCTAGCCCACCCGGGCACAGGTCACTGACCCACATTGGGGCCTGGGGGCTAAAATATAATAATAATAATAATTAATAATAATTCGTAGGTCTAGGTCGTGTTTCTCACTTTTGATCTTTTTTTCATTCTTGTATTTCTTTATTATTATTATTATTATTATTATTATTATTATTATTATTATTATTATTATTATTATTATTATTTTATTATTACAGTATTATTGCTATTACTATTATTGTCATCATTCTCATTTTATTTTTGTGTATTTTTTATTAAAATTTTTATTTACTATGAATAATTATTATTATTACTGTATTATCATTATTATTATTATAATTATTATTACTATTACATTTTCACTCCCCAGGCCCCGATGTGGGTCAGTGACCTGTGCCCGGGTGGGCTGTTAAAAAAAAAAAAAAAATTGCTCCACAAAAAACTTTCGGTTTTTGGAATTTCGGATAAAGGGTTGTCAACCTGTACAAACACTACGACAGGCAGTTTCAGCATTCAAGGCTACTGCCCCTCGCCAGCCTTCCCATCGCCCTGAACACATTCATCCCGCACCTCCTTCGCCAGTCTGCCCACCATTGCCTCTTGCGGCACCACCTCGCCCACAACATTTCTGGGTACCCTCTTATCATCCTTAGGTACCTACTGCTCCTTATACTGACCCTGCTCCTGACGTGGACCCTGCTCCTGATGAGGATCCTGCATCCGGACCTATGGACCCAGACACCTCACCCAGCACCTCAGAGGACTTTGCTTCTGCCGTGAGAGAGGCACCACATTCCTCGTCTGTTCAACCTTCTCTTATCCATAACCCTCCTCCCTCTGCTTCTTCCACAGATCTCGTGTCACTAGACGGAGTCGTCACCCATAGAGGCCGAGTGGTTCACACCCCGCCCGTTATGTCTCACATGTGGAATACAACCCTACCAACAACAAGTTTCCTGCAGCGCTCGGAGGGGAGGGGGAGTATTGTAGTGGATACTCTCCTCTACAACTGTCGCTGACCAGCCGATCCCGCAGCGAGTTTCTCAGCGAAGCCTAGCTGTCTGCCTGAGTGGTGGTCGGCCAGCAGCGACGTTCACTTCCGGCGGACTCGTGTATATATATATACCCCCAGCCGCGCCGTGAAGAGGACTCTATCCAACGCTCTCAAACAAACAAGACCTTCTCTCAACAAGCTCCTCACCACACAGCAACTCCCTCGCACTGCATAGTACATACAATATATATATATATATATATATATATATATATATATATATATATATATATATATATATATATATATATATATATATATATAACGCCATTGTGAGTTTCCCTTCTCACCTCTATCCTAGTGCAATCCCACATCATGTTAACCCCACAATGTACTGTACTGTATGTATGTTGTGTTGTCAAAGTAAGAGAAACAATTGAGATCGTGCAATCGTGTGTAAATGAGGTAAAAATTTAGTCAGGCCAACAACCTGGAACTTGGTCACAATTTGTAGTAGTGCAGGTCGTGCGGGGAGGTCGTGTTGCGTCTCTGTTGGCATTCGGACCTTCGTTGTTGAGCAGCAGAAATTGGACAGTGATTACATAAGAGCATGAAGATCGCCTTAGTGATATGAAAGTGCAAATCAATGTAGGATTTTAAACGTTACTCGCGATTGTATATAAGAAAATCACGCTCCACCGACTGGAGGTACAGCCTAGGTCGGGAGGCATACAACCACAAAATCATTGCCATATGACAAGATTTATCTGGAATTTTTTTTTAGTTGTGTTCATAACTGTGATTGACCATCCAAAGGCCAACCAGTGAGTGTAGTATTGTGCCCTTAGTTAAAACAGTTTACAGTATAGTGACAGCAATGACTGCGGAGGAGGTTATAAATAATTTTAAGTGAACAGGGGCAAAGAGTAGCGTTTTATATTTTCAATTTGCATCTGCCCGGTGTGGACCGTGTGGCTGCTAGCAATATCATTAACTTCCTTGCTGCTATTCAGTTTATAAATGATAGGCAATGTGAACGATAAACGGTATTAATGCGTTTTGAACCTCATTATTTTTCGTATGCATCATTCATATGAGGTAAGGTTAGGGCCTAACCCTACCTATTATTAGGACAAGGTTAGGTTTAGTTTAGTTTAGTAAATTACGTGGTCGAGAAATAGTTCCATATCAGTTAGCCTGGTGGGGAGGCAGCCCCAGTGAGTTTACAATCCTTGCAATAGTTTAATTAGATTTCTCTTTAACCTCACCTTCCTCTCCATGTAGATGTGAAAAGTGGTTACAGGTAGCATAATTGTGTTTAAATAAGCCACTCTCAAAACTCAACAGGAGTTTTGTTCTATGCAGTCAACACTTCACCCCGGATTCATTCAAACCACACAGCTCTCCTCCAAAACTGAAACATTCGAATGCTTACTTCATGTGTTAATAAATAGTTGTGCTTGTGTTTGTCTGACACTTCTTGTAATAAAATAAATATTCGTATACTACTGTGTTTTTTTAACTTAAATTCCATTATAATGTATTCCCTCCATACATTTTGGGGGGATGGTTTAGTAGTGCAAGCAAACTAATTTGTCAGTATAAAGGGGACAAAAGATTTTCAGCTTATGTACTTTGAATGATTGTGAACACAAAGGAGCCATGAGTAATAATGATAACTGAAAACACAACCATATGAAATGTTGCCCCACAAGTACAGTATATACCATGTTAAGAAGTCACTTATGTATGTGTATGGGAGTGGGTCTTTTATGGCTCTTCCCGAGAAATCTTGTTTTGGGATTCTAATCTCGCCATATTAAAGACATCCTTCGAGAAACATCTTGCCCATAGGTGGCTACCGAACCTCAGTAGTGGTGCCAAGTGCCAACACAAACAGTGCCTGAAGATGCGATGAGGAAGTCACGAAAGTGTATGTCTAACTTCAACTATACAAAGCATACGTCTGGCAACGATACAGATGATATTTACGTTACTCGACTTATTTGGCACAGGATATATCACTATGTTAAAACATGAACACTGATATTCACAAAAATCGACTAAGTTAAACTGACTTAACATGACGGCGAGAAACAATCATTCACATACCTGGAGATGCGTTGAGGAAGAATCACGAGTGTGATTTTTCCTCGTGCATTCGTATATATGCGAGCCTGGGGCACTTCCAGCTCACGTATCCCTACCAGAAAGACTAATCTCACCAACAACAGACCTTCTATTCAAATTGGTTGCTGTACACCTAGCTGTGACCGTCAGTGTCACAGGTCAGGCTAATTTCCTACGTCTATTTTCATAATCTACTCAGAGATTGAGTTTGTCAGGAAAGAGGTTGTAGCATCTTGCGTTATTTAATGGGAGAAAGACAAGCACATGGTCGGTCTGTTACAACCTGCCTAACACATTTCGTGTTTACACAAGCCTAAACACTTTCTGACTTTGGTAAGAAGTAACATAATATATAATATATATATTTAATAAAGGCAGCATATAAACATACATATATATAACACTATTTCTCCCTTTCAAAAGAGAGCATGGCTGCTACAAATCCTAAATAAACAAAACTTACAGAATTACATATGGCAGGGAAGAAGGGAATAGAACACAACAAATATAACTTCCTAACTAAACAGTTTTGAAAGGCCTGTTCACAATTCAGATAATTAGAGGTCTAATTTAATTACAGATCTCCTAACTCTGTTTGATCTTCTAGGACTATTTCCTCCATCAAGTTTTACAGGGGTTTCACTTGCACTCTGTGCATTATCAGTGACAGACATATCATCACTACAATCAGTTGACACAGTGAGTGGATGCTGGGAAACATCATCTTTGACATCATCATCATCATGATCATCTGAAACTGTGTCAAGTTTATCATCATGTCCTAGTGCTACATTCATCTCGTCATGTGCCTGAATGATGTGATCCACATGAACATATCTCAAAGAGTTACCACATTTCACTAAATATACCCTAGATCCACATACCTTGTCAATGACGCCAGTTATCCACTTTGCATGTACAGTACCATAACCTTTAGCCATATTCCTAACTCTCACCCTATCATTTACCTTGAACACTCTTTCACTGGAACTCTTATCATGATACATTTTTTGTTGAGCTTGTTTCCTCTCTACAACTTCAAACAGACTTGGCTTAACTAAACTTAATCTTGTTCTCAACTCTCTCTTCACCATTAACTCTGCAGGAGTACATCCTGTCACACTATGTGGCGTGGTTCTGTATCTGAGTAAGAAATTTGCTAGTCTGTGTTTCATTGATTTTCCAACAGTTCCTTGAATTACCTGCTTGGAAAGTGCTTCCTTTACAATTCTAACTGATCTCTCAGCTGCACCATTAGAGGCAGGATGATAGGGTGGGGTCAGTACATGCTTTACACCGTTGAATCTCATGAAGTTTTTAAACTCTGATGATTGGAATGGCGGACCATTGTCAGAAACTACCTCTTCTGGTATTCCATTATGAGGGCCACTACTGCCACCATTTATGAGGGCCTCTGGGCCACCATTTATGAGGGCCTGAGTGTGCCAGTAACAATTCCTTTTACTCTCATACTTATTACCATTGGTAGCGTGACGAGAGGAGGCCCGTGGGTAGATGTAATGATAGTATCAAGCAATAGGGAAGAAATAACGGTAAATAATAGACACAATATACAAATAAAAAATTTATTTAAACATTAATATGAAATTAGGAGAAAGAATTTATTTGTACCAACAGACGAAATCTAGTATTAGGCCCTCAGGCTCAACATACTCACACCACTACTGGGTGGACATACTCAATAACACTTCCAACCCTACTGGGTGGACATACTCAATAACACTTCCAACCCTACTGGGTGGACATACTCAATAACACACAACTCTTATAGTCACTTAGCACCATAAAGACCAGGGCAACTGCCACTACCACCTTCAGTCGTCAGGAGTGATACTCAAGCAACAGCCATGGGGTCCAGCCACCATGGAGTACTTTCCGACGAACTCTGGAGATCCCAGTGGATTAATCCCACCACACAAATAGCCCTACGGAGTTAGACACTCATCCACCAATGATGGGGGCTGGTAGTGGTGTGTGGCTTGGTGATCCGGGGTCACCTCGCAGGCCGAGCGTTAGGGCCAGACGAGCCAGCTATGGGGGCCATAGGTAGTCTGAAGTGTCTGACGGCCGGGTCTCACGAAAGTAACTGATCCTACTGGACCTCGGACGTCTCCCCAGACATAGTGGATACAACATCCACGCTACAGACACGGCCTAGGCTGCGTTAGGGACCTGTATGGATGAAGGGACGGGCACTCACTAACGGTAGAAATGCCCGCGGCGCCCTCACTCAAAATAGGCCAGGGAGTCCACCTACTTCTATTCCGATGAATTAATTTACTGTACACTCTGACGTTGAAACTGAGACTATAAACTCAGTTTCATTCCCTACTATTATCTTCACTAACAATGCTCTGACTCAGCTATCAAAAGCAAAATTAAATTGATTACAAAGGGTTGGATGGCAACAGGTCCCAACATACAGCGTCTGCTACGAAATCCGTGGATTATATTCAAAGTTCCCTACAAACAAAGACGGGGAAACAGAGAAAACGGGGGACGTTTCCACTGGGGGACTCAGAAGGTTTTGTGGATGGTTTGAGCGTAATATGAATCCTTAAGGTTTTCAGGTTAGCCGTTATCACGATCATGACACCATGTTCGGCAAATATTAATCTTAATTCATCAATGGTGCTTGTAGGTTATGTATCTAAGCTATTGTGCCGAGTAGCAACCTTGTATATAAGCTACTGTGCCGAGTAGCACCTATGTATATAATTACGTGGCAACACTGCACGTGTTATGTGGCAACATTACCCCGAGGCTGCCATATGGCAAGGCAGTCTCAGTCTGACTGTGTGAGCCGTGCATGGCACACGCTAGTCACCGATTGTATTTCTCCCATCCGAATAAACGGACTTCAGTGTTACCCGGTGTTTCCCTACCCATCACTGCATTCTTTGGGGAACACTTGTAACCTTCATGGCGCAGTGACTAGGATCTGTGGACTTACAAGTGTGTGAACGATGGACAGTTAGCCGGTGATGTGATGTGCGCGTCGACTCTTAGTGTGTTGTGTTGTGTTTCGCCGCGATGTGCAGCGTTGGGCCGTCACAGTGCTTTTTAGTGACGGTGGCAGTGTTAGTGTCAGTGTATTAGTGTGTCTAGAGCTGAGAGTTGAGCATTGGCCTGTTCTTTAGCGGTACCCACGGAGCATGCAGGCGTACACCCTTCTCGTGCGACATCCGGGGAGACACTGACGGTCTTGCCTCCGGGAGCCACCACGCTCCGCTCTCTGAGACACACACACACACACACACACGCACGCACTCATTCACGGACAGAACAGTGGACTCTATGCGTTATTTCTGCGCTGTTTATGTCATATATATGTGGTTCGAGCTGTTGAGGCGCAACTTTACATACTAAACAGTGCAGTCCACGCACACACAAAGATGGGCGGTAAGAAGGGACAACGTCAAGATGGGAGACACGACTCCCCACCACCTTCCCCTCCACCGGGCGCAGACTCTCATCCTCCACCTCCAGTGACGGACATTGCCACAATTCTGAGGTGGATGGACGACCGGGACGAGAGACGCAGAGAGATGGAACTTCAGAGGGAGGAGACACGAAGAGAGGAGGAAAAGTTGCGTTTTGAGGCACTATTGGCGACCCTGGCGCTAACCTACCCTCCCTCACTCGCAGGTAGCGCGCATCAAGGCGCCAGTACCCTCCCTCCTCCACCACACCAGCGTCCTGCAGGCACTCTTGCTACCCCAACAGCTCCCAAGGCATCTGTTCAACCCCCACCCGCCCTCTCACCAGACGTCACGTTTCAGCTTTTTCGTGAGTGGAGGCGGCGTTGGACAGATTACTCCACGATGGTGGACCTTAACAGCATGCCTCCAAACAAACAGCTCATCCAACTGCGGATGTGTTTGTCGCTGGAGACCCAGAGAGTTTTGGAGCACACGTTGCAAGTGCCTCCCGATTCTACCTCTTCAGTGACGGATGTGCTCGACCTTTTACAGAAGCATGTTAAGGGTCGGAATAATGAGGCTTTGCGTCGCCACGCCTTCACCAGCTGCAAGCAGGCGGAGAACGAATCCTTTGACGACTTTTTTGTACGCTTGAAGAGTTTGTCAGAGGAGATCGACGTCTGCAAGGCGCACTGCCGGGAATGTGAGGAAGCCTGGATCAAGCACGGGATCTTGACAGGTGTCAGGCACGAAGAGTTGGTGCAGCGACTCATCCCCCTGGACGCTTCCTCCACACTCCAGGTGGTAGTGACTGAATGTCGGTCGTACGAGGCCACCAAGTCCGCCACCTCTGCCTTACGGGCCCCACCTGCTGTGAGAGCTATCTCACAATACAAGAAGGATAAGAAGGCGGGCAACAACGTGAAGGCTGCCGCACGTTCTTCCACGCCTCCGCCTAGTGCTTCCTGTGGCAGCTGTGGAAAGCAGCATGGTCCCAAGACTTGCCCGGCCACCGACGCACTGTGTCGTGGATGTGACGGTAAGGGCCACTGGTCTAACACAGACAGGTGCCCTGCACGAGGCCGCAAGTGTCAGGCCTGCGGTCGCTGTGAACCTGTGGATTTTCAGCACACCAATCCAAATGAGTAGTAACAAATAAGGAGACCGTGAGAAACTCTGCTGTCGTCACTTGGAGCGACCTATAATACCAGGCGTAGAAATAGTACTGATATATAGTACTGGTATGACTCTTGGTGAAGCCCTCGTCTTTACCCACCGAGGGCGGTGTGCGAACGAGGTGCCTGTTGTGTATACCTAAAAGTTACAAGGAGTCCCATACCTGCAGGGGGGGAGTGTAACATGTGTGTTGAGATGGTGCTACTATGTATGATAACCGACGGTGCTATATTCCATACAGGTGGAGCAGTCTGATGTGTTAAGGGATAGTGTAAGAAGGAATGACCGAGGTAAGGTGGTTACAGATTGTTATGCAATAAGTAGGTGGATGACACGCCATCAATGTAAGAGTCTGGGGCCCATCTGGGTAACCACATTTTCGTTGTTCTTCTGAGGAAGGCCAAGTCATGTATATGTTTTTTACCAGTATGTTGTATAAGGAATAAATCAATTAAGACATGTTATGGTTTCACCCTTCTTTACCCTTATCGATCTGGTCAATGGAAAACCTAACCCAATGCCTAGTCCACTCTGCACGCTACCTAACGAGCTACATGCTGTCCAGAGGGGGTCTGGTGGCAGCGACCCTTAGAAATTAAGATTCGAGTTAAGTATTTACCCTTAGCATTAGTGACCCCCAGTCTGGCAGTATAGACCCACAAAAATTTTGTCCATGATGCACTGAAATAACTTTGGTGTACTTTTAACTCCATGAGGCAATCTTTTGAACTTATACAATTCTTTATGAGTGTTGATGGTAAGGTACTGTTGACTTTCAGCGTCAACACAGACCTGAGCATATGCTTGGGACAAGTCTAACTTAGTGAAAATGGTTCCACCTGTTAGTGCAGCAAACAAATCTTGAGACGTGGGTAAGGGATATTGCTTCGTCCTCAACAGCTTGATTAATGGTAACTTTATAATCACCACATAGTCTAACAGATTTATCAGCTTTAGGTACAATTACTATAGGAGCAGCCCAATTGCTCTTGGCGGTTTTCACAATAATTCCCTCACTCAAAAGTCTGTCTAAGTCCTTCTCAACCTCACCTTTCAATGCATAAGGAACAGGTCTGGACTTAGGATATATGGGTGTAACATCATTGTCAATGGTGATTTGAGTTTCATAACCCTTTATACCATCCTGTCCCTTAACAAATAAAATCTTGTATTTTTCAAGCAATTTCTCAAGACTTGGAACACTGTTACACATTCTAACACTAAATATCTCCTTCCGGTCCATCTCAAGTTCACACAACCAGTTCTTACCTCACAAAGTTGAGCTATTCACATAACTAGCAATATTAATGGCAACTTTAAATTCTCATTTTTGTACTTTACTTCACACTCTAATTTACCATCTGTGTTCAAAATCTCTCTAGTATAGGTTCTCAACTTGACACCTGAGTCTTCTAAAGGCACATGTGCAAATAGCTTCTCATACATATCTTTACTCATTATGGAGAAATCAGCTGCAGTATCCACTTCCATGCTTACTGTTGTGTCATTAATGCACAAGTCCACATTATACCTATGTTTAACTTTCTCTTCATGACTGGTGTAAATAGTAAACACATGGGAACTCTCATCATTATCAGGTTCAAAATTACTAACACTCTCACGAATACTGTTTTTCATTCCTTCTCATCACCTTCAACGACAGATACTCATCTCTATCACTTCTGGCAGGGGCTGTAATTTCTTTCTCACAGGCAGGAGCAATATGTCCAATACGCTGACAATCGTAACATCTTGACTTTTTGAACTTTCACTGAAAGCTTTCATGTTTCCCTCGGCATCTCTTACATTTTAAATCAGCATGTGTTCCTTGTTTTGTGGCATAATTCTTCCTTTTAGCTACAGTTACACATTGAGCCTCTACTGCCAACTCTTTCACTACCCGCATTGGGAACAAATTCTCTGGTGTTCTTCTCAGCTAATTCCATGCTTGTAGCGATCTGACATGCTTTTTCAAAAGTTAAATTAGTGGTGTTCATTAACTTCTTTTGTATTTTTTCATAATTCAGACCTATCGCAAACCTGTCTCTTAGAGCTCGGTTCAAGAACTGTCCAAAGCAACTATATAATCACTTGCTGGTTCATCTTTCCCTCTATCCCTTGTGCCAAATTTGTAACTTTCAGCGATCTCAAGTGGAGCAGGATCAAAATGTTGCTTCAGAATCTTGGTAATCTGAATCAGTGAGGAGTCCTTGGGTTTGTCTGGAGTAAGCAGATTGACCAGAGTAGAATAAACATTAGCTCCTACCTCTGTCAAAAAGATTGTTTTCCTTTTCTCTTCAAGTGCCTTCTTCTGAGCATCACAACCGTCGTCCATTAATTCAGTTGCCAGAAAGAAGAAGTCCATTCTCTCATATTATGATGTGAAATCTTCCTTGTCTGCATCATACTCCCCCAATCGTCTGATGTATCCACTGACGCCAGCCATGGTTGCTCTCTTCACTTAAATTCTACAGGTTCAGAGTAGCCTTCCCTTCAGTGGTCACTATCCTCTCTTCAAGGAGTTCACAAACACTTTGTGAATCCCATCCTCGTCGCCAGTGTAGTATCTTATATGATTTAATGGGAAAATGAGAAGCCACATGCCCGTTCTTACTCAGGATGGAGGTGAGAAGGGAAACACAATTTCTTTTTTTACAGGAATTAGCCCACCCGGACACAGGTCAAACAACCCACAACGGGGCCTGGGGGGAAAAAGAAATTAAAAATAGAGAAGAAAAAGGTTATACTGTGTTAACCTACACCACAAAGATGCCGGAAAACCAGCTTTTTAAAGTGAGACAGATTGTATAAGTATGGAAACACATAAAAGGGCAGAGCATTCCACGGTTTGGTTGTGTGAGGAAAGAAGGAGGTTGTAGTGGCTCTTCTCCCCTACAACTTCCAACTGATGACTGAGCTCCCGCACGCCGGATCCTGAACTAAGAAGACCTCTCAACAAAACCTCCTGCTGGACCCGAAACTGTGAAGACCGCCCTCTCTCTTGTGCCATTGTTTGGCCATCTTCTCGTGTACTGCGCACATCATTGTCATTCCTAAAAATCCCATTTAATTCATATTACGCTATATAACATTCAAATCCACCGCTTGTAGAACCTCAGAAAACGGGAAACATTGATAAAGGACAACTCACCTACTCAATGTTCCTAGACCATGTGTTGTATTGTACCCAGGTACAGTTATATCATATTAAGTGTATGTATTCATAGCATTAAGGAGAACTCAGGGTATGCATATGATGAATGTTAAAGTCCAGTTGAGCCGAACTAGTGTACTGTAAGACTAAGTGTGGATCAGGGTTTGAAGGTCATACTATTTACGTCTGTGAGCGTGTAGCGAACATAACTTCATATGAAAATACATGAGAACAATGATCTGGAAAAAGGATAAATGTATCAGAACTATGTGAGGTGTTGGAAGTGATCCAGAAACTATACTTGAAAGGAAATATCTTGTATGCGTCGGTATGAACTTAATACACCTCGTATCCTCACGTGACATATGCTCACGACAGGTACAGTGATCAGAGAATCTTTTGTCTGTATTCAAATAGTGCAATGTGTGAGAGGAGGATCCCTCATTTCCAGTTTTAAGTGAAGTTGATACACCCCCGCCATGAACATTCAGCCTTTGTTTCAAGGCGCGTCATGTACCCGCCTTGGGTACCACGTTGATATTATAACCCCATGAATTTACCCACGAACTAGCAAACCAAGACCTTACCTTAGTGTGTAATTTAGGATTAAAATATGTGTTTATAAGGCATGAGTGACAATATACCGAAAAGTGTTCAGGTGAGAACCATAAGAAACAAAAGTGAAAATTAAAGATTGGAAACTGTAGGCCTACGTGATGAGGAGCGGCGAGGCAATGCCCTCAGTATTCCCCGTTCTACCGTCACCTCAGGTCAGTGTCCTAGAGGGCTATATCCCGCCCTATAATTAAGGTTTATATATAGAAGTTATTACAGTTTAAAGCTTCACCGGATATATAAGTGTAATAGGAATGTGTTAGGGGGTGGGATAACCGCCCGTCAGGCATTATTTCTGAGTATTCCCCATTCTACCGTCACCTCAGGTTCCATGCGGTCGGAGTGCCTTGCTGCCCGGCCGCCATTATCCCTTTGAGCGTCACAACAGGTGGTGACTACTCCCCGCTATGCCAATCCACTGTGAATCTGTGGATTTCCAGCACACCACTCCAAATGAATAGTCACAAATAAGGAGACCGTGAGAAGCTCTGCGGTCGTCACTTGGAGCGACCTATAATACCAGGCGTAGAAATAGTGCTGGTATGTCTCTAGGTGAAGCCCTCGTTTTTACCCACCGAGGGCGGTGTGAGAACGAGGTGCCTGTTGTGTATACCTAAAAGTCACAAGGAGTCCCATACTTGCAGGTATGGAGTGTAACATGTGTGTTGAGATGGTGCTACTATGTATGATAACCGACGGTGCTATATTCCATACAGGTGGAGCAGTCTGATGTGTTAAGGGATAGTGTAAGAAGGAATGACCGAGGTAAGGTGGTCACAGATTGTTATGCAATAAGTAGGTGGATGACACGCCATCAATGTAAGAGTCTGGGGCCCATCTGGGTAACCACATTTTCGTTGTTCTTCTGAGGAAGGCCAAGTCATGTATATGTTTTTTACCAGTATGTTTTATAAGGAATAAATCAATTAAGACATGTTATGGTTTCACCCTTCTTTACCCTTATCGATCTGGTCAATGGAAAACCTAACCCAATGCCTAGTCCACTCTGCACGCTACCTAACGTGCTACATGCTGTCCAGAGGGGGTCTGGTGGCAGCGACCCTTAGAAATTAAGATTAGAGTTAAGTTATCCCCTTAGACTTAGTGACCCCAGAATCTGGCAGTATAAATTGGTGGCAGCGGTGGGATGGTTTTTAATCATTGATCAAATCCGAGGGAATTGAAGTTGTGATTTAAGTTGCAAATATAGACAAGTATTTTAATGATGGATAATCTGATTTTTGAGTGATACTTGCAGGTGAATAACATTGATTGAGTACAGAAATGTAAGAAGAATTTTTGAAAATTTATACAGTACTGAAGTCATGTGTGTCATTGATGTGTTTTGTGTTTGTGTTTTATCCAGCATTAATATGTATTAATAATTGCAGAAGTTGTGGATTAACCTTGTTGACGTTGAAGTAAGGGAGTTCACACTGTGTCTGAGAAGTGTCTCAAGTGGTTCACCTCTGATGCTGTTTAGTGGTTCACCTATGGAATACCATAGGACTTTCGGTCTCCAGTTGATGTGAGTTATAATTTTTGGTGCCATGTTAAGAGGTTGCATAGTGTTGTATTATACCATTGATCAATTCAGGTTGTAGTAGTACAGGAGAGCAGTTGTGTTAAGCGGTTCGTATTTTTCTTTGGTCGAGGGGTAGCATTTTTAGGTCAAAATGGCTGAGTCAGTAGAACAGGAGAGTACCATAGTTGGAGACACATTAGAAGAGAGATTGGAACGGACTTTGCAGATCGTCGAGAGACAATGCTCAGAGCTAGAAATATTACAGAGACAGGTTCAGGAACTAAAACGAGAACTCCAGCATGCAAAGAACCAAGACACTGATCTAGAGTATGGTGTAGGTAAGGACACAACCCCAACTGACCCACCGGCAGAAAGTGCCCACTCTGTACCACAATCAGGGAATAATACCACACACCCAGGTAGCCTTAGAGTTTATGCAGGGGTTCTTTCCAAACTAACGGACAGTGCCAAGAGGGATGATAGGGAAGCAGCCGTGTTCAACCTCAGTTATGTTAGAACGTTATCATTGGAAACACTAACAGGGTCGGATTCTGAGAGCCATATTAGAACTTTTTGTAGACAGGTAGAGTGGTTACTGAGGCAGGATGACCATAGGGTAGAAGCGGCTCTAAGCAGAATGGAGAGTCCCGTAGAGCAGAGGGTTCTACAGGAATTGGATAGCAGGGGGATGTGTGATTGGAACACCCTTAAGCAAGCTTTGACAAAGTTCAACACAGGCCAGAATACTCTGAATAAGGCATGGCCATAGAGAGGAAGTTTGAAGTGATACAAGGGAAAGATCAGCTGATGAAAGATGTATTGTATGAGGGATTGCCAGGGCAAATGCAGAGAGAGTTAAGAAGATACCACCGGTTAGGCATATCCTTAGACCCCTTTTTGAACGAGTTGACAAAGTGTAGGGAATGGTATTTGAGATCACAGGGCAGGGGACAGCAACATGTTAGACAGACCCGCCAGGAACCAGTACCAGAGGATTATAGAGTCCAGGGAGACTATCATAGGAACGAGACTGACGGAAGACCGGATCAGAACACGAGGTGGAAGGAAACTAACACTCAAGGTTGGACAGGAAATGAATGGTGCGGATATTGTAAGAAGGATAACCATAGTCCGCATAATTGCCCCTCCAGACCCAGACCAGGTTCATGCTACGCGTGCCTGAGGATGAACTGTAGGAGTTATTTTGCCACTTGTCCAGGACGCCAAGCTAGGAATCCCCCTTCGGGCCAATGACCACAACATCCGTTCCCACACAGTTCTCCATGTATTAAGTTACCTATATGTGGACATACTTGTATAGCATTGGTTGATACGGGTAGTGAAGCTACTATCATTAAAGATAGCTTGGTTAGTGCCTTGAAGGTAGGGCCCATTAGGCCTTGTACCCAGAGATATGTAGCTATTAACGGGGAAGAGTTTAAGACCCAAGGCACTGTTGTCATCAGTGTACAGTTGTCCCGTAGGAAAAGAATCCGTCACCAAGCCGTAATAGTGGAAGATAACATGTTGGATACTGATGTATTATTGGGAGCAGACATTTTAGGCAGATTTGGAGTTTGGTGGCATCACGAAAAAAATCAGTTCAGTTGGGGGGGTCATAAACAAGTTTATTGGAAACCAAGTCATGGAGGAAAGTTGGGAACGGTTGTCAAAGTCAAACAGCTCACGAATGCTTCGATCTTATCTTCTCCCAAAGAGCTAACTAACTTGCACGTTGATAGGAAGACTATAATAAGCGGGCACAGTTCTCAAATTAGAAGACTATAATATGGGGGCACAGTTCTCAATTTAGACCAGTTAAGGTGAAGGCAGGATTGGGTCAGACCTTAATTATCAGATTTACGTACAGGGGGTTGAAGCAACAGCCGAATATGTGTGTGGTAGTCCAAGATGATTCCTGTGTTTATGTTCCTATGAATAATGTTTCGGAGCAGCCAGTTTGTTTGAGTCCTGGTGCTGTTTTAGGTGAATATGTAGTAGTTAATGATGATGAATTCTGTTACTTTGATGATGAAGGGAATAATCTCGGAACTGCCTCACACATTTATAAAGAGTTAGGTAAGGTAGACCGGTCTGTAGAAATACCACTGTGCTCACCACATCACCTGGCCATACAGAGAGAAAATGATAAGAGGTCTAACAAAATCCCCTTAATACTGACTCATTATGTGAAATCCCCAACTCAGTGCATACTTTGTAGTGGTATGGGAAATTCCCCGGTCCAGAAAATTAGACGAGTTCAAGATGTATTAAATTCTATGGCACCAGACTGTGATGAAGTGAAACGAGGAGAAACGAGACAGAACAAATTGAAGGAGTTAATTAGGACCCAGCAATGGCCGCACTTGGATAGGGACATGCGGACACAGTTGCAACAGGTGGTAATGAATCATGATGCGTTGTTTGTCTTAGGTCCAAATGAAATAGGAACAATTAAGGGTTTGCCAGCTAACATCCCATTGGTCAATGAACACCCCAAAAGAGGACATCAATATAGGTATCCCGAGAAAGCCAAGGGTACGATTAAAGAAATGATGAGAGACATGAGAGATAGGGACATCATTGAACCATCAACCGCTGTCTGGCTATCACCTATCGTGTTAGTAACTAAACCTAATGGATCAAAACCTTGATTTCCGAGCCGCCAACAAACATTTGAAAGTAGATACACAACCTTTACTTTTATCCTCTTCGCCACTGATCGGCTTGTTAGCCGCTTGGGCGATCGGTCACGTCTCTTTTCCTTTATATTCTTCACCAAAAGGTCGGCTCGCTAGCCGCCCGGGCGATCGGTCACGTCTCTGTCACGCACTGTTGGCAAATACTGGGCATGCACCGGCTCCTGAATGTACCTGAACCCGCTCCAGTGTTGGTCAAGTCTTCTCTTGAAAGAGCTCACACTCGGTGCCGTCACAACACTCTCTGGTAGATTGTTCCAAGAGTTTACAACCCTCACTCCGAAAAAGTTTGCCCTCACGGTTTTCTGGACTTGCGGCTTCTTCAATCTTGAGCTGTGACCCCTTGTGGGGCGAGCGTCCGCCAGCTCCAAGTAAGGGCACTCAACTGAGTAGTGCCCCCTGAGATGCTTATAAACCTCAACTAGGTCCCCCCTTGCCCGTCTGTAGTACAAGCTAGGCAAGTTCAGGCGCTCCAATCTCTCAGGGTAGCTGAGGTGCCGAAGTGCAGGCACCAGTTTGGTGGCCCTCCTTTGAACATTTTCAACCAACTGACAGTCCCTAGCATATCTCGGGGACCAGATGGGGTGACAGTACTCCAGATAGGGAAGCACTTCACTCCTGAAGATCGTCACGAGGGACGGACCGTCTAGATAAGGTTGGATGAATTAGTTGAGAAGGCTGCCGGAAATAAATAATATGCCACCTTGGATTTGAAAGATGCTTACTATCAGGTAATTCTTAACCATAACAGTAGAGATATAACCACCTTCAGTGATGGATATAATTTATGGCGGTTCAAACACCTGACTTTTGGGTTGTCGGCCAGCCCAGCCGTTTTTACGAAGGAAGCAAACAGAGTCTTAGCTCATTTAGCAGAAGAAGATTGGGTCAGGAACTATCTAGAATATCAGTGGTTCTCAACCTGTGGCCATGGCCCCCAAGGGATCCACGGCGAGAATTTAGGGGAGCCACGGCGAGCTGTTATAAATTGTACGTTTCCAAATAATGTTGGGAATCTGAATTGAACAAAACTTGTATTACTTATTTTGACTTGGCAGAAGAGAATTTTCATTCTTTTTTTGTCATTTTGTTTAATCATAACGACAATACAATTTTAATATTTACATACCCTGGTGCTATTTTTTTTTTTTTTTTTACGGATTATTTAAGATTTCACAGGTCCAGTCCCTGTCTGTCTGACAGGCGCTGGACCGAGCTGCTGAACTGACTTGTTCAGTACGTGCCCGTGTGTCATCCCTTTGCAAGTGGTGATAGGTCCGAATGATCTTAGTCTGGCCTGGGATACCATCACGAAAACAGTGGAGTGTATTGTCTCTGAACAATATATTGTGTATTTTATTTTTCAACATTATTTGTGGGGGGGGGAGGGGGGGTTGGGAGAAAAATGAAGGAGGCCACGAGGATGTTGAAAATTCCTCAAGGGAGGAATGGAGTGAAAAAGGTTAAGAACCACTGATCTAGATGATGTCATAGTATGGGCTAATGGTTTCAATACCCTCATGGGCAGATTGGCTAAAGTATTTGACAGGTTTGTAAATATGGGAATCAAATTAAATCTATCTAAATGTCAGTTTGGTCAAAGACAAGTAAAATTCTTGGGGCATATTGTTTCAGAGAAAGGCATTAAGCCGGACCCAGAGAATGTAAAAGCAGTAACATAGTGTCAACCACCCACTAATGTCAAACAAGTCCGAAAATTTTTAGGGATGTGCGAGTTTTATCGTAAACATGTTTCAAATTTTGCTAAGATTGCATATCCTATCACAGAACTCACTAAGAAACAAGCTGCCTTTGCATGAACAGATGAATGCCAGACAGCTTTTGAAACGTTAAAGCGGACATTAGCTTCCTTTCCAGTACTAGTAAAAGTAGACATGGATAAACCATTTGAGCTTCACAGTGACGCTAGTAATTTTTGTGTAGGGGCATCACTGAATCAATTACAGGATGACGGTTCTTTGCGTTGTTACGAGTTGGGGATTTAGAATATAGTTAAAAGTCTACCCAAATCCCAACAGGTAACAACAATAAAAAACAGACAATCGGACTATAAAAGGGTAGACAAAGGATGCGAGTTTTTGTTGTGTATAATAAAGTACCATAAATCCCTTAACAAAATATTCAGCTTATAAATTACCCTTAACCAAACTTAACCTAAACATTAACAGTATATGCATATTAATAAAACATAAAACAATCGTGAAGCAAGGTGGAGGTGGGAGAGGCAATACAAGATTACAAATACTTAAGTGAGGAGCTGAGATGGCTGACGAGTAAGGCTGAGTATTGTAGAAGACGGTAGGTAGTCACTGTGCCGTAGGTTTAGAGGATAGGTGATCCTGTGGTCACTTCCCAGAGCCAAGTCCTCTCTCCTCGAATTGGAGCTCACAAAGAAGACTTGGAGGAAGTGACGCAACAACCAGGATATGGAGAAGGGAAACCCCAGAGTGTTAACTAAGACGAGTCATACTCGTGTCTCGTCCCTAGATGGCGTTGCTCGTGGTGCTGGGTAGGTAGATCAAGACAATAGATGGCGTGGTTCGTAGTGCTGGGTGGAGGGGCTCGTAACACACCCCCCCCTCCAAAGACCTCCGTAGCCGGCGCGAAGGAGAGTGATCACCTGGTGCGTCTGGAGAGTAGCTGCTGCATTTCCACTGGAGCTCGGGATAAGGAGTCTGCAATCAGGTTGTCCACCCCCTTTATGTGCCGGACTTGTAGATTATAGGGCTGGGTGAGGAGAGCCCAGCGGAGGATTCGCTGGTTGGAGGTCTTGTTGGTTTGGATGAACGTGAGTGGGTTATGGTCGGTGAAGACTAGGGTTGTTTGTGGGCAAGACTGGAGGTAACATTCAAACTTCTTTATTGCCAACACCAGAGCCAGGGCCTCCTTCTCTATGGTTGAGTAGTTGGTCTGATGTTTTTTCAACTTGGCGGAGTAGTATGCCACAGGGTGAAGGACATCAGTGGTTGGGTCGGGTTGTAGGAGCACAGCCCCCACTCCGACACCACTAGCGTCGATTTGCAGATGGAAGGGCGAGGTGTAGTCAGGGGGGTGGACTACAGGCTTGGAGGCAAGGAAGGCTTTGAGGCGGTGGAAAGACTGGTCGCACCTCTGGTTCCAGATGTAAGGGACCGCAGAACTGGTAAGGTCTGTGAGGGGTCCGGCTACGCTGGAGAAGTTACTGCAGAACCGACGGTAGTAGCCGCACATCCCAAGGAAGCGCATGAGTTCCTTCCTCGTCCTTGGAGTGGGGAAGGACAAGATGGCTCTAACGTTTGCGTCCTTGGGTCTCACCATACCATGCCCAACGATATGTCCCAGGTAAGTCACTGAGGCCCGGCCAAAAGCAGATTTAGCCAGGTTTATGGTGAATCCAGTCTCTTGCAGTCGTGCAAACAATATCTCCAAACGCACCAGATGTTCGTCCCAGCTGTCCGACACCACCACCAGGTCATCCAGGTAGGCGAACGTCCCACCTAGGTCTTGAATTAGGAAGTTGATGGCCCTCTGGAATGTGGCCGGAGCATTAGAAAAGCCAAACGCCATAACCAAATATTGAAAAAGACCAAATGGAGTTATAAATGCCGAGATTATTTTTGCCCTATCCGTGAGTCCCACTTGATAATATCCTTTCAATAGGTCCACGGTACTGATAAATTTGGCACAGCCTATGCTGTCTATTATATCTTCAATCAAAGGTAAAGGGTAGGAGTCTGAGACAGTGACCTGGTTCACTTTACGATAATCGGTACAGAAACGAAAGGTGCCATCGGGTTTTGGAATGAGAAGGCAAGGTGAAGCCCAGGGGGAGGTACTAGGCTCAGCTAAGTTATGTTTTAACAAAAAATCTACCTCCTTTTCATAATCTCTTTTTTTTGTGGATTTAGTCGATATGCTGATTGCCTAATGGGTTGTACATCATCTGAGATTAGCTTAATATCATGTTTAAGTATGTTGCAAAACCCTGGGAGGTCTGACGTGACTTTAGGAAATGTTGATAATAACTTAGTGAGATCTTTTGCTTGAGATGGATTCAGAACAGAAAAATACTCATCCAAGTTGTTGAGTATGTGACTGTTAGCAGGGTTCTCTTTAGGTAGAGGGAAGTCTAAATTCTCCAATAGGTCCATGTCATCTGTCTCCGGCTCCGGCCCTGACAAAACCGTATGCAATACAGGTAGGCTTATAGCCTCTGGGATGTCTTCCTCTGACTGCCTGGAATGGTAAAGTTTCATGAGATTAATGTGAACAAGTTGTGAATCTTTTCTGCGATCAGGAGTATGGACTATATAGTTGAGAGGAGATAGTTTATTAGCAACTATAGAGGGACCAGTAAACTTGCTTTTAAGGGGAGAGCCTGGAATGGGTAGAAAGAGTAACACTGTCACCTGGAGAAAATGATCTTTTAACTAATTTAGGTTGGGACTTCACCATTTTTTCTTGGACTTTTTTTAAGTTTGACTGAGCAATGGTTCGGACTTCAGTTAATTTGTCCCGTAAAGTGTCAATGTATTGGGAAACTGTTGCGGGCTTAATAGATGGAGTGTCAAACCACTGCTCCTTTACTATTTTAAGGGGTCCCCTAATTTGTCTCCCATATAGTAACTCGAACGGGGAGAAACCCAATGACTCCTGGGGACATTCCCTGATGGCAAAGAGTAACAAGTCTATGCTTTCATCCCATTCCTTTTGGTGTTCTATACAGTATTTTTTGAGCATTGATTTGAAAGTTTGATGGAACCGTTCCAAGCAACCTTGGGATTGTGGGTGGTAAGCCGAAGATGTACAATGGTCCACACTGAGGTCTTTCATCACCTGTTTGAAAAGATTGCTCGTAAAATTGGTGCCCTGATCGGATTGGATCTCTTTAGGAATGCCCACTGAAGTGAAAAGGTGCAAAAGATGTTTGATTACGTTTTTTGAAGTGATGCTTTTAAGGGGAAAAGCCTCAGGATAACGTGTACTGGTATCCATAACTGTGAGCAGGAATTGATTTCCCTTCTTAGTCTTTGGTAATGGGCCCACACAATCCACAACAATCTTTTCAAATGGTGTAGAAAATACTGGGATGGGCTTAATGGGAGCTGCTGGTATACTTTCATTTGGTTTTCCTACCATTTGACAAATATGACAAGATTTTAGGTACTTTGACACATCCTTCCTAAGTCCAGGCCAATAATAGTGTTGGAGGAGCTTTTTATATGTTTTCAGGATTCCCAAATGTCCTGAAATACCATCATGGGCAAGGGCAATTAATGCTGGTCTGACTGAGGCGGGAATTACCACTTGATGTATTTCAGACCACGTGTCTAGATGGGCAAGCTCAGGGGGCCTATAGGCCCTCATCAAAACCCCTTCATGATAATAAAAACACGGAAGGGTGTTAAAATCTTTACCCTCAACTGCTGCATGATGAAGTTTATTCAAAGATGGATCAGATTGTTGGGCTTTAATGAGCTCATCCTTACTAATGGTCTTATTGTACAGATCTTCCGTGGGTAGGAAGATATTGGAGGTGGTTTTAGATGAAGAGGGCCCATTTCGCACACTCTGTGACCGGGTGACAGCACAAGATGGGAAAAGATGAGGAATAGTTTCTTTAAGGTCAGTGGTGGAGTTGACAGGTAAGGGAGAGTCGACTGTCTTTATGTTAGGAACCACTAGATCTCCTACCAAGTCATTACCCAATAATAAATGAATGCCGCACACAGGCATTGGGTCTTTCCTTATGGCTATTTGCACTTCCCCAGTAATCAAGGGACATTGGAGGTGCACTTTAGCTAAAGGATAGGAAGAATGGGATGAGAGATCTGAAATTAGAACACTCTCATTAGTAAATGCGGTAGATATATCAGGAATGACGTTAAACAGGAGGATAGATTGTGCTGCGCCCGTATCACGTAGTATACGAATAGGGAAAGAACGAGACCCCTCCATGATTGAAATTTTTCCCTCATAGGTGAATGAAGAGAAGAGATCCTGATGGGGCCTTTCCACATTGGTGTTTGCTATTGGTTTGGATTTGGGATCCAGGGAACTACTTTTAGCAATTCGACACTTTGGGTGTTTACAAGTCTGGATTGTATGGCCTGGGTTTTTACAGTAAGAACAAGTAAACTTGGTTGCATCAGGGGGGGTAGGTGTGGGACCTTTCGACCTACCACTCACGCCCCCAAGGTTATCATCAGAGGAGGACCTAACATGTCGGGAAGTACCACGTTCTCTACTGCCCAGTGACTCCACCAACAAAGCGTACGCATCAGCCAGCTCAGCAGCACGCCCTAAATTAACCTCTCCACGCTCCTCCACATGCTTCAAGATGTGAAATGGTATCTTGCTCTTCCACTCCTCCAGGACTACCAAATTTAACAAATCCTGAAATGTGGAGGTCTCTGTAGCCTCTAACCACTTCTTAAAAAACCTAAGCTTTTCTTGAGCAAACTCAACAAAGGTGTGTGAAAATGGTTTGGTTAGTTTACGAAACTTCTGCCGGTATCCATCTGGCGTGATAGCATAAGAGGTGAGGATATTCTTTTTTACGTTATCATAGTCATCAGTCTGGTCTAAACAGTTATAAACTCTACGAGCCTTACCATATAATTTAGGAACTAACACTGACACCCACTGGTCCTTTGGCCACTCATTCTTCCCGGCTATTTTCTCAAAAGTCCTAAATGACCCGTCCATATCGGATTCATCAAACCCGGGAACAAGGGAAGAAGCAGTAGCAGGGTTAAAAGCAGCTAGTTTCTCTTTTAATGCCACTTCTTTAGATTTAAACTCCGATGTTAAGGCGATTTCTGTCTCTCTCACCTGTAGTTCTTTCAGTCTAACCTCCTGCTCCAACTTGTCCTGTTCCAACTCGAGTTCTTTCATTTTGATTTGGAACTCGAACCTTGCTCGTTCTAGTTCTAAGGCGTCTACTCCTTGTGTTTCTTCTTGAGGGCTAGCCAGACCTGAGGCAACTTCTGAGTGAGGAGGGGTGGTGGATAGTGGTTGAAGTTTCTTGGACATGGGCGTTAATCTGTCAACAGCGGATTCTTTTAAAACTTCTTGTTGAACCAACACTTCAATCACATGATTTTTTAACATTTCCTTAGTCAGTTGCTGTGAAAATGGGATATTGTAATAGTTGGCTATTTCTTTCCATTCTTTCTTCAGGATATTAACACGTAATTTAGCTACGGAAGGATTTTCAATAAAATCCTGGAGATCAAAACCTGAGGTGGCCATTGTTAAGAAAAATAGGATAAATTAACTAATGGTCAAAAGATAAGATAAGTGGATAACCCTAGAAAATATCACAGCAGTGGATAACCAGAAAGTCCCGGAAACTACCCAAGTTATACCTAGGGAAATTACACCTATGAATATTGTTCTTCTGAAAAGATCCTTAGATAAGGATAAGAGACTTGAAAGGGGAAGGGCGTATTACGGCATTAATATAAAGATCCGGATTAACAACCCTTAGATACTTGAAACAGGAAGGCCGTATTACGGCATTTATATAAAGATCCGGATTAACAACCCTGAGATACTTGAAAGAGGAAGGGCGTATTACGGCATTTATATAAAGATCCGGATTAACAACCCTGAGATACTTGAAAGAGGAAGGGCGTATTACGGCATTTTATATAAAGATCCGGATTAACAACCCTGATATACTTGAAAGAGGAAGGGCGTATTACAGCATTCATATAAAGATCCGGATTAACAACCCTGAGATACTTGAAAGAGGAAGGGCGTATTACGGCATTTTATATAAAGATCCGGATTAACAACCCTGAGATACTTGATTATTGACCCCGAATGAGATGATGAGAAGAACAATAATTGAGGCTTTATAATTATGGGGTCCTGGTAGAGCGGGGCGTCCCAAGATATCACTTCACCCTAAACTAGTGACTATGGAACAGCCTACTCTGGAGTGAGGGTACGGCATTAAACAGATCCGGATTTTTCCCTACACTCGATAAGACTTACTACACGACTGCCACGTGTAATAACAGGTAAGCCTTATGACACTTGGAACCTAATATCCTACGTCTGTCACTCTTACTGTACGGTAATACCAATATATGCACACACATATGAAGGAACCTTTAAACCACCGTAAAGCAATTGTGAACAGAAGTGACTGGGAGGAATAATTAACAACGAGTAACAAGGGAGGAAGGAAAATGGTACTTAAGGTCGTGTCCTGTCACGGTCGCCATTTGTTACGAGTTGGGGATTTAGAATATAGTTAAAAGTCTACCCAGATCCCAACAGGTAACAACAATAAAAAAACAAAGACAATCGGACTATAAAAGGGTAGACAAAGGATGCGAGTTTTTGTTGTGTATAATAAAGTACCATAAATCCCTTAACAAAATATTCAGCTTATAAATTACCCTTAACCAAACTTAACCTAAACATTAACAGTATATACATATTAATAAAACATAAAACAATCGTGAAGCAAGGTGGAGGTGGGAGAGGCAATACAAGATTACAAATACTTAAGTGAGGAGCTGAGATGGCTGACGAGTAAGGCTGAGTATTGTAGAAGACGGTAGGTAGTCACTGTGCCGTAGGTTTAGAGGATAGGTGATCCTGTGGTCACTTCCCAGAGCCAAGTTCTCTCTCCTCGAATTGGAGCTCACAAAGAAGACTTAGAGGAAGTGACGCAACAACCAGGATATGGAGAAGGGAAACTCCGGAGTGTTAACTAAGACGAGTCATACTCGTGTCTCGTCCCTAGATGGCGTTGCTCGTGGTGCTGGGTAGGTAGATCAAGACAATAGATGGCGTGGTTCGTAGTGCTGGGTGGAGGGGTTCGTAACAGCGTCCTGTTGGGTATTTCTCTCGGAAGCCAAAGCCAGCTGAAACACGGTATTCCACCACTGACCAAGAAGCATAAGGAATAGTGTTAGCCTGTAGATTTTTCCACCATTTTTTGTGGGTTCCCAATTCACCATTAAGACTGATCACCAGCCATTAACGTCTGCTTATACCAAGAAAACTGAAAGTCAAAGAATGAATAGATGGATGTTGGAAGTGAGGGATTACCTCTATAAGATAGAGTACAAGCCTGGTAAGACCAATCTAGTCGCGGACGCATTGAGTAGGCCGGTAGGGACCTTAAGGAAAGTAGCCAGGAGTAGGATGGCAGGTCAGTTCCCTCAGCTAGACGGGTTAATGCATAGGCAGCTGGGTATAGAACAAAGAAAAGAAGAGAGATGGGAAGCATTGGCTAGTTATTTAGAAGGAGGACAGGTACCCAAACATAAATATCCCAAGACGTCTATTGATAAATTTGAAGTGATGGACGGTGTCCTGTATTTAGTGAAGGAGCAAATTGATAAAGCATTGATGTACTGCCTTGTGGTACCTGACCAGTTGCGTAGAGCAGCATTAGAGTGGGCACATAACAGAGAGACGTCAGAGTAGAGGGCCTTTTCTATTGGCCCAATTATCGCAGAGACTGTGTGAAATTTGTAGAATCATGTGAAGTGTGTCAAAGATTCAAAGGGACAAAAGGGTTGGAACAGCAATGGCAGGGGATGTCAGACGTAACTAAACCTTTGGGGAGAGTATCTGTAGACTTGACAGACTTACATAATAGTGTGAATGGATATCGCTATGTGTTGACCGTCATAGATCACTATTCTAGGTTTGTCATTTTCTATCCTTTGAGAACAAAATCCACTCAGGAAGTGCCAAGAGAATTTGGTAAATTCATTAATGTTTTTGGTAGTCCTGGAGTAGTCATTGCAGATAATGGAAGTGAATTTACAGCAACACAGTTTAGAGAATTATGTAAAGTAACTGGAATTAAGAACTATTTTACATTGCCTTACCACCCTAGAGGTAATAGTGTCACAGAGAGAATGCACAGGACCTTTAAAACCACACTTGCAATCATGTGTGAAGATAATCCGCTTCAGTGGCCAAAATTTCTAAGTCCCTTGCAGTCGGCTCTGAACACGTCTGTTCATGCCACAACTGGGGTACAGCCTCATTTTGCTTTTATTTCAAGGCATCTACAGAGACAAGTTGGAATTGACTTACCTATAATAGAGAATGAGAGTAGTCAAGAGTTGAAAGAAGCCCATAGGTTGATAAAAGAGACGTCTGCCAGAATGTCACGAGAAACAAGAGAGAGAGCAAATAGATCAAGAACGAACCAGACTATGCAGTTAGGTGAAACAGTATGGGTGAGGAATGAATTGCCCAGCCCTGGGACCAGTAGGAAGTTGAATACCAAGTGGAAAGGTCCGTACACTATAACAGAAATTATACGAGATGGTGCCGCGTATGAGTTGACTAACCCCTTAGATGAAAGTGAGGTGATAAAGAGAGCTGCTGAGAAAGTAAAGAGGTATGCAAGTAGAGACACGTTTGTTCAGCTGAATGAGCCCCTACTTCCACCCTATGATTCCTCCTCGGACTCAGGTTCAGACGAAACAGCTGAGGAAAGTGATGACAGAAATGTGGAAGGTCAGCCTGTAAGCAGATTCCCTGTGAGGCAGAGGAGACCAGTAGTTAGAATGGATTTGTAGGACCTATAGTCCCAGAATGTTGCATCGATTGAATATTTTTGGCTACGCAGTTGATAGAGTTGATTTGTTGAATTATAAAGTTTTTGATGGGGGAGACAGTTGCTCAGGTGGTTTGTCGGATTTTTTTTCCCCTGTGTTGATTTCGTCAGTGGAAACGAAGTCGCCCCGACATTTTAAATCCCAGTTCTTACGAACTGAAGTCCGGAAATCCAGTTGTTGCATATGTTGTCGAAGGGAGAAATCTCAGTTTTATGTGTTGTCAAAACTTTTAGGTTGTTGACTCATTCCGGGTAATGCAGTCACCCCGACAGTTTAAATCCCAGTTCTTACGAAATGAAGTCCGGAAATCCAGTTGTTGCATATGTTGTCGAAGGGAGAAATCTCAGGTTTGTATGTGTGTTGTCGGAAGTTTCTTTTTGGTTGTTGACTCACTCCGGGTAATAAGAGTCACCCCGTCCTTAAAATACCAGTTCTTCTGAACTGTGGGATAGAAAATCCAAGTTTGGTGTTATGAGCCTCATTGTGTAATTATAGAACCACGGTTTTGCGTTGAAAAGGTGAATTATTATTGAAACGGAGTAGTAATCAGAGGAAGTGTCTGATGTAACTAATTCCCCATTCATAGAAAAGAATTTAAATTCCTTAGTATATGTAATTTGATGCAGAGAACTTTTGTTGTATATGTAATGTCAAAGAGTCACTGTTTATGTGATGATGCCAAAGGTATGCTGAGGTAACACTCTGATGAACTGTTAGGGACATGTTCCCTATACTGTATTGAACTGAAATAACGGAATTGATAAGATGTTGCATGTATAGGTACCAAAGACCCGAGTATGAAAAGTTTAAGTCTCCTTATGTTTTGTTTTATGAATTAAGGGACTGTGTTCACGAACTGTTAAGATGTTGTCAAATGTATGTACACTACCGCGTTAGTGCTTTTGCATATTATTCCGCATAATATGAATCTTGGGGAGGGGAAGGCTATGTACTGCGAACATCATAGACATTCCTAAAAACCCCCTCTAATTCATATTACGCTACATAACATTCAAATCCACCTCGCTTGTAGGAGCTCAAAGAACGGGAAACATTGATAAAGGATAACTCACCTTCTCAATGTTACTGAATCATTTGTTGAATTGTACCCAGGTACGGTTATATAATATTAATTGTATGTATTCATAGCATTAAGGAGAACTCAAGGTATCTATAGGATGGTTGTGAGAGTCCAATTGATCCGGGCTAGTGTACTATCCGGGCTAAGTGTAGATTGTAGTTTGAAGGTCATACTATTTACGTCTGTGAACGTGTAGCGAACATAACTTCCCCAGATATCATATGAAAATACACGAGAACAATGATCTGGTTAAAGGATAAATGTATCAGAACTATGTGAGGTGTTGGAAGTGACCCAGAAACTATACTTGAAAGGAAATATCTTGTATGCATCGGTGTGAACTTAATATACCTCGTATCCTCGGGTGACGTATACCCACGACAGGTACAGTGATTAGAGAATCTTATGTCTGTGTTCAAATGGTGCAATGTGTGAGAGGAGGATCCCTAATTACAGTTTTAAATGAAGTGGATATACCCACGCTATGAACATTCGGCTTTTGTTTCAAGGTAGCGTCCTTTGTGCCCGGCCTACAGGTGTGAGTTGTTGATATAGCCCAATGAATTTACCCACGAACTAGCAAACCAGAACCTTACTTTAGTGTGTAATTTAGGATTAAAATAAGTATTTATAAGCCATGAGGTTACACTATACGGGAAAGTGTTCATGTGGGAACCATAAAAAAATCAAAGGGGAAATTAAAGATTGGAAAGTGTAGGCCTAAACAGAGAGGAGCGGGGAGCATCGACCTTCAATATCCTTCGCTCTCTCATCAAACTCAGGTCAGTGAACTTCATCGGGCTGTATTCAGCCCTAAAAAAAGAGACTTATATAGCAATTATTACAGTTTAAAACTTTGCTTGATGTATAAAGTGAAATAATGATGTATTGAGGTGGGTGATAACGGCTCATCGGGCATTATTTTTTAGTATCCTTCACTCTCTCATCAAACTCAGGTCCCTGCGCGCTCTGACCTCACCAGCACGGCAACCATTACCCCCGTGAGCTTCCCACCATGTGAGATGGCTACTACCAGCTATGCTATTCCACCGTGAACCTGTAGATTCCCGGCATACCACCACAAATGAGTAGGAATACATAATGAAATACGTGAGAAACTCCGCGGTCGTCACTTGGAGCGACCCATAATACCAGGCGTAGAAACTGTACTGGTATGTCTCTTGGTGAAACCCTCGTCTCTACCCACCGAGGGAGGTGTGCGAACGAGGTGTCTGATATGTGGATCTAGAAATTACAAGGAGTCCCATACTTGCAGGTGAAGAGTGTAACAGGTGTGGTGAGCTGGTGCTACTATGTATGATAACCTAAGGGGCTATATTCCAAACAGGTGGAGCAGTCTGACGTGTTGAGGGTTACTGTACGAAGAATTGACTGAGGTAAGGAGGTCACTCATTGTTATGCAATAAGTATGTGGATGACACGCAACTAATGTACGACGTCTGTTGTCGAGCAGGTTAACCAGAATCATCGTTGTTCTTCTGAGGAAGCCCAACTCACTTGTATTTTAACGGAATGCAGTATGTTTTTTAAGAAATAAATTAGTTAAGACATGTTATGATTTCACCCTTTTTTTCCCCTTATCGATCTGGTCAATGAAAAACCTAACCCATTGCCTAGTCCACTCTGGTCACTACCTAACGAGCTACATACTGTCCAGAGGGGGTCTGGTGGCAGCAACCTTTAAAATTCAGACTTTAGTTAAGTTATCTCCCTTAGAATTAGTGACCCCAGAATCTGACAGTATAGCGAACCGTATCTGGGAAGTTTCGAAGGACAGTATACCTTATTGAACACGCCACATCGTAAATCTTGGGCGATTTCCCAACGCCGGGAGCGTTATCGGAGTGTTATGGCTGCTGGCTTCAGCTACAGTGCTGGCTTGTGATGCCATTAAATCTTTCGGCCCGTGACCTCGCCAGATGTTGAAGTGTTTACAGACAAGTCCTGGTTCTGCTGAGTGGACTGTCTTCGACTGGTGGCGGTGCTATCCGCCCCTCCATGAGACAGATCGCCCTCTCTAGTGATGCTGTGAAGACCAGCCTTCTGCTGTCCGAGAATTTGTGCTGGGACGATTTACGCAATACTGTTGTCTCTTGGAATACCATATTGATCTGCATTAACCCGCACTTGTAAGTACAGCCTAAGTGATGACATACCCCTCGGTACTGAAATATTGTTGACTAATTACGCCTACTTGTTTCTGCCTAACCTGGAGTAATAAGACAATGCAGAATGAAGATTAACTAGATTAACTCAGATTAATAGAGAACCGATATAGTTACTGAGTGCACAAAAAGTGGATACAATCTTAATATGTCGGCTATCTTGCCATTAGAGATGAAGTGTTGTGCCATTTCACACACAGTGTGCTTGGACCTGTCCCTAAAAGGTTCTATCTTCACACAGTCAAGGACATAGTGTTCAAGTGTGTGGCCATATGTCTGGCAACACACTTTACATTTAGTCTTGTTTACATCTGCTTGAGGAACATACTGCCAGAGGTACTTATATCCTAACCTTAATCTAGAGGTTACAACATCTTGTAATCTAGTGATCTTATTACTTGCTCCATATACATGTTTCACTTGATACATCTCATCATGGTAAACTATGGATCGACTAGTGCCTGTTTGCACTTGTCTACTTGCGTCAAACTCATCAATAAGTTCTTTCCTAATTACAGTTTTAAGGGTTCTTTTTGACAGACCCAAATTGTATTCAACGGTGTCTTTGTTAGACGCGAGTTTGGCGAGGGCATCAACTCTGTCATGTTTTATGAGGCCTATGTGAGAGGGGATCCACAACAGTTTGACCTTGACACCCCGGTCAACAAGGCACGCATATTTGTGTCTGATTTCAGAAACAAGAGCGTGACAACCTGAGTCGAGGGTGCCAGTGGTTTCAATGAATTTAATAGCTGTGAGTATGGCAACTAATTCAGTTTGTAGAGTGGATGCCCAGTTGTTAATTCTAACTCCTTTCTCAACTATATTACCGTTAGGTTGAGTCACAACAATAGCACTTCCAGCCCTCCCACAGGCGGTGTTAAGAGATCCATCAGTGTAGATGGTCTCTGTGATATTATCATCAGTCTGTAGAGTGAGTATGTGTTCAAGAGCTCTAAATTTGGCAGTGTGTTGGAGATAAATGCTTTGTATAATTAATTTTTTTGGCGGATATGTCGGTATTGTGATATCGAAGGGAGCTGTCCGCCAGGGTGGCAGGAAGCGCTGTTGTGTCTCAACTTTGTACAGGTGGTCTTGTCCAAACATCTTCATATGTGTAGCTATTATTACCCCGGGTGGGTTCTGGTATATGTTGACTTAGGAAACAGTCCTGCACTGTTTCAAGAAAAGCCTCTGAATCTGAGTTACCCATAAGGTAGATCCAATCTGTTTAACTAAAGTTAAAGTCGCCTACTATACAGAGTTTACTATGCCTGGATGCCCTGCGCATTTCATCCGAAATCAGTCGCTCATTAACTCGTATCAAGATTAGGAGGTCTAATATCACCCCTATGATTATTTTTTCCTTCCATCCGTTAATAATACCTAAATTGTTTCTGAATTAAGTTCAGTTTTTATTTCCTTATTTATTTCACACTTCAGATTATCCCTGACATAGATTGTTACCCCGCCTCCTGTTGGAACAAGCTTATTAAACTCATTTCACAGAGAATAATATTTAGCTCCCAAATATCTGTTCAAGAAATCTAGAGAACAACGTAATTGATACACACACACTTGCAATCATTAGTAGTTAACAGCTTACGTGTGCTAGCTGTAGGTCAGCATATATTTGTATAAAAAAAGACACTTAAAAACGCATTCACGATCACTTTGGTGGCACTGTTCATACAGGCCAATCACCCAGCCACCTCCCTTCACTATCCGAAAGAATTCATAAATTCAGAAAACTGTTTGGGTAAACCTTAGTTTGGAGTGAGGGTTGTAAGCTCTTGAAATAACCTGCCAAGGAGCCTTGTGACGGCACCAAGAGTGAGGTCATTCAGAACCAGACTTCATCAACACTGGCGCAGGTACAGAGACATTCTGGAGCCAGTACACACTCAGTACTTGCTAAGTATACGTAACAGAGACGTAGCCAACCAGGTCCTGACAGCGTGCATCCCATAGTGCAAAGAGGGTTGTGCAACCCCTTAAAATCCTATTTTGCCGATTCGTGACCGAGCAAGCAGCTAACAAGTCAATCAGCAGCGAAGAAGATAGTAAATTAAATAAAGTGTTTACTTTGTTCTCTTATTTTAACTTTACTTCCAATATATTTACCAAGATTCACAATGACAGAATGGAAGGATGCCAGAACCACTACCAAGTTCGGTATTGTTACCAATGACTGTGTCCGCCTTGAGAGTCATGTACACAAATACTGACACCTACTTTGACAAGAAAGCGGAGTTTGAAACTATACTCAAGTTCCACCAACCGATATAGTAGGTGTTGTTGAACTGTTGTATAAGACCAGAAGGATCGACCTGGAGGATTATGAGTTTAACACAGAGGGATATGACTCATTTACGAACCTTTCTCCAGCAACTTGCAAGAGGGGTGTGGTTATTTATGCTAGACAGGACCTTGGAGCCAGCGAGGTGAGAGTGCAGTGAGGGGATATTACTGAAAAATCTAAATGGCGTAAAATTAAACTGAAGGGGAGCTACTTACTTATTGTTGGATGCTGCTATAGATCCCCAAATTGCAGCCAACTAAACCAAGGGAGCTTAAGAGCCTAAATAGACAACATAACGGCGCTCAACCATAGCCACCTCCTTGTTATGGGGGACTTTAACTATGGTGACATTAACTGGTGGAATGAAGTCACACCAAATGGCCTTAATAATCATGCTACTCTTTTGCCGAAACTCTAAGAGACAATTTTCTATTCGAACATGTTAAAGATCCGATTTACTATAGTGGGGAATAAACGCCCAAACCGCTGGACCTCATCATTAGTAATGAGGAGGATATGGTGGCCAAGTTGGAACATCTAACACCGATCGGCACCAGTTAATATATAACGTTGTTCATCAGATTTAACTGTTGCTTGGTTCATGATCAGAGCAGGGTAAGCAGTGGTTTGTTTCATAAGACATCGTCCTACGTGTTGTAACCGTTTGACCACGGTCATACACGTCAGTTAACGTAAAATCAGACGATTCATATTACGCTCAATAACCCACAAAACATGTAGCTAGGAATAGCCATGAGTTTCCAATTGCTACTGAAGTTAGATTATTTTGTTACTCAAATATCAGAGAATCGGATGTTTGTAGTTTAGTTAGTGTCAGTTGTCTATTTAAGAAAGTCATCAATCTCCTGAGAAAAACATGTCAAACTCCTAATCTCCAAAATCTAACTTATTCCCTTGAATAGTTCCTTGTTCATAGCCGCGCTGAGTTTGCAAAATTAGTGTTGTCAACGTGTGCAATTCCACTTTTTCCTTAAGCTCATTCTCTGATTAGATTATATGAATAGACGTAGGAAATTAGCCTGACCTGGAACACTGACGTTAATAGATAAGTGTACAGCGATCCAAATTGAATAGAAGGTCTGTTGTTGGTGAGATCAATCTTTCTGGTACGTATGCGTGGGCCGGGACTCTTATGGAATTTTATGTTTGACAGTTTATTGTCGGGTGTATCTACAGATCCCCAAACGGTGGTCCACTAAATCAAAGGAACTTAAGAGCCTTAATAGACAACGCAACGATGCTCAACCCTAGTCATCTCCTTATCATGGGGGACTTTAACTCTGGCGACATCGACTGGAGAAACGAGTTCACTCCAAATGACTTGAATAATCCTGCTACTCTTTTTGTAAAACTCTGAGAGATATTTTTCTGTTCCAACATGTTAGAGACCAGCACATTACAGAGGGGAGCAAACACCCAAGCCACTAGGCCTCATCATAACAAACAAGGAAGGTATGGTGGCCAAACTGGAACACCTTGCCCCAGTTGGCACCAGTCACCATATAATATTTTCATTCAGATTTAACTGTAACCTAGTTCAGGATAAAGCCAGGACAAGGTGCAAATAATACAAGGGAAATAACAGCAGGATGAGGGAAGAGATGAGGGGTATCCATTGCCCTGACTCATTAAGGCACAAGAACGCAGACACAACGCTGAATATCATCACTAGTAAAGTGACTCATTTGATCGATAAATATATACCCAAGACCAAACCCAGTGCCTCTAGGAATACGAGGGGATCCCTACACATAAACCATACGGCGGTCGAAAAAGTTAGGAAGAAAACCCAGAAATTCAAGACGACGTGGGTTGGGTCAAACGATGAGCAGGACAGGAGGATGTATGCAAGAGTGTAGAAGGGCTGAAAAGGAGTTCCAGAGGCTGGTTGTAAGCGAGGTTAAGTCAAACCCAAAGGCGTCTTACCGCTATGCAAAGTCGAAATTAAAAACGCGAGTAGGAGTATCAGACCTGAGGCTTGAAGATGGTAGTTACGCAGATACTGACCAGGATAAAGTTGAGGCATTGAACAGCTTCTTTTCCTCGGTGTTCACAAGAGTGGATGCGATTAACCTTCTTGCGTTTGAGGACACGCGGTTCGACACAGCACTGACCCACATTGTGTTCACAGAGAGTGAATTAGAGATAAACTGTCAAAGTTATAGGTCCATAAGAGTCCCAGCCCTGACGTGGTGCACCCCAGAGTGCTAAGAACATAAGAAGGAGTCTGCAATAGGCCGGTTGGCCTGTGCATGGCAGCTCCTGTCGAGAGTTACTACCACTCTCTATCATCCATGAATCTATCTAGCCTCCTTTTGAAACTTTCCAGAGTTCCAGCACTTACTACAAAGTTGCTAAGCTTGTTCCACTTGTCCACCACCCTATTTGTGAACCACTTTCTTCCTATCTCCCTCCTAAACCTAAACTTATCCATCTTAAATCCGTTGCTCCGAGTCCTAACCTGCTCGGATATTATAAGAACTTTATCTATATCCCCTTTATTGATTCCTTTCACCCACTTAAATACTTCTATCATATCTCCTCGCACTCTTCGTCTTTCTAGGGAATGCAAGTTAAGTTTCTTTAACCTATCCTGATATGGAAGGTTTCTAAGTCCCGGAATCATTTTCGTCATTCTTCGCTGCACCGACTCTAGTGAATTGATATCCTGTAGTGGACGTCTCCCCTACAACTGCCTACAACTGCGTAGCGGCGTCACCAAGCTGCTACCATCCTCCCTAGCAACCAACCAGATGTTACCATATCTTAGCAACGGAACTAGTGACCGGCGACTTCTCGGGTTTTCCCAACATGATTCATAGCGGCTGCTGCTGGGTATATAAGCTCTGTCTCTCCATTGAGATTCATTCTGACCATTCTTCTTGAACAAGCAACACCTCCTCCTCCGCCGCTGCCTGGCTCCCTTCGTTTCTCCTCGCCTGCCTGGCGGTCCTCGCTCCCGCCAGCGAGCATGGCGACCCACCAGCTGTCCTTCTCTGAGCTTCCTCACCAACCAACTCTCATTCTGCCCATCTTCATGAACAAGCAACACCTCCTCCAGCAAGCTCCACGCTGGCCCCTCACCACACGGCACCTCCAGCACCAGACTGTCTATCATATAACTTATAATATACAAGAAAACCACATTGGAGTTTCCTTCCATCCTGAGTGCTAGATAACATTAATATCCTGATACCCCTACAATGGTGACTCCCGGAGATAAGCACTCACACAGGATGGAGGAGACACTGATAACGCTCCCAGTCTTCAAGCAGACACCGGCTCCTCTTCCTGCCCCACGCACCACATTCTGACGACCCCAGCACACCCGTCCTGCCTCAGACGCCGACCCCAGCCCAGCAATAACCCCTGACGCGGCCTCTGTTCCTGAATCCGGACCCACACACACCCTCTTTTCTCCCTCAGGTACTCCCTGCTAATGTCCTGCACCCTGCTGCTGTCGTGGACCCAGCTGCTGTCACGAGCCCTAATCCGCTTCTGCTGACGCAGCCCCTGCACCTGACCCAGGCCCACACACACCCCAGCAGGCGCATCTGACGACCCTGTACCTGTCGTGAGGGAAGCACACCAATCATCGCCTCCACACACCCTTTTTCTCCCTTCTTCCACAGATAGTGTGTATCTAGACAGTTGTATTTCAGCGATCGGCTCATCACGCCATCGCCGTTGTCTCACATGAGGTATGCACCGCCCGGTCTGCCTCACATGTGCTAAGCAACTCTACAGACAACAAGTCTCCTACACCGCCTGGAGGGAAGGGGGAGTATTGTAGTGGACGTCTCCCCTACAACTGCCTACAACTGCGTAGCGGCGTCACCAAGCTGCTACCATCCTCCCTAGCAACCAACCAGATGTTACCGTATCTTAGCAACGGAACTAGTGACCGGCGACTTCTCGGGTTTTCCCAACATGACTCATAGCGGCTGCTGCTGGGTATATAAGCTCTGTCTCTCCATTGAGATTCATTCTGACCATTCTTCTTGAACAAGCAACACCTCCTCTTCCGCCGCTGCCTGGCTCCTTTCGTTTCTCCTCGCCTGCCTGGTGGTCCTCGCTCCCGCCAGCGAGCATGGCGACCCACCAGCTGTCCTTCTCTGAGCTTCCTCACCAACCAACTCTCATTCTGCCCATCTTCATGAACAAGCAACACCTCCTCCAGCAAGCTCCACGCTGGCCCCTCACCACACGGCACCTCCAGCACCAGACTGTCTATCATATAACTTATAATATACAAGAAAACCACATTAGAGTTTCCTTCCATCCTGAGTGCTAGACAACATTAATATCCTGATACCCCTACAATCCATTCTATAATAAGGGCACCAGAACTGAACCGCATAATCGAGGTGCGGCCTGACTAGCGCAAGATATAGTTGCAATAAGACCTCTGCACTCTTATTACTTACACTTATAGATATAAAACCCAATACTCTGTTCGCCTTATTTCGAACATTAACGCACTGTTTTCTAGGCAGTAGGTCCGGGCTTACAAATACCCCTAGGTCTCTTTCACAAGTCGACTTCTCTAGGTTGATGTTGTTAAGGCTGTGTACATTGTCAGAGAGTTGTGCAACGAGCTTACTGAGATCCTGAAGATCCTGGTTAGTAAATGCCTGGATGAACACAAGGTCCCCAATGATTGGAAAGTGGCTTATGTGAGTCCTATCTTCAAGAAGGGCGAGAAGAAGGTTAATCAGATAAATAAATTATTGGGTCTTATAAGAAGGTCGTTCAGATATCTAGACGGACAGTCTAGATATATGAACGTCCCTCGTAACGATATTCAAGAGTGAAGTGCTTCTCCATCTGGAGTACTGTCACCCCGTCTGGTCCCCGAGATATGCTAGGGACTGTCAGTAGTTGGTTGAAAATGTTCAAAGGAGGACCACCAGACTGGTGCCTGCACTTCGGCACCTCAACTACCCTGAGAGATTGGAGCGCCTGAACTTGCCTAGTTTATACTACAGACGGGCAAGGGGCAACCTAATTTGAGGTGTATAAGCATCTCAAGGGGCACTACTCAGTCGAATGTCCTCTCTGGGAGCTGGCGGACACAGCTCAAGAATGAAGAAGCCGCAGGTCCAGGAAACTGTGAGGGCAAACTTTTTCGGAGTGAGAGTTGTGAACTCTTGGAACAATCTACCAGAAAGTGTTGTGACGGCACCGAGTGTGAGCTCTTTCAAGACAAGACTTAACCAACACGTGAGCAGGTTCAGGTACATTCAGGGGCAGGTGCATGCCCAGTACTTGCCAACAGAGTGTAACAGAGACGTGACCGATCGCCCAAGCGGCTAACGAGCCGATCAGTTGTGAAGAGGATAAAAGTAAAAAGGCGATAAGTGGTAAAACGATAAATGAATCCTTTGCCTTTCAGTAATGTCCCAGGTTCAAGCTAACGTGGGTACTCCAGTAACAAAGGAGTCGCAACAGGGTTAAAAAATAGATTCAGACCGATCGTCCTAATGATTGTGTCTGGAATATACAGCACCGTCAGTCTCTGCTGGGTAGGAACGGCACAGGTAGAGTGGGATTGTGACGTCACTGTAAACACTAAAGGAAGCATTCAAACATCTAAAGTAAACTACAGGTAAAATAGATATTTAATTGGTAAAATCGTTGTAAATGTTCACATTGATTAATCAAATACACAGACAATGCTGGTATAGAAGTAGAGGTAAACCTTAAGGCAATTTAACAATGGCTACCACAAGGAAGTTGTCAATTGGGCTGTCTTCGTATGGGGTATACTATAGATTGAGTAGTGAAATAGTTTTGGTGGTAAATATTGATGACTTTACCGCCGCTGATTTTGGTTAATATTTAGAAGCTGCCAACACCTGCTTATATATTAAGTCATATATGGGGAGAAAGAAAAAATAATTTATTCCAAATATTTACCAGTAAATATATGGGAAGAAAGAAAAAAGCAAAATAATTTAGGTAAATTTGCATTGTCACACCGTTCTCTGTTAGAAAGTCAAAAATATATTTTTCTAGTGTATTTGTGTGTTTAGACCGAATATGACCTTCATTTCTCGTGGAAATTAGCCGTTTTTTCGATTTTTTTTTCGTTGGATGTTTTCCCCCCAAAAAAATCATGGCAAAAAACACTAGAAAAACAAAAACCAAACCTAACCTAACCTAACCTAACCTAACCTAACCCAACTGACTCTCACCATATGATGGAATCACCTATTTCTTACCTTATTGGCCTGGTTCTTGTTCGTCGTTGCATTCTGGGATTCTTACCCAATTCCCGATCCGACTAATTACCCAAATGTACCCAAATGTACCTAAATGTAGCCGCAATGAAGTCAAATAATCGTCCTACATGAATAAATCGGACTGCCAATCACTTCTCGACTAGTATTTGGTGTCACAAAGTCAAAAAAAAATTGAAAACTTAATTTAATCTGAGTTAATAATCTGAGTTAATAGATCGCGTGCGCTACCGAGGGGCGATACCCAACTGTACCTCAAATTTGCAATGAAGTCAAATGATGTTCCTAGCGTAAATCGGGCTGTGAATCACTTCTCGATTATTATTTGGTGTCATAAGTCACAAAAATTAGTAAACTTAATTTAATCTGAGTTGTGTTAGGTTAGGTACATCGCTCAATCTATTGCTCAGATTAAATAAAGTTTACCAATTTTTGTGACCGTGACCCAAATACTAGTCGAAATGATTATAGACCATCGATTGACTTTTTCTTATTATTGGAGTACATTAAGTTCTTGGTAATTACCGCTCCTCGGTACATGCGTGATCTATTAACTCAGATTATTAACTCAGATTAAATTAAGTTTTCAATTGACTTTAAGTTCAGCCAGCTGACTTCATTGCGGCTTTTGACCACAGATAATCGGATCTAGCGCCACATATGTTGCTGCGATATTTACATTGTCTTGTTCTTAGTACACTTTACTGAGATTGGAAGAACACCATGCGATCGAAAAAATGCTATAGTTTCTCCGCTTTTTTTCCAAAAACCTTAATCAGCTCCATATAAAGTGACACCCATCATGAACTTCCATGGTGAACTGAACTCGAATTTCAAAATATGAGACCCAAAATAAAACTCAGATTGGTCCAAATATACTGCGAATTAAACCCAAAATCATTTTATTGGTTCCAAAAGCAAAAACGCTTTTGATTGGCTGCGTGACGTGTATGGGAGCGCATGCGCGTGATGATTTATGAAGGGGCGAAGGCGCGGTGTTGGAGGAGGCAGGCGATAATGGCGGAAGGTTAATGGAAGAAAATAGAGAAAATTTTGGAAAAGCTATCTCTGTTATTATACATTTCCGCCGGTAATGTAATAGATGAAAATTATCTTATAATTAGACGTCTTATTCGAATATAATAATAGATTAGTGGTAGGAATGAACGGTGTGTAGACATAATAATACCATAATTTATCCTAAATATTTACCGGCAATTGTGTTAAATAGTGGGTGCAGTAGTACAGTATTATCGTGTTGGTTATTTATTGTTAACCACCCATCACCTTTTTTCACATGAAAAATAATTTTTTCTCTAGTTGTCTTGCTGTTTTAGATGATTTTGACATTTATAATCATCTAAAACAGTCCTTCTAACCTAACCTGACCTAATGGTACTAAAATAAAAGTTATTTGCCCCAAAGATAAATGTCAGAATCATCTAAAACAGCAAGACCTTCATGAAAAAAATAATTTTTCCTGTGAAAAAAGGTGTTGGGTGGATAATGAAAAATAACCATCGTTTCGGTCATGCAGCAAATTTTTAAATTTTAAATTTAGGTTAGGGGATAAGGTGAATTTATAGTAATATACCGGTCTTCCTCTCTTAGTTTTTAATATGTATTTCATAATGTTTAGACAATTTAAGGCAATTTTCTTAGACTTGTCTAAACATAACAAAATACATATTAATAACCATGAAGAATCTGATGTATTATAAAATTGACCAGAAGTAATATTCGCTCAATGGTTATCCTCAGGTTTTGATACAAAATTATATATATATATATATATATATATATATATATATATATATATATATATATATATATATATATATATATATATATATATATATATATATATATATATATATATATATATATATATATAAATAAATCACTGTAGAGTATTGCGTGATCTAGGTATATGCTGATATACAAGGAAAGAGAAAACCGAAGTTCCCAAGCTTTTAGTGTAATTCACATCTTCGGGGTGAGTACAGACTGTACTCTAGTCTGTATATATATATATATACTGCCCTGTTAATTCAACCTGCCCGGCCAGCGTAAAGTGAACAACATAACATATGGATTAATTGAAATAGAGACGGGCCGACCCCCAAACTCCACTTTCCCGACACAATATCGTTTACTAAAATAACATCTTAACTCTATGATGGTATTCACCCACACATGATATAGAAAGGAACAGTCAATAAACTGAAGGTTAGGTCAGAAAAACAAGGTTGGGGTTAACACTTACGTTGTAGAAGAGATGGGTGGCGTGCGGGAATGGAGGCTGGTTCCAAGGTCAGAGGGCAGGCTACTGTGCCTCAGGTGAGTCACCATCACTGTCATCCACACTTGTCAGGACCTCCTGACAAATCCCTCAAAGTCATCATCACTGTCTCTACCACTGTCACTATCACTGGCTTGGGCTGGCTGTGGTGGGTTCTTGAGCGAAGAACTCTGTTATGCTTTGCTGACGGCTGGTGTTTATGTTGTTGTGATAAACCTTGATGTAGGGCTCCATAGTCTGCAACAGCTGGGTAGTGAAGATTTTCTACCTGTTTGAATCAGGGTTGCCGAGAAGAGGGAGCTTGACTTTCTCAAAACACTCGATGGCACCCCTAACATTACTATGGGATAAGTGGCGTTCTTCTTGGGATGACGCACCACCTGCTCTTCACTGACGCCATCATCATTTACCATCTGGTGGTAGTCACATCAGGATCCTTATCACCTCCGAGGTCGCCGATAGATTGGTGGTGTGGAAGCCTACAGCTGCTGTTTTCGCCTTCTCTGGCAAGGTCCACTGCTACAACAGTCTGAACCTCACCAGTCACAGATTGACTCTGCTAACGGCGGAATGCCTTGCAACACATGTCTCCATACGTGACGAACAGTTGCTACAGACAGCTGATCCCATGCCCTCCTGAAGTCCACAGCTTTCTTGATGTTGAATATTCCAGAATTGTTTAAAAGTACTTGTTGCTCTGCCAACTGTTGATCCCCGTATCTCGCTCTTGCTATCGGTGGTGGTGTCACTCCATGTTCGTAACTCTTCCCTGGTGTTGGTGTATTCAGGAGCTTGAATTTTTTAGTAGAGAATGCAGCTTTTACATTACAGATTAACTCTTGGTCCATGGGCTGTAATATAGACGTAGTGTTGGGAGGAAGGAAGACCACTTTTTACGTTGGGGTGTGATCTAACAGTAGAGGCGGATGTCCTGGTGTTGTCCAGTAACAACAAAATCTTGAATGGCACATTCTGTTGCTCCAGAATTTCTTCACATCGGAACAAAACAGTCATCAATGGAGAGGGACAGTGTAGAGAACATCCACGCCCTTTACGTGGCGGTCAGCCGTGGACATTTAGCTTGGTCATGTCCATGGTTTTTTGTAGGCATCTTGGCTAGGTGCTGTGTGGATCACCGACGAGCTTATAGGTACCGGAGGCATTGGTGGCGGTGATCCTCCTTCTGCAACTTCGGCCCGAATCTTGCTGGCATTCTCTACATGAAAGGTCTTGGAAGGTAGCTTTCCAAAGACCAGATTCGTCCATGTTAAACACCTGATGTCGGTGTACTGTCCTTCCTCCATAATCTCACGTAAAGCAGGAGGTTCCTAGCTGCAACACGGTCAGCACTAGCTTCTTCACCACCAATGTTGATATTGATGATCTTGTTCCTCTTCTTAAACCTCTGTAACCACCCAGAGGAAGCATTAAGGGTTTGGGCTCTGCAATTCCATCTTGACACTGTAGCATACAGTTACGCGTCACGTCCTTTAACTGCGGTGTCCGCCATGTTCGTCGCGCCCTGGCCACCAGTAGCCTACAAATATTTTCCGTCTTGAGAAGCACCTGGTTGTGGAAATACTTGATCATGGAAGCACCTGTAGAACTTTGTGATGTTCATATGCTCTTTTATCTTGGCTGCATCCTTCTTGATGGGATTGTGGGTCGTTAACACCATGCTGGCCATGGCGAGATCAACCTGTCTTGTTCCTTTCTCAACTCTTGGATGATCTTGTATTTAATTTCGTAGCTTAGGAGCCGTCATTATCTTCTTAGGTGGGTCCAGGTATTGCAAGGTTCTTTGTGGTGATAGTGTGGTGGTCTGGTGGCAGCCATTTGGAGACAATAGATACCGATATACATGGTGTAGCCGGAGGGTGTAACTGGCGGGTAGGTCAGGGCTTCAGCAGCTTGGTATCATTATCCACAGCTAGCGGGGAGGAGGTAAGATGCTTGGAATCAGTCCAATATGTCATATGGACGTCACCGATAGCATAACAAAACATACACTCCCAACCTACTCATGCTACCCAACATGGCATGATGGCGGGGTTTCAAGCCAAAAATGGTGGCGCAGCAGATGACCGCCAGCCGCTATCCAGCGTGCTCAAGTACCGCCTCGTAAAAGTGAGCATTCGGGTCTGGCAGATTACCCATAGCATTAATAAAAAACACGTAAAGCGAGGTAATACTGTACTGTATATATATATATATATATATATATATATATATATATATATATATATATATATATATATATATATATATATATATATATATATATATATATATATATATATATATATATATATATATATATATATAAAGTAAAAACCTAATATTATTGATATTTCTCTTAATTATTAAGTGTGTGCACCATCATAAAATTAGAAGTTATTTTACTAGCGTAGGTATTGTGTCTGAAAAAAAAGTGGAGTTTGGGGTCGGCCTGGTCTCTATTTCAATTAATCCCATATGTTATGTTGTTCACTTTACGTTTCTCTCACTTTACCTTGGACACCGTGGGGTTGAATTAACGCGTAAAGTGAGGTTCACTGTAATTGAAATAGAGACTGGGCAACTCCAAGAACATAATTTTATTAAAACTAATAGAAAAAGATGGTTGGGCACACGGGGATGGCGGGTTGATTCCGAGGCAGAGGGCAGATTATTGGCCCTCACCTGTATCACTTGTATCAATTGTATCACTATCCACCACAGAGGTTTGCAGGGCCTCTTTGTCAAAACCCTCAAAGTCCATATAAGTCCATATCCTCACTATCACTGACTTGGGTCGGCTGTTGTGGGTGGCGGGTGAAGAACTCGGTAATGTTTTGATGACTGGGCGACCTTGTGTGCACCCTGCCCGCGCCGCTTCCCGCGTATATGAGTAGATGCACTGCATAAATTGGGAATTCCGGTTCTGGCGGGGTACCACGTAAATGAGAACCTCGCAAACCGAGGTATTACTGTATATATATATATATATATATATATATATATATATATATATATATATATATATATATATATATATATATATATATATATATATATATATATATATATATATATATATATATATATATATATATATATATATATATATATATATATATATATAAATATATATATATATATATATATATATATATATATATATATATATATATATATATATATATATATATTTACATATAAATATATATATATACATATATATATATATATATACATATATACATATATATACATATATACATATACATATATATATATATATATACATATATATATATATATATATATATATATATATATATATATATATATATATATATACATACATACATACATATATATATACATATACATATATACATACAGTGGTCCCTCGGTTAACGAACACAATTCGTTCCACAGAGTCGTTCGTTAACCGAAAATTTCATAAACCGAATCCATTGCTTCAATGGGATATCGGGTTGTTTGTTCCAGCTCACAAAAAAGTACATACAGTACAAAGTAAAAAAAAAATGCAGTAAAGTACACTTACTTTGAGGTGTGTATGTAGAAGGTTCCTGGTTGATGATGATGATGGGAATTAGAAGTGGGGGTGGAGGAGAAGGGAGAAGAGAAGGAAGTGGGGATGGATGAGAAATCACTTTTCAGGGGACCCATGCTTGATGCTGTCATTTCACCAATAAAATTTTATGTTCACTTGATGTAATTTAAGATTATTTTATTTAAATCAACACTGCGCTGCGCTATATATTATCAATATGTTAACTAAATTTCAGAATGATCAATAATTTTTATGTAAAAATGCTAAAATATTCAAGACACCAACAAAGTCGATGTTCACTACACTGTAAACAAAGCCAAACTGACGCCTGGTGGGTGAGTCAAGCGGCTGATGGGCGCACAAAAAACTTGTTCCCTGTACTGCATATATTATCATTATGTTAACTAAATTTTAAAATGACTAATAATTTTAATATAAAAAATGCAAAAATATTACAGAGCACAACTTTCTTGATATTTACTCCACTGGAAACGAATGTAAACATAGAACAGATTACTGAATTGGCAGACTAGCCCATCAGCTGATAAGCTGATGCTCACAACAAAACGTGTTGTTCGTAAGGATTTCTCTAATCGAAGTTTTGTTCATTAACCGAACTGTTCGTTAACCGAGGGACCACTTTATGGGCGTTCATACCTCGGGGACTGCCTGTACTTGACTGCCCTGCGTTAACAAACAACTTCAGATTACAAGTATAATATTGTATTTCAAAATGGTTGTAGGAATTCGTAATACAGTAGTTTACAACATTGAATGTTATTATGATCCAATTTAGGAACAATTCTATAGCAGAAGAAACTTATTTCTTACCTTTTGAATGTCATTAGAATACTGTACAGTATTGGAGAAATTGCTGGAGGTGCAATGATAATGCTCGTTTTTCTCACCATTAAGTCATGGGTTTGAGCTCTGGCTCGAGACACATACAGGAAGAGTGTTATCCAGTTTGACCCTACCAAACATTGCAGGTTACCTCCTATGCTAACACTGGACAATAAAGTTCCAAACAAAATAACCAGTGGTGGGCACAGCTAAACGAAAAGTAAGCTTCGCTATCCGCTAATCTGCTAACTAAAAAGTTAACTTTGCTAACGCTAAACCGCTAAACAGCTAAAAAAGATAGCGGAAGCTAACGCTAACCGCTAACTTTTATTATATGAATTAAGCTTCGTTTTTTTTTGGGGGGGGGGGGGGCTCTAAAACCCTTAAAAACAGACCTAGAGAGCTGAAATTTTCATATGTTGTCTTGTAGTTTAGACATAGAGCTTTCCAAAAAGGTATAGCATGCCAAGATCAGATGATAATCAAGGTGTACATAAATAATTACATGAACAAATGAAATTAAACAGTAGTTTACATTCAAGTTTCAACATACACTTTATAATCTTTATTTACTGTACGAAAAGACAGAAAGTATTAAAGGAATCCAAAAACTGTAGTACTGTATAGCATAGGTAGCAAATAGCATCATGCCAAGATCAGATGATGATCAACTTATCAAGGTGTACACTGTACACAATTTCACAAATAATTAATTTGCATTCTCATACAACCTATCGGCCTTATTCATTATTCATGTAAATATGCAATACCAACCACATACACATTATACCAGTGCATTTTTATATAACTTATTGTTGGTCTTAGTCATGTTAATAAACAGAAAACTCTAAACTTAATGAAAAGTAAGTTTTTAGAAAATTTTGTTTGGCACACACACCTTGGATGACATCCTGGTTATGAACTTATGCAGTACTTAGCATAACCAAATATATTGACACAAAAAAATCCTAATTAAATTAACAAATAAATGAGAAATTAAATTATACATTAGTTTACAATTACATTCTATGATTCTTTGAACATACACTGACAGCCTTTATTTACTGTAAAAAAAAAGTATTAAACTTTAATAATCGAAAAATTCCATTCACTCTGGCTGCAGTGGCTGGGCCTTCTCCATTGCCCCGACGTGATGTTGGTTGCCCTTCATAAACATCAGCCTCTCAAAGTTGCCATCTGACAGGGTGGCTTTCTTGGCCCTCAAGATATCTTTGCCTATAGAGAATAGGCGCTCAACTGCAGCACTGGATGGGATTGCGGTGTTATACTTGTTGAACAGGTCAATCAAGACCTGCTCACCCAAGAAGGCGACGTCAGTCAGGACCTCCTTCGAGCCGGCCTCCAGCCAGGTCTTCACCAAGTTCTGTGCCTTGGACTTCAGTGACCTGTGGCTCCTGCTCTCCCAGGACTGAGTGATGCTGCTGAAGAAGTCATCTTCCTCATCCTCATTGATGCTGCCCTCCTCACTGGTCTCCATCAGGGCTCTCTCCACGACGGTCTCCATGGCGTTCTTTACCCTGGTGAGCTGGTTGTTATTATACTGCTCCAGCCAGAACAGGCGAAACTTGGGGTGGAAGGCAGCAGCCAGCTGGCACTCCTGGTCTTCTAGGAGGAGCCCAAACCTTTTTGTGATGTCTGCCAGTATCACGTCTACCAGAGGACTGCAGTATAGGAGACGTTTGGACTTGGCCTCCTTCAACTTCCTGACGGTAGCTGCTACAGTTGGCCTGGTCCTCCCCCAGGATCTTATCCAAGGCCTTGGCAACATTGGACATCACCTGGGCGTACTCCGTCAGGAAGCCGACCTCAGAATCAGTGAAGGTCTGCAGCTTCAGCTGCGTCATCACCTTGTGGATAGCTCCCCTCTTCTTCTCCAGCAGATTGTTGAGGACAATAACAGAGTCATAGTTCGAGTTCCATCTGGTACTGTTGGGGACCACCAGCCTCCTCTTCAACGTGTCCAGAATGCTGTCTGCCGCCACTGTGCTGCGGCTCTGCAGGTTCCACAGCGCCTGTGCCTTGGACATGGCCTTCCTGTAGGCCGACTTGAACGAAGCACTGTTAAGAGCCTTGTCAGCTTCCACGCTGGCTACCAAGTTGAAAGTGTGGGCTGCGCACCTCATGTGCACTGGCAGGTTGAGGCCCAGGTCGCTGGACTCGTCAAGGGCGGCATCAACAGAGATGTACTCAGCTTCGTCCATATCACCAGCCTCGGAATCCACGTCCAGGTCCACATTCTCGACGCACCTCCATGTCTGGATCAGCAGCAGGCTCAGGAATGTCTGGCAAGAGTTCGGCTTCAGTGCCAAACTGCACAAACGCCTTGACGAAGTTGCTGCTGTTGTCTGTCATGGTCCTGGTCACCTTGTCCTGCAGGTGGAACTTGTAATGGGTGTCCACCATGGCCTCGTGCTGTCTCTTGTGGGTCTTGGGGTCCAGCCAGTGTGCCGTCATCCCCAGGTAGGACCTGTTGTGGGCCGACCAGCCACCCAGGGGACATCCTGGAGCAATCTGTAATTAAAAATTTTAAATTGTAAAGAGACATATCTATCTGTCAGGCCATTGAGGGAAGCAAACATGCCAAACACCATCAGATATACTAATTCACACTCACTACGCGAGTCATTTTGTAGGCCAATGGAAAGGGACTGTACTTCTAAACGTGTCATAACTTGCAATGCCTCCCACAAAAATATGAAATACAATACGCAATAATAATAATTTAATAAACTTGTATAATTTTAACCTTGTAACAATAAAAAAAAAAACACACAGCAATACAGAATCACAGTAGAAAAAAAATGACTTCTACAGTAATAACCATTGCAACTTTAGCATTACAGTGGTCCCTCGGTTAACGAAATTTCGGTTAACGAACTGCCTCCCATAAGATTCTTAAATTCGGTTAACGAATTTCTTACGAACCGACCTCAACATGTTTTCGCTTGCACTGGCCGGTCAACCAGCTTTAGTATTAGTCCGCCAATACATTAATCGGTTCTAGGGCTTAAATTCCTTACTATTTTAGTAAATATCAAGAAGTTTTTACTATTCAATAATTTTAAAAGTTTAATCTTCAATTTTTTAGTCATTTTAACAATTATTGAACATAATTGAAGGTAAAGTGACTAGTTTAATGCTCGGCATCCAGCCTCTTAACACAGCAAACAGGCGTTAGTCTCTCTGTTTTCACTGGAGGTAACATCTTGCTTGAGACTCTCTTCAACTAAATGCTTTTTTTCTGTGTTTCCAAGCAAATTATTGGTCATTTTGAAAATTATTTTACATATTGACAATATATAGCGCAGTGCAGTGTTATTTTAAAGAAAATATTCTTTATATACAACAAGTTTAACTTTGAAAAACACGTGTTGACATTGTTTGAATCCAGCATGGGGCCTAAGAGATCAAGAAAAGCTGTTTCAATCCAAACCAAGCAGGAAATCATAAAAAAACATGAACAAGGCATTAGAACAAATGTGCTTAGCAAAGAATATGGCATGTCGGCATCAACTGTGTCGACAATTCTTGCACAGAAAGACAAATTTAAAGAAGTGAAAGTGAGAGACAAATCTACAAGAGTGTTTAAAAGTAGATCCCTAATCGCAGAAACTGAGAGGTTACTTATCATCTGGATTAGGGAAAAACAGATGAAAGGTGATTCAGTTTCTACTGAATTCATTTGTGAAAGAGCCAGGGAGATTTACGAACATTTAAAGACAGATCAACCTGGTTCTTCAGGCACAGAATTTGAAGATTTTCGGGCCAGCAAAGGCTGGTTCGAAAAAATTTAGAAAAGAAGTGACATTTTCAGTGTTGTTAGGCATGGTGAAGCTGCTAGTGCTGATAAGGAAGGGGCAGCAAAGTTTTTAGTTGCATTTAAAAAACTGATGGAAGAAGAAAATTATCTTCCACAGCAAGTGTTCAGTGTGGACAAAACTGGGCTGTTCTGGAAAAAGATGCCCAAAAGAACATTCATCACCAAAGATGAAGCCTCTTTACCTGGTCATAAACCCATGAAAGACCGTCTCACTCTATTGCTTGGTGCCAATGCTTCAGGGGATTTCCAACTGAAGCCTATGCTTGTCTACCACTCTAAAAACCCCAGGGTGTTCAAGCAACAGAAAGTGGTAAGAACAAAGCTTGGAGTTTATTGGGAGTCCAACCGTAAGGCATGGGTGACAAGACAGCTCTTTAATGAATGAGCTGTTGATGTGTTTTGCCCTTCTGTCAAGAGCTACCTAACCACCAATAAACTCCCTTTAAAGGTTCTTCTCCTCATGGATAATGCTCCTGGTCATGACCCTGACCTTGCCAGCAATTTGGAGTATCAATTTGACTTTGTGAAAGTGTTGTTTTTGCCTCCAAACACTATATCAATCATACAGCCAATGGACCAGAATGTGATCAGCAACTTCAAGAAGTTGTACATGAAGAAAATGTTTAGGAGGTGTCATCAGGCAACTTCCAATGATCCTGAACTAACACTGAAACAGTTCTGGAAGACACAATTCAACGTCCTGGAGGCTGTAAAATTGATTGTGTCATCATGGCAAGAAGTCTCCACTAGATCCCTCAATTCTTCATGGAAAGTACTGTGGCCATCAGTAGTCCATGATTTTGAGGGATTTGAGGAAGAAACAGAGTTGGACAAGGAGATTGTGTCCATTGGTCAGTCATTGGGCCTTGAAGTGGAGGAGGAGGATGTGGAAGAGCTTGTGATGTCTCATGAGGAGGAACTTACTCCTGATGACTTACAACAACTGGATGAGATGTTACAGGTAGAGGCTGACAGTGGTGAGGAGGATATTGAAAGTGATGACCATATGTCAGCTAAACAGTTGAAAGATGTGATTTACCACTGGGAGAAGTTCAGGGAACTGGCTTCAAAGCACCCAGAAGTGGAAAAAACTGAACTAACTTTGTGTCATGTTAAGGACTCAGTGGTCTCCTTCTTTAAACATAAATTAATGGTGAGGAGGACAGATGCCCCACAGACCACAATTGACACTTTCTTCAGTAAAAGGCAGAGGGAACAAGATGCTATCCCTCAGCCTTCCACTTCAAGAAGGAGAGAGGATGTTCATGGAGGAGAATCTGTCAGTCCAGAGGTTCCTGACATTTTCATGGAAGGTGACTCACCTTCCAAGAAGCAGTAAAATGCTTCTCCTCCACCTCCACTTCCTTCTATTCTCCCTTCTCCTCCTCCACCTCCCACTTCAAATGCACATCATCATCATCATCCAGGAGCCTTCTACATACACACCTCAAAGTAAGTGAACTTTTCTACTATTTTTGTTGAATTTAGGCAATTTTCGGTGAGCTGAAACCAATTACCCAAAAACCCATTGAAACAATGGTTTCGGTTAACGAATTTTTCGGTTAACGAACAACCTGCTGGAACGGATTGTGTTTGTTAACCGAGGGACCACTGTATGTAAATACAGTCAGTTCTGCTATAATGCGATAGTTGTGTTCTTGTAAAACATCGTGTTATAGAAATTCGCGTAATAGAAATAACAGGGCTTATGGAGAAAATAGGGTTAGGTGCAGATTACTCCAAATCGAAAAAAATTTCGTAGTTAGCCTAACACAAAGGATAGCACAGTCTACATAATGTTACATTCATATCTAATAATGAAATCATACAGTAAATGTTACACTTTACCTTGAAAAAATATGAATATAACTTGATGGGGAAGAGGGTTGAGGTTGAGGAGTCATGAAGACAGGAGTTGACAGTTGTCATCATCAGTATCATCATCATCAGGTGCAGTTTTTCTTTAGGTCCTCATATATTGGTAAGGCTTTCTCTTTAATGGTGAGGAAGCTGGTCCCAGGTCGCTTTTTCGTTTGATCTTCTATCCAAACACTTAGAAGCCATTCCATCTCCTCAAGTTCCTTTGGCCGTGATCTCACACTTTTGCTAGCACTCAAGGTTTTTCCAGCAATACAGCTTGCTTTAATCTTTGCTGCATTGTCTCTAATGGTGCGTAAAGTAGACTCCTTTATTCCCGTTGCATGCACAATATCGCATGTTCTTTCCTTTTTTCAAAACAATTGACAACATCAAGCTTTTCTTCAAGTGTTATAGCCTTTCTTTTACGATCACCACCGGAAATGCGATCACCAGAGTGCTTCCCAGAGATATTCTTCTTTTCCATAGTCACAAAATTGGAGAAACAGTAATCAGAATTCACTGAGGACGCTTAAAAACTTCACACGTGTTTCAAACTGAACGTGTGGAGTAAACAGAGCGCGCGGGTCTAAAACGCTATGTATTTTGTTTTTCTCTCTTATTTAAAATTTTACAATTTACATATATTGTACAGGTGTACTGTATACATAAATATTACATAAATTATTTCTGCAATTGTTTACAAACAAAACACATAAATCAATTAAACATGTGATGTCGAACGTGAACTGTAAACACTGCATAATAGGGTGTGTCAATTTAGGGGGTGAACTGGCTAAATTGAAAATCGAGTAATTTGGTAGCAATTTAGTGTAGTCTTTAAGCATGCAAAACAATATTCTGGCATAAATTTTTTTTTATAATAAGTCCTACCTACATCAAATGGATTTTTAAATGTACATATTTGTGAATTTATAACATAACCAGCGTTTGCACACATGTTACTGTTTCAAGTTTCAAATTATTATATTTTATTATCCGTAGTCTATTTGAAAGTAACCAATGCCTTCATACTCTCTTTGCTTTGGTTTCTTGTCATCAGTAGTCTGCTTGCTATTTGTGCTTTGATGTAACCTTCTCGCCTCTCGTGGCTGTAAACATGGCCCGCTGCTTCTGTGACCATTTTCACACATCTCTCCACACTTTGAGTGTGGGAAGGCCACTTCGGCACCTGCATTGGAGTCTCTTTAAGGTTTCTCAATTCTTGGCTAGTTAGACTTGTTGTCAATGGTGGCTCTAAGACTTCCAAACTCAAGTCAACCAATTCTGACAATTTGGTGGCATTGACGTTTATTGGGGGAACTTTTCTTGAATGAAACGAACAGTCTCCCAACTGGTCGTCATCTATTAGCGTTCCTCTAATCTTTAGAATGACTTCTACAGCCTCGGTTCGGAGATTGGTACATTGACTGCAAAGCATTGCTTGCAAAACTGCTTCTGATCGAGCATACCAAGCGGACCTTCTTGCCACAGGTAACACGATGTCCCTCACTACCTTCCTCTGTGTTCTTACTAGCTGCAATTGAAACAAAAGGTGATTGGGCCCATCCACCCACATAGGATTAAGTTTCACACTAAACCACTGGGGAAGATAAACTCCAATAATAAATTCAACAATTAACCTCAAATTCTTCAGCACTTTGCCCTTCAATTCGTGTTTGGAAATCCAAATCCTGCAGAAACGAAGAGCTGTAGTTAACCAACGGCTGTGACTGACAGGTCCAATCTCCAAGAGAGCCAATGACTGAGGCACTTCTCCTGATCTTATTGCTTGGGCAATACGATAAGCATAGGATTGATCTGTGCTGAGATCTTTGATGACTCCTTCAGACAACGCCGGAAGGGGAGGGCCAACTTCGACCTTTGGAAAGGTTGTATTTATTTCTAGTTGTGTTGCTTCATCCAGCATGATGCCAAGGGGACCTGACCACTTGTTGTTGCTCTTTGTAGGACCATCAAGTTCCTGGATGAGATGACGAAGAGGTAGCTCGCCTGTATGTAAATCACATACAATCCAAACAAGTCTTCTTCCTAGTTTTTTCTCTAAATGCGTCATTACACCCCCCTGCCATCCGGTGTTCACTGCAGTTGAATCTCCACCAACAGCCTGCAGTGAACTGCCAAGTCCTCTCTCCTGAACCCAACATAAAATATGATCAGCAATGACCTCTGCATGTTTCTTCCCTTCTACTTCAGTTTCGGGAGCAAAGTGAAACAAAAACCGACCACCAGGCTCAGAACAGACAGAGTAGTGTTCTTCTTTGATGAGACCTGGAAACTTTCTGTTCACTCCCTCTACTTCTAGCAAAACTTTTGTGTCATCTATTCTTCCATCAAACAAAAGACAGGAGAGCCCTCCCTCGCTTAAATCTTTTTCATGCTGATCAGATATTTCCTTCATTATTTTTTCTTGTGCTCTTCTAATTTTATTATGATCTATCACCAAAGATACATCCTCTCGGCTGATGAGGCCTGCATCTATCCAAGCGGCAGTTGCAATTTCTGCAGCCTCACGAAGTCCAGCATGGTGGCGAATACTAGCTAAAGCAATGTTTGAAATATTTCTTGTGTTGTATTTCATTTTCTTTGGTAAAGGTTCAGATGGCTCTTTGGAACTATCATCTGATGTTGCTTCCTGTTCATCAGAAGAACTATCAAAGAAGTGATAAACATCTTGACACAGCTCTTCCTCTCTTTGGATGGCTTCTTCACTCTTCATTTTCTTCTTTTGTTCCCTCTCTCGGATTTGTTCTCTCTTCTTGGCATTAGCAATCTGCTTCTTTGTTTCTGAATAATCTATTGAACCCATTTGCATACTTCCTTGGCCTTCTGCCTTTGTCCTCTGTGCCTTTATAAATTCAAGCTCTAAAACAGGGATCTTCTTTTCACGAGGACAACCACAATCAATGTGGGAATTATTTTCTCTCTTACCTGAGTGAGAACAGTTGGATTCAGAACATAATTGTATGGAGCACTTGCAGGTCAAAATGTCAAACAGAGTATCAAGTGTGTGCAGAAATTCATTTTTCCTGGCCAAGTTTCCTTTACCAAGTGATGTTTCAACTGCTTTGTGCCATAATTTCGTTAGTTTTAGCTCAATAGTTCGACACTGATTAATCACAGGTGGTTTGAATAGTGCATTAGCTTTTGTCCATTGATGCAGAAGAGGGACTATCATGTCATTTATGAGTTCTTTATCTGTATAGTTCCTTCTGTCCTTTGCATTTTTTTCTCGAAGGAGTAACCCTAATCTTAGCATGTCTCTCACTGTTGGAAGTTCTGATACAGGAAGCTCCTTCCCTTTACCAACTAGCAGGCTCAAGTGGGTTGACAACTGACTTCTTGTCTTCAATTTTGACATCTTCACACTATCTGACAAATAGAAAAATATTTCAATGTTTCATAATTCAATTGTTGTTTCAAAAAATATCAATTTGTTTATCAAAAATGCTGTAACAGAAATAACATAATAATTTCTTAGAACATAATGTTTTATACAATGATATAAGTAACTGCGACAATCAATATGCCCTACTTACAATAATTAAAATGTAGAATTCGTCTGGTAGAGTAGGTGCAAGTGCAATGAGAGCAAACCACCGTCTATGATATCTAGAAGGAGAGTGAGCTGGGCGCCTTATCCTCACGCTTGGTACAAGTCAAAACAAGAATTAAACTGTCCCACACGGAGAGCCTGTTCATGTTCATTTTCTGACATGCATATTGTACACAAGCTATAGAACCATAAAATACTCCATAATCCATATGCTTACATGAGATTAGTTAATATCAAGTGAATAATTCTAATCAAGTCTCATTAATTTGTTGAAATACTGATATTTGAAACTTTAAGGTATAATTGATGTAGGTGAGGGTTATTTCAATTCATTTTTGTTTGCTAATCTCAAGTTTAGACATAAAGAGGCACAATATTTTGACTACCAAATTTGATTTTTAACATGTTAACAAAATTGACACACCCTACTGCATAACCCCGCGCCAAGCCACAACACTGTACAGTACACTTTAAACAACATAAGTATAATATCAGAACTGCATCTGAAAGCAGTGCCTTGTTTGTTCATGTTAGGAATAATAATCACCCCATTGCTTGGGAAAAAAGCTTAGAAGTATTCAAATCATCTTGTGTCACAGAAAGACTTCTTGTTGAAGCTAGTTTGATTAAGGAATTAAAATCAATAAACCTTAGTGATGGTCAGTTCAAAACTGATAATATGTTACATAAATTTATTTGTCAGTGGCCCATGGTTAAAAATGCTTTGAAAACCTTTGATCTAGATGTATGATAGTTATTTTGTGGGCCCCCTATTTTCTGACCTGACTTGTCTAGTCACGTCACCTCCCTTCTCTTAAGCTCCTCTACGTGTGTTGGTGTGGGGATTAGTGGATGTCATCATTTTGACCTGACCTCATGTTTTTAGGTCACCCTGTATATTTAAGCCTCTCTCTGTCCATGTAATCCAGTTGCCTCTGAAGATGTCTTGAATAAAGACGAAAGCTAAGGTACTCCGTTGTTTCCATCTTCCCGTGTGATTTTATCAAGATTTATCTTATCCACGTTGTCATTGTGGATCTACATGAAATATATATATATATATATATATATATATATATATATATATATATATATATATATATATATATATATATATATATATATATATATATATATATATATATATATATATATATATATATATATATATATATATATATATATATATATATATATATATATATATATATATATATATATATATATATATATATATATATATATATATATATATATATATATATATATATATATATATATATATATATATATATATATATATATATATATATATATATATATATATATATATATATATATATATATACACAGTGACCTCGTTTAACGAACACCTCGGTTAACGTAATTTCGATTAACGAACTGCCTTCCATAAGGATCTTCAATTCGGTTAACGAAAAAAAATTCGCTTAACGAACTTCTTACGAACCGACCTCAACATGTTTTCGCTTGCACTGACCGGGCAACCAGCTTTAGTATCAGTCCGCCAATACATTAATCGGTTCTAGGGCTTAAATTCCTTACTATTTTTGTAAATATCAAGAAGTTTATACTATTCAATAATTTTAAAAGTTTAATATTCAATTTTTTAGTCATTTTAACAATTATTGAACAAAATTGAAGGTAAAGTGACTAGTTTAATGCGCGGCATCCAGCCTCTTAACACAGCAAACAGGCGTCAGTCTCTCTCTGTTTTCACTGGAGGTAACATCTTGCTTGAGACTCTCTTCAACTAAACGCTTTTTTTCTGTGTTTCCAAGCAAATTATTGGTCATTTTGAAATATATTTTATATATTGACAATATATAATGCAGTGCAGCGTTGATTTAAAGAAAATAATCTTGAATTAAACCAGAGAGCTAAAATTTTATGGGTGAAATGGCACCATGGGGTGACTTCTCTTCCACCCCAATGCCTTCTCTTCTTCCTTCTCCTCCACCCCCATTCTAAATCCCATCATCATCATCATCATCCAGGAGCCTTCTACATACACACCTCAAAGTAAGTGAACTTTTCTACCATTTTTGTTGAATTTAGGAAATTTTCGGTGAGCTGGAACCAATTACCCAAAAACCCATTGAAACAATGGTTTCGGTTAACGAACGACCTTCTGGAACGGATTGAGTTCGTTAACCGAGGGGCCACTGTATATATATGTATATATATATATATATATATATATATATATATATATATATATATATATATATATATATATATATATATATATATATATATATATATATATATATATATATATATATATATATATATATATATATATATATATATATATATATATATATATATATATATATATATATATATATAAGTAAATTGTAATTTACATATTATTCATATTATGCTACAGTGCCCACAAAACATGAGAAACGTTTGAGTCCCCCAGTAGAGATGTCCGTTCTCTATCCACTTCAGGATGTCTTAGTCCTCCGTTTTCTTTTTATGTACTCGCTCAGGGACTCAAGTATTTCTGTATATAACACAGGATGATAAGGAATTTTAAATTATGAGTGAATGAATTTATTATACAGTTGTACCCCACTTAACGCGGTCAATTGAACCCAGAGGGTCCCGCGTTAAGTGAACAACAGAACATATGGGATTAATTCCAATAGAAACCGGCCTGACCCCCAAACTCCACTTTTTGAAGGCACATACCTATGTTGTAGTAAAAATAACATCTTAATTTTATGATGGTACATGCACACAATTAATACTTAAGAGAAATACAGTCGCCAAGTTAATGTCCATTCAAATAATGGACTCAACTCCCTCCCTCTCTCACACTACACTCGCTGGCTCTTCCCTCTCAGAGAAATTTTTGGGGGAAAACCACTAAATTTTAATAAATAATACCTCAAACTAAAGTTAGGATAATACAATTGACATTGCTGGATTCCTTGTAAGACCAGGAATATTTTGAATATAAATGTCATATATTTTGCACAAAAGATAACATAGTTACCTAGAGAAAAATTTTTATCTAAAATTTGTATGTTTAATGAAAAATATATGATGTTTATATTCAAAATGATCACCAAATTATAAGAATTCCAGCAATGTAAATTATATTCTGACCGGGTAATTTGTATGAATTTTATGAGCTAAAACAAACATCTTCAGTTAATAAAAAAAAAAATAATCTTCAGGACACTATCTGTCAATCAAAGTACCCCACCTTGCCTCCCCCCCTCTTCCAACCGCGCGGTCAGTCCCAACCCTCCCCCCCACCCCCCACCAATCCTCCCTTCCAGGGTTTTTAACATTTAGTATTAAATAATACCTCAGATTAAAGTTAGGATAATATAATTGACATTGCTGGATTCCTTGTAAGACCAGGAATATTTTGAGTATAAATGTCATATATTTTGCACAAAAGATAACATAGTTAATTTGAGAAAAATTTTTATCTAAAATTTGTATGTCTAATGCAAAAATATGATGTTTATATTCAAAATGATCATCAAATTATAAGAATTCCAGCAATGTAAATTATATTCAGACCGGATAATTTGTATGAATTTTATGAGCTAAAACAAATATCTTCAGTTAATAAAAAAAAAAATAATTCTTCACAGGGTAACAGATGGTCGGTCGGTCCCTCCCTCCCCCCCACCCCCCACCAACCGTCCCAAGGAGATGTGTGGGATAACCACTAAATTTTAATAAATAATACCTCAAACTAAAGTTAGGATAATATAATTGACATTGCTGGATTCCTTGTAAGACCAGGAATATTTTGAATATAAATGTCATATATTTTGCACAAAAGATAACATAGTTAATTTGAGAAAAATTTGTATCTAAAATTTGTATGTCTAATGCAAAAATATGATGTTTATATTCAAAATGATCACCAAATTATAAGAATTCCAGCAATGTAAATTATATTCTGGCCGGGTAATTTGTATGAATTTTATGAGCTAAAACAGGCAGTCAGGCAGGGTGGGGCAAATCTAAAAATAGCGTCTCGAGCCGGACACTCACCGCGTATATGTGGAAAAAATCCGTGTTAAGTGAAAGTTCAGCTCTGGCGAGGCACCGCGTATATGATAAAACGCGTTAAGTGAAACCGCGTTAGGCGGGGTAATACTGTACAGTGATCAATTAACATAGTATTGATGTGTTTAAGTAGTATTCAGGCGCCTTCAGCCAGGTAATGTTACGACATTGGTATCACTCACTCTAAACAACAAATTCCACCCATACACAGAGAGAGAGGGACCAAGCGCTCTGTTTACATCACACACACATAAATATTACATACCGTATATCTCGTATATCTCGGCCTATTTTATAATTGCAGTCATGTACTGAATATTCTATGTAAAAAATATAAATTTTAAATGAATTATTTTTAGTGCGGTCGACTTCGGACACAAAGACGGGCTATAAATAGCCTTCTTATCTCCCCTCTATCTATTACCCTCTGTTCTTAGAGAGAAGGTCTTGGTAAATAACTTTTGTTTGTTTATTTTCATTGTTTGTCTAATTTATCATGTTGTATCAAAGTAATATTACTAAAAGTTTTAGGCATCTACCAAACAGGGAGATAATACCGCCTGGGAAGATATTGGAAGCATAATGTACAGTATTGTCTAATGGTAGATCCTATTTCCATATGGCATCACGAAAATTGTGACCAAGTCTTAGGTTGCTGATCTATCTTTCTGCCTCATTTACACACAATTGCAGAGTTTCAATTGTTTCTCTTCCTTTGACAACACAACATACATACAATATAATGTTTCTCACCTTTGATCTTTTTTCCTTTTTGCATTTATTTATGGTTGGTTATTTAAAATAAGGCCAATTCACTTAAAGTATTGGCATCAAATTTTACCGGCTGGTGTACACTAGTGACTCACTTAAGCGTCAGTTATTTAACTGGAACTAATGTCGGTGTGAGTAAAATATTTCCATTTACTTGAAATAGATTTCCCAATTTATTTGTTTATTTATTTATTAATAATATACTGTAATATATTAAACACACTGCAAGTATTTTCTTTAATTATATACAGCTAGACCCCGACTTACGACTGCTTCGACTTACAACCGTCGGGACTTACGACCGCCGCAGTTGTGACCATTTTTTTTTTCATTTTTTTTCTCTCTCCAAATGACACACGCATTTTCTATACCGAAACGTTTCCAGTTAATGTAGTCTCCATGTATAATTAGAAAATTATGGGGGCCTCATGTGCATTCAGCTGACTACATTAAAGGTACAGTAAGTGCTCAGTCACACTGTATCCATTCCTCATTATTTATTACTTTCACTGTACTGTATCCATTCCTCATTATTTATTACTTTTACTGTACTGTATTTCATTGTAGACTTTTTATTAATTTTTTTTTATTTTTTATATCTATGTCGGACTTATGACCATTCGGACTTACGACCTGGATTTAGGTCCCTAACCCCGTTATAAGTCGGGGTCTAGCTGTACTTGTTTTGCGAAAAAGGGAGGCTACCATTATACCTGGTAGGTGAAGTTGACCAGACATTTATGGTGATCATTAAGGACCAAACTCCGAATCCATGACGTGACTTCTGTTCATCATTTATATCCTAAATTTACCACTGTTGGTAGTTTCAAGAATTAAAACAGTCATTTACTGAATATTCTTTGTAAAAAAATAAATTTTAAATGAATTATTTATAGGAGATAAGTATTATGATCAGTAAATATACAGATATACATTACTGACCACCTCCGAACACAAGGACGGCTAAAAATAGCCACAGGCGGTCACAGTCAAGGTCACTTTCCCTTTCTTGTCACTGGCAAATGGGAGGGGGGGGGGTGATGATAGCAGCTGTGTTTATTACCGGGGTATACTGTATTGTTCTTTTACGGTATGTTAGACAGGTTTATAATATATTTTTATTATTTTAATATACCGATAATCTTCATTTTAATCCAGCTTCCCAAACGTAAGTTTCATTATAAAATAATTAGTGGTTGGACCTTGTGAGTGGTTTACCATGTTTCCATCACCACTCTTGACACGCTAAACCGCTAACCGCAATATTTAAGAGGTAAGAATTTTATATCTGATGCTTAAGACGACCCCCTAACTTTGGGCGAATTTATTTATGGTTCAAATTCCTTCTTATAAGCCGAGATATACTGTAAATTATTTCTGCAATTCTTCACAAGCAAAACACACAAATCAATTGAACATGTGATGTCGAACGTGAACTGTAAACACTGTGTGTGATGTAAACAGAGCGTGGGTGTAAAACGCTACGTAATTTGATTTTCTCTTTTATTTAAAAATTTTACAATTTACATATACTGTACAGGTATACTGTATACATAAATATTACATAAATTATTTCTGCAATTCTTCACAAACAAAACACATAACTCAATTGAACATGTGATGTCGAACGTGAACTGTAAACACTGCATAACCCAGCGCCAAGCCATAACAACCGTTCGAGTGGAATCGCGTTAGAGCAAACTCGTTCGCGTTTTACAAATATTGTTCCTCTATTCATCAATCGCGTTAGAGCCAATTTGCGTTGTCAAAACACGCGTTATAGCAGAACTCACTGTAAACAAATTATATGAAAATATCAAAATACACAATTCATTTCAAGGGAAGTTATATAACAATACAAACTACCACAACAAACTTCTTGTGTGCTTCTAAACGTGTCATAACTTGCAATGCCTCCCACGAAAAATATGAAAACATGAAAAAATATGAAGTACCCCATATAATAATGCAATAAACTTGTATAATTTTAACCTCGTAACACAAAAAAAAACGGCAACACAGAATCTCCGAATCTCGGTAAAAAAAAATTAATTCTACAATAATAATCATTGCAACTTTAGCATTGTATAAATAATTAAAATAAACAAATTGTATGAAAATACACAAAGAATTAATTTCAAGGGAAGTTATAAACTTATATAACAATACAAACTTCCACAACAAACTCTTTCACTGTACAGTACTTTTAAACGTGTCATAACTTGCAATGCCTCCCACGAAAAGTATGAAAACATGAAAAAATATGAAATACGCCATAATAATAATTTAATAAACTTGTATAATTTATAAATACCTTATAAGATACTCCTCCAGCTGTTTATGGTTGCCCACGATCCTCCTGCCCAGGGTGCGGCGGGACATCGACGTCTTGCTGGGGTTCAGCATCTTGATCAGGCTGACAAAGGTTGGGGACTCCACTACATGCAGCGGTAGCATGTTGCAGACGAACAGGTCCACAATCCTTTTGTCCACCACAGACTGACGGACGCCAGTGCCAGCAGCTGATTGGCCAAACTCCTCGCCAATGGTGGGCTGGCGTGGATTCTTTGCAGGTGGCCACCACAACTGGCTGCTGCTCCTGCTACTGGCACCGCTACCAGAAGACTGCCTGTGTTTCCCACGGGAAGAGCCAGCCTTGATCCTCTCAAACTGGATGGCATGCGCTGGGTGTTTCCTCTTGACATGCGACTTCAAGTTGTAGAAGCTTGTCGCCTGTTCCTTGATGGTGGTCTCCTTGGGCTGGCACATGACGCTCTGGAAGTACAAGATGTTGGCGTTCCTCTTATCCCTTGACTTAAGGACAAAGTAGTCATCCAGGTGGGGCCATGGGCTCTGAGACTCTTGGGCCTGGCCCTCAGCCTGAGCGGCCTCCGCCTCAGCGGCCTCACTCACAGCCACTGCAGGCTCCTCAACACTGTCAACAGGCCCACCTGGCCCAGCATCGTCAGGCGGAACAAAAACGTCTTCACCTTCCATAACAATAAGCGATAACGTACGCTTCTGTCGCTGACACTGTAAGACTGCTTAGACTGTCTTTAACATGACAACGTCCTAAGTGAACTGAACTCAGAACTGCAGAATTACACAATGCTGCTCAGCTGCTGCAGCACGGCGTTGACAAATCATGAACTGTCACGTTTACGCGTACTAACACGCAGTCAGCCAAGTGTGCCTTAGTGGCTGTTGGAGACACGCGTCGCGGCGTCATCGTGGCGTCACATGCTTACAACAGACAGGAACAAACATGTATAAATTTTGTTAGCGGACTTAAAGTTAGTGGAACTAAATTTAGCGGAACTAAATTTAGCGGAAGCTAATTGGTCTGCTAATGGTTTCCAAAGTTAGCGAAAACGCTAATCCGCTAACGAGAAAGCTAGCTTCACTAATTAGCGGTTAGCGGATTAGCAGAACCGTGCCCATCACTGAAAATAACAAAGAACAAACCAACCACCCAAACTGCTAGTTAGGAGGAATGGTGGTGTGGAAGTCATTGCTACCATGTTTAGGGTTAAACTGTTGATGTACTAGTGAGCAATGGGATCCTAATGCTAAGTAACCTTTCCAGTGAACTTTCCATATGAATTGTTATTAACAAAATAACACCCTAATTAAACTATGTAATCTAACGTTGTATCATGCACTTCCATCTGTGGATAGGTATGCTAGGTAATTTTTTTTTTTTAATTTGCAATGCAGTACTCATCATTGGTAGTAGGTAGTCATTAGCAAGTGTTCGTAGGTATGAGTAGACCCTCTTCAGATTTGAAACATGGTTTCGGAAAAATCGCCAAATAAATAATACAAAAATTGCTGGAAAACCGTGTTACTGTATTTGTTGATATTGTCTGTACTGCAGAAACTCACTAATTTGGCAATAGTCCTGAAATGGGATTTCCAAGTTCAGATCTTAATGGTATCAGTAGATATAAGGATCAGCCCCTCACCATCAGAAGATTTAGATTTGATATGCCACAATAATATATTTATTGTAATTGAATTAATTTACTTAATTTTTTTCAGGCTGTAATGATTATTGAGCAACTCTTAGTGTTAACATGGAAGGGAGTCCAGTGAAGACAGTGTTGCATGGTGCAGAGGACATTTCACATCAAGAAGTTGAAGATGTATTACTTGCTTCAAAGATGGAGACAATAACACCTTCGAACAATGACTCTGATACCTTTGAGAGTGTGACGACCATATCTAAGGAAAGGGACTTTAAAGCTCCAGCAGATATACCATTTAAAAAACCTTTCTTTATTAGTAAAAACCAACGACTAAATACAAATCAAGATGAAAGGAAAAGTAAGGAAAAGGAGGAGAGGGAAAGTAAGCTCACCATTATAGAGTCGCCACATACTGAAAAGTTACAAGAGAAGTCGCCTGCACAAAAGTTGACTGAGAAGTCTGTTCCTCTTCCATATAAGGTAGGAAAACATTTGAAGAAATATGAGATAAAAATATACTTTCCAGTAGATGTTATGTGACATGAATAGTCAAGAGAGAAGTGTTAGATTTGGTTATATACAGTAGTCCCTCGGTTAACGAACACAATTCGTTCCAGATGGTCATTCGTTAACCGAAAATTTCGTTAACCGAAACCATTGTTTCAATGGGTTTTTGGGTAATTGGTTCCAGCTCACCGAAAATTACATACAAACTAAAAATAATTGCAGTAAAGTACACTTACTTTGAGGTGTGCATGTAGAAGGCTCCTGGTTGATGATGATGATGATGATGGGATTTAGAAGTGGGGTTGGAGGAGAAGGGAGAAGAGAAGGCAGTGGGGGTGGAAGAGAAGTCACCCCATGCTTCATGCCGCCATTTCACCCATAAAATTTTAGTTCAATTGGTGTAATTCAAGATTATTTTCTTTAAATCAACACTGCACTGCACTATATATTGTCAATATGTAAAATAAATTTCAGAATGACCAATAATTGTTCTGTAAAAACGTAAAAATAGTTTATGTTCAAGAGAGTCTCAAGCAAGATGCTTCCTCCACTGAGCAGACACACAAACTGACGCCATTCTGGGTGAGTCAAGTGGCTGTTTGGCACGCTAAAAACTAGTTCCCTGTACTTCAATTATGTTAAATACCGTAATTGTTAAAATGGCTACAAATTTTAATATAAGACTTGGAAAATTATTGAATAGTACAACCTTCTTGATATTTACTCAAATGGTAACGAATTTAAGCCCTAAAACCGATTACTGTATTGGTGGACTAATACTCCAGCTGGTGAAACGGCGAAAACATGTTGACACGATTTCGTAAGGATTTTGTTAACCAAATTTGTTTTCGTTAATCAAGTTGAAGATTCTTGTGGAAGGTAATTCATTAACCAAAATTTCATTAACTGAGGCGTTTGTTAACCGAGGGATCACTGTATAAGTTTTGGGTACAGTTCCCTTAACTTGGCTTGTATATAAATAAGTTGAGGGGTTAAGTTACAAACTCAAAATGATCTTTTCACCATTTATTGGTAAAACTATTTTGGTCACAGTCTATTAGTAGATGCGCTGTAATTATCACTGTAAGCTGTGAGTGTTAGCTAATGACGGGGGCTCAGCTTGACTGGTTAGGTCACCCGTCCGATTCTCGTGAGCTCTCAAGTGAGAACTGGTGCCTGTGAGGGAAGCTCTGAAGGAGAGGTTGGGCTAACCTTACATTCTCAAGGTCGGCTTACTGATAGAGGAATTTCCCTTCACATGAACAGCACATGGCCTCTCACATCTTATGGAAAATTACAGTGGGGTGATTGGATTATATAAACTAAATGTATTAACCCAAATTTATATAATTTTTATTGCCATGAGACAGGGGCTAATACATCGCTCGGTCACCACCTTCTAAGCTTCTTAGAGGAATTAGCTTCTCGCAGAGAAAATAAAAACTGTACATAGTCTATCCATGTTATATACATATGTGTGAAAACACTAAACCGAAGCAACTGCAATCTGGGTTTCAGCAGTTACTAGGGTCCTAGCCTTAAGTGCCTTACAGAATAGTATATTATGTACAATGGTAAATTGAAATGATATTGATCTCTAGGAGCAAAACAAAAATATTACTGCCAGTATTACACAATGCAGTGGTCCCTCTGTTAACGAACACAATTCGTTCCACAGAGTCGTTCGTTAACCGAATCCATTGTTTCAATGGGATATTGGGTAATTGGTTCCAGCTCACAGAAAAGTACATACAAAGTAAGTAAAAAAAATGCGGTAAAGTACACTTACTTTGAGGTGTGTATGTAGAAGGTTCCTGGTTGATGATGATGATGATGGGAATTAGAAGTGGGGGTGGAGGAGAAGGGAGAAGAGAAGGAAGTGGGGATGGAGGAGAAATCACCTTTCAGGGGACCCATGCTTGATGCCGTCATTTCACCAATAAAATTTTAAGTTCACTGGGTGTAATTCAAGATTATTTTATTTAAATCAACACTGCACTGTGCTATATATTATCAATATGTTAATTAAATTTCAGAATGACCAATAATTTCAATGTAGAAATGCAAAAATATTCAAGACACCAACAAAATAGATGTTCACTCCACTGTCAACAAAGCCACACTGATGCCTGGTGGCTGAGTCAAGCGGCTGATGGGCGCACAAAACACTAGTTCCCTGTACTGCATATATTATCATTATGTTAACTAAATTTTAAAGTGACTAATAATTTTAATATAAAAAATACAAAAATATTAAAGAGCACAACTTTCTTGATATTTACTCCACTGGAAACAAATGTAAACATAGAACAGATTACTGAATTGGCAGACTAAGCCCATCAGCTGATGCTCACAACAAAACATGTTGTTTGTAAGGATTTCGTTAATCAAAGTTTTGTTCGTTAACTGAATTGAAGATCCTTATGGGAGGTAATTCGTTAACCGAAATTTTTTTAATCGAACCGTTCATTAACCGAGGGACCACTATAGTGGGAATAGTTAAACTGGGTATAACAAATCCCGTGAAAAGCAAAATAAAGTAGCAGTTTATCTTCTATATTAATAAAATGTGACTCTTTCAGATAAGAAATAAATTTTAATTTATCTAACATAAGATTGAGTTCACAAAGTCAATATAGAAACTTGGTACAATGGAATCAAATCCAAAGTGAGATTTAAATTCAATGCAAAATTATGATGGGAAGGCAAGGTTTTCAACGAACTACAGGTTACCGTGCAGTAATCCGGAGCCTTATAATAACCTTTCACAACTAGCTGATTACCACCATCTTGGCATCGTAAAGTGACATAAGTTTCTTCAGTAAAAAAAAAAATATATATATATATATATATATATATATATATATATATATATATATATATATATATATATATATATATATATATATATATATATATATATATATATATATATATATATATATATATATATATATATATATATATATATACACTTGTTTAAGGGACCCAAATCCAGGTCGTAAGTCCACATGGTGTAAGTCCGACATAGATAAAAAAAAAATCTACAATGAAATACAGTACAGTAAAAGTAATGAATAATGATGAATGGATACAGTGTGACTGAGCACTTAACCTTTAATGTAGTCTTCTGAATGCACATGGGGCCCCCATAATTTTCTAATTATACATGGAGACTACATTAACTGGAAACGTTTCGGTATAGAAAATGCGTGTCATTTAAATTTTTTTATCTATATCTGAGGCGGTTGTAAGTCCCAACGGTCGTAAGTCCACGTAGTCGTAAGTCGGGGTCTAGGTGTGTGTGTATATATATATATATATATACTGAACATTATGTAGATGAGCATGAAACACAGTTTTCCTGGAAAATCGGTGTATAGTTACATTGTTTCAGCGCTGTGCGAACGTTAGTTTGTATGATCGCCAATTCGCATATTCCGTTTGCAGCAGAATTAACGCGCACCCATAGGCTGGGCATATGTATAAATGTATATATGACATCTTATACCGTGATAATATACCCTGAAATCATCCACTTCTAACTAAGAGTAGTTTTCATCTATTAGTAAAAGATCGGTTGGTATATCCAGAGTAAACAGTGTGTCTTGCATTAATTTGCTTTGCACTAGCATAGTTATGTGGATGAGGAAATCATAGTGCGTGAGAGTTGACTCTAAAAGAAGGATATACTATTCTACCTCTTCGTCTGCGAAAATTGGAGTTAACAGATAACTCTTCTTGGCTATTTGTAAGGCTTCAAGAAGAATTTTCACATACACATGCTGTGCGTCCACTCGTCCTAACCCTGCATCAACCATACTTGCAATTAGTTCATTTTTGTTAATTGATACAGCTTGACTTGAAGTTTTCATAGCATGCAAAATACTTGGAAAAAGAAATTCCAATGTAGGCACTGAATTCGTGAAATTATAAAAATTTAAATAAATGATTAGACTCAGAAATCTTTTTTGTTAATATCATTGTAGAAATGTTAGGAACATTATTATATACGTTTTGCAGAACGTAGTTTTAAACAATAATCATCAGATACACTGGGTGTATTTGACATGTTTGCTGTTTGAACAGTTGTGTCTGGGACTTCATTATCATTCCTGGGGAATGAATCTGAATGAACCTTTTTAAGTCTGTCTGCATCGCATGCACAACATCTGAAGTTTGTGAGTTTGGCTTCAAAATTTTTAATTTGTTGCACGCTGCTTTAGCAGTAATGCGGAATGGTCCGTCAAACTTGGGTGAAAGCTTGGACTTTTGTTCAGGTTCTCACACCATAGCAACATCGCCTATTTCTAGCATGACAGGCTTAGCTTGTTTATGTGGCTTGTATATCATTTCAGCACATGACGCTGATAAATGTTTACGTACTTGGCCATGAATATCCGTGAATACGTTGATTTGCCTGGTAGCGAAATCGTCCACATTATAATCTGGGCATGGCTTGTCTGTAAGTACGTCATACGGTAGACGTTTGTCTATGCCGTAAACAATATAATAGGGTGATTTGCCTGTAGAGCTGTTGATCGACCCATTAATAGATGCGGCCACTTGCAGTAACCAATCTTCCCATGCATAGTGCATTTGACTAGCTATTGGACGAAGAATCTCTAGGATTTTGCGATTGGTTCTTTCAACAAGGCCATTAGCCTGTGGATGATAGGCTACGATAATACTTTGTTGGATGTCGTATTGTCGACATTTGCTCTACAAGTTGGTTCTTGAACTCTAATCCGTTGTCGGAGAGAAGAAACTTGGGCGTAGTAAAAGGACATATGAGGTGAATAACTAAGGCATAAGCCACAGATTTGGCTGTTTATCCTTCAGTGGGACTAAAATCATAAATCTAGAAAAATGATCCACACACACTAGGAAGAATGAGGATCCTTGATGACTCCTTGGAAGTAGTAACAAGTCGATAGCGACTGTGTTAAACGGACGTTCTGGTGTAGGATATTATAGAATTGGAGCCGGTGCCCTTGTAGTACCCTTATGCTGAGCATACTTCTTTCTGACCTCCGCCAAACATTTGTCACGTCCGGGGTGGCCTGGTTGGGGAGCATCGTGATATAACGTTAGTATCGTTTCATGAAGTGTATCAGGTACGACAATTTGTGTAACAATACCCTCAGTTGTCTGCTTGGAGCGAAGGAGTATGTCTCGTCGTAGTTCAAATTGATTGAACGGAGGAGGTAATTTGGGAAGATTAGTCTCTTCCCTCGACTCTAGAGCGAAAATGACTGTAGACCACAATGGATCGGGTTGTTGTTCATCCCTTAATTGTGAGTGGGAGAACAATGATAGAGACACCACTGGTGCTATATTTCTGGACAAAGTGTCTGCGACCACATTCATTCGCTCATCCCGGTAAATACTTGAACTCGGGTTCAAACTCTTGAATGGTCAGATACCAGCGTGCTAGTCTACCTGAAAGATTTTTACCGTGGAACAGCTCTGTCACTGCCACGTGATCTGTATAGACGGTTATTTTATAACCAAAAATTATGTCTCTAAACTTCTTATAGTGGGTCTCATGACCTGAAGATGTCTTGAATACAGACAAAGCTAAAGTATTTTTAGGGAGATTGTGATAAGTACGTATAAGTATAAATGAGCGAAGTTGTATCCCTTCAACATTACATTACATAACATTTTAAAATATGGAGTGAGAAAGCAGAAAGGTGTGGGTAATTAGAGAGATGGAGTGGAAAGGCGTGGTAACCTACACCGGTGTGTTCTCTGAACTTCCTGTGTCGTGCGTGCATGTGCACGCATGTGTGCGTGTTTGCATGCATGTATGTATGTGTGTGTGTGTGTGTGTGTGTGTGTGTGTGTGTGTGTGTGTGTGTGTGCGTGCGTGCGTGCGTGCGTGCGTGCGTGCGTGCGTGCGTGCGTGCGTGCGTGCGTGTGTGCGCGCAATTAACGGTTTATTGAAAAAGTCGGCAGCCTAAAGGCTGAAATTATACATTGGACAAAAATGACTTATTACATACAAAGACATGGGGTGGGTGGGTTGTTTAACAAAAACTTTCATTACTGAAAGGAGAAGGAACAATGATTGAACATACAAATTACAGTATTATAGTTTACAGTTGATGGCCCAGGCCTGGGCTGGTCATGAAAACACCAGGTGATGTGGTGTTCACGTGGTGCAGTAACTTGTCCTCGGGTGTTGATATGAAGGACCTCACGTGGTCATGGGGACACCGGGTGGTGTGGGGTGGTGTCACAGTACCTCGCCCTGCTGGGTGGTGTTGTGTTATGTCGTAGTCAGGTGCATAGCCGGTGGGCCCCTCTGTTGTTCCCATGGTGGACTGATTAGCACCTCCTGGTCAGAAGACGGTGGTCAGTTCCCAGGGGTGCATAATAATAATAATAATAATAATAATAATAATAATAATAATAATAATAAAAAAGAACCATAAAGAAATACAAGATTGAAAAACAAATCAAGAGTGAGAAACAATATATGTATGTTGTGTTGTCAAAGTAAGAGAAACAATTGAGACCCTGCAATTGTGTGTAAATGAGACAGAAAGTCAGATCAGCAACCTGGGACTTTGTCACAATTTTCGTGATGCCATATGGCATCAGGGTCTACCAATATCTTCCCAGGCAGTAGTACCTCCCTGTTTGGTAGCTGCCTACTACCGACACCAGTGAAACCTTTGCTTGATATACAGCCCTTTTGGCACAAGTACTCACACCTCTTTGAATATCATCACTTAGAACTGCTTATCAATCGTCATTTTCATCAATTTAAAGAAAAAATCTGTATAAGATGAAATCTTTAATAAAGCACTCATTTTATACACCTGGTCCCCTCCACATCTAGCGGGCTGTAGTGTTTACATTCTTTCTCCTGTTTTTGTCGGTATGACAACGACGGGAAATTTATTCCAACAGTAGAAGGTAAGCAAATGTAAACATGTATATCAACATCTAAATAAAACAAAAAATCTTTATCTAAAAACAAAAAATAAAAGTAAAAAAAACTCGGTAAAAATTAGTTGAATTAAAATATTTGGTAAGCAAAAAAAAAAAAAAAAAAAACTTTAAATCTCTTAATATCATGTCCATTAAAACAGTTAAAAGCATTTTATTCATCTTCAAATCCTGGTTTATTAGGATGTTGCTTTATTACAGGTATTAATTCACCCAAAAAAGTATCGTACTGTTGGGTAAATAAGGCAAAATTTAGCCAAACAAGGAAAGTACCAGACTCGAATAAATTTTTTCCATAGGAAGTTGTATTTAAATTTGGACGATTTGAATATTGCAAAGTTTTTACAGTCTACAGTAGGTTATCAAATTTTGCGAGTTTTTTTAATTCAACATTTTATATTTGGATACCAAAAAAAAAACACTACCGTATATCTCGGCTTATAAGACGGAATTTGAACATTAAAAAAATCAGCCCAAAGTTAGGGGGTCGTCTAAACCACCAAGTATAAAATTCTTACCTCTTAAATATTGTGGTTTAGTGTGTCAAGAGTGGTGATGGAAACATCGTAAGCCACTCACAAGGTCTTACCACTAATTATTTTATACTGAAACTTACGTTTGGCAAGCTGGATTCAAATTAAGATTACCGGTATATTAAAATAATAAAAATGTATTATAAACCTGTCTAACATACCGTAAAAGAGAATTATACCCCTGTAATAAACACAGCTATCATCACACACCCCTCCCCACGCCCCCCCATTTGCCAGTGAGGAGACAAGAAAGGGAAAGTGACCGCGAGATTGGGCTATTTTTAGCCGTGGAGGTGGTCAGTAATGCATATCGGTATATTTACTGATAATAATACTTATCTCCTATAAATAATTAATTTAAGATTTATTTTTTTACAAGGAATATTCAGTAAATGACTGCATTAATTCTTGAAACTACCGACAGTTAAATACAGACGCTTAAGTGACATCACTAGTGTTTACACTACACCAGCTGGTAACATTTGATGCCATTACTTGAAGTGAATTGGCCTTATTTTAAGTAACTAACCATAAATAAATACAAAAAGTAAAAAAAAGATCAAAAGTGAGAAATAATATACTGTATGTATGTTGTGTTGTCAAAGTTAGAGGAACAATTGAAACTGCAATTGTGTGTAAATGAGGCAGAAAGTCAGGTCAGCGCTGAACCTGGGACTTGGTCACAATTTTCGTGATGCCATATGGCAGCAGGGTCTACCATTAGACAACACATTATGCTTCCAATATCTTCCCAGGCGGTAGTATCTACCTGTTTGGTAGCTGCCTACTACCTACACAATTTTTAGTAATATTACTTTGATACATGATAAATTAGACAATGAAAATAAACATCAAATTTAATTACCAAGACGCTTCCCATTGGCAGCTGTAAGAAGAGGGGGAGATGGGCTATTTTTATCCTGTCTTTGTGTCTGAAGTGGCCAGTAATACCATATATTTACTGATCATAATACTTATCTCCTATAAATAATTAATTTAAAATTTATTTTTTACATAGAATATTCAGTAAATGACTTTTAAATAAATAAATAATTCGGTAAATCTATTTCAAGTAAATGGAAAATAAGCAAACAAATGTTATTTACCACCACCCTTCCCTCTGGCTCAGGGTGAGATGGAGGGGAGATAAAGAAGGCTATTTATAGCCCATCTTTGCGTCTGAAGTGACCAGTACCCTAATGCACCATAAATAATTCATTTAACATTTATTTTTTGTACATATATTTTGTTGTATATATATATACAGTAGTACCCCGCTTAACGCGGCCAATAAAACCCACAGGGTACCGTGTTAAGTGAAAACCGCGCTAAGTGAACAACAGAACATATGGGATTAATTCCAATAGAAACTGGCCCGACCCCCAAACTCCACTTTTTGACGACACATAACTATGTTGTAGTAAAAATTTTATCTTAACTTTATGATGGTATGAAAAAACAAGTAATATAGAAGAGGTTAAGTTAGGAAAACTAAAGGTTAACATAGGAAAAATAAAGGTTAGGTTAGGAAAAATAAAAGTTAGGTGGAACACTTACGTTAGTAGAAGAGATGGGTCGGCGTACGGGGATGGAGGCTGGTTCCGAGGCAGAGGGCAGGCTACTGGCCCTCAGGTGAGTCACCATCACTGTCACCCACACTTGTTATGGCCTCCCTGACAAATCCCTCAAAGTCATCTTCACTGTCTCTACCTCTGTCACTATCACTGGCTTGGGCTGGCTGTGGTGGGTTGCAGGCGAAGAACTCGGTTATGCTTTTTTGACGGCTGGTGTTTATGTTGTCTTGATACACCGTGATGTACGGCTCCATAGCCTGCACCAGCCGGGTATGGAAGACTTCATAGCGGTCATCGTCATTGTCGCGGGAAAGGAAGGACTTCATTTTCTCTGCACACTCCATGGCACCCTTAATATCACTATGAGTTAAACTGTGTTCTTCGGAGAATGACGCACCTTCTTCCTCCTCTTCACTGACGTGATCTTCTTCCAACATCTCGTCGGCAGTCACTTCAGGATCTCTGATCACCTCCAGGATGTCTTCGTTGGTGGTCTCGGAGAAGCCTTCAGCTGTAATATTGAGCGCAGCTTCTCTGGCAAGGTCCACTGCTACTGCAACAGTCTGAACCTCACCAGTCACAGGTTCACTCCTCTCACCTGGTATGCCATGCAACACATGTCTCCATGCGTGACGAATCGTAGCAATAGACAGCAGATCCCATGCCTCCACCAAGAAGTCTACGGCTTGTTTGACGTTAAACTGCTTCCAAAATTGTTTGACGAGAACTTCTTGAGTCGCCACCTCTTGTTCCTTGTCCTCGTCGCTTTTACTCGCGCTGTCGGTGTCACCCAGCTTACGCAACTCATCCTTGGTGTTGGTAGAGTCGTTCAGGAGCTTGAACTTCTTTGCAGAGTACGCAGCTTTCACATTGCAGATCAACTCCTGGTCCATGGGCTGGATTAATGACGTAGTGTTGGGAGGAAGGAAGACCACTTTTACGTTGGGGTGACGATCCATAAGTAGGGGCGAGTGTCCAGGTGTGTTGTCAAGGAGCAACAAAATGCTGAATGGAACATTCTGTTGCTCGCTTAATTTCTTCACGTCAGGAACAAAACAATTGTCAAACCAGAAGAGGGACAGAGAAGAGGACATCCACGCCTTACGTGCGGTTAGCCAGTGGACATTAAGCTTGTTCATGTCCATATTCTTGTAGGCGTGCGGCTTGTGGGCTGTGTGAATCACCGATATCTTTGGTTTACAGGTACCGGAGGCATTGGTGGTAAACAGGACGGTGATGCATTCCTTCTGTATCTTCCGGCCCCGAACCTTGCTGGCATTCTTTACAACAAAGGTCTTGGACGGTAGCTTTTTCCAGAAAAGACCAGATTCGTCCATGTTAAACACCTGGTCGTCGGTGTACTGTCCTTCCTCATATAATCTCACGTAAGAACGGAGGAAAATCTCTAGCCGCCACACGGTCAGCACTCGCTTCCTCACCACCAATGTTGATGTTGGTGATCTTGTTCCTCTTCTTAAACCTATGCAGCCAACCAGAGGAAGCATTGAAGGGTTTGGGCTCTGCAATTCCCAGCTTACGTGACACTGCTGCGTATAGCTCATGTGCGTACTCCTGCACTGAGCGCGTGTCCACCGCCATGTTGCGTCGCGCCTGATGAATCAAATAACTCGCCAGCAAATTTTCCACTGATCGTTGAAGCACCTGCAGACTTTGTGATTTTCATGTGCTCTTTGATCTTGGCTGCATCCTTCTTGATAGTGCGAATCGTAGATTCGTTGACGCCATGCTGGCGCGCAAGATCAACTTGCCGTGTTCCTTTCTCCAAATCTTGAATGATCTGGTACTTCACTTCGTAGCTTAGACCACGGCGTGTCTTCTTGGGCTTAGTGTGGCTGGGTCCAGGTAAGGAAAGGTCTCTCTGGTGGCGGTGGTGGTCCGGCGGAAGCCATTTCACAGAACAATGGGTTCACGTATACACGGAGCGGCCTGGAGGGATGAAACTGCCGCGGCTAGGTCAAGCGTCGTCTTTCCTCCCTCCCCCGGGTGGAAACGTCATAATACTTTAAGCCAATTACAGCTAGCAGCAGAGGGGGGTAGGGATGCATGGCCAATCACAGTCCGATACGTCATATGACGTCAGTGATAACTCAACAAAGACACACACTGCGCAACCTTACCGCACGGCTTGCCCAAGCGGAGGGAGGAGGCGGGAGCAGGCGGGTGGGGCGAATCTAAAAATAGAGTCTCGAGCCGGACACTCACCGCGTATATGTGGAAGAAACCGTTAATTATTATTATTATTATTATTATTATTATTATTATTATTATTATATATATATATATATATATATATATATATATATATATATATATATATATATATATATATATATATATATATATATATATATATATATATATATATTATAACGCGGTTTCACTTATACGCGCCAGAGCTGAACTTTCACTTAACACGGATTTTTTCCACATATACGCGGTGAGTGTCCGGCGAGACGCTATTTTTAGATTTGCCCCACCCGCCACCCTGCCTGACTGCCTGTTTTAGCTCATAAAATTCATACAAATTACCCGGCCAGAATATAATTTACATTGCTTGAATTCTTATAATTTGGTGATCATTTTGAATATAAACATCATATATTTTGCATTAGACATACAAATTTTAGATAAAAATTTTTCTCAGAGTAACTATGTTATCTTTTGTGCAAAATATATGACATTTATATTCAAAATATTCCTGGTCTTACAAGGAATCCAGCAATGTCAATTATATTATCCTAACTTTAGTTTGAGGTATTATTTATTAAAATTTAGTGGTTATCCCACACATCTCCTTGGGACGGTTGGTGGGGGGTGGGGGGGAGGGAGGGACCGACCGACCATCTGTTACCCCGTGAAGAATTATTTTTTTTTTTATTAACTGAAGATATTTGTTTTAGCTCATAAAATTCATACAAATTACCCGGTCTGAATATAATTTACATTGCTGGAATTCTTATAATTTGATGATCATTTTGAATATAAACATCATATATTTTGCATTAGACATACAAATTTTAGATAAAAATTTTTCTCAAATTAACTATGTTATCTTTTGTGCAAAATATATGACATTTATATTCAAAATATTCCTGGTCTTACAAGGAATCCAGCAATGTCAATTATATTATCCTAACTTTAATCTGAGGTATTATTTAATACTAAATGTTAAAAACCCTGGAAGGGAGGATTGGTGGGGGGTGGGGGGAGGGTTGGGACTGACCGCGCGGTTGGAAGAGGGGGGGAGGCAAGGTGGGGTACTTTGATTGACAGATAGTGTCGTGAAGATTATTATTTTTTTATTAACTGAAGATATTTGTTTTAGCTCATAAAATTCATACAAATTACCCGGTCAGAATATAATTTACATTGCTGGAATTCTTATAATTTGGTGATCATTTTGAATATAAACATCATATATTTTGCATTAAACATACAATTTTAGATAAAAATTTTTCTCTAGGTAACTATGTTATCTTTTGTGCAAAATATATGACATTTATATTCAAAATATTCCTGGTCTTACAAGGAATCCAGCAATGTCAATTGTATTATCCTAACTTTAGTTTGAGGTATTATTTATTAAAATTTAGTGGTTTTCCCCCAAAATTTCTCAGAGAGGGAAGAGCCGGCAGTGTAGTGTGAGAGGGGGAGGGAGTTGAGTCCATTATTTGAATAGACATTAACTTGGCGACTGTATTTCTCTATTTCTCTTAAGTATTAATTGTGTGCTTGTACCATCATAAAATTAAGATGTTATTTTTACTACAACATAGTTATGTGTCTTCAAAAAGTGGAGTTTGGGGGTCGGGCTGGTTTCTATTGGAATTAATCCCATATGTTCTGTTGTTCACTTAACGCGGATTTCACTTAACGCGGGACCCTCTGGGTTCTATTGACCGCGTTAAGTGGGGTACAACTGTACTCCATAAACTGACATTTCATTAATTGCAGGGTTGCATAACCAATGATTATATATTAGGGAAATACGTACCCGCAAGTTTCACTGACTTCCCTTTTGATCCGATGATTGGAGGAGGAGTGGGAGAGTCCCTTTGAGTTTGGTGAGCAGTGGCATGGTGCGAATTCTTGCCACAAGTATGCAAATTTGTATTTCGTGAATAATCAAGATTCTACAGTACGTATATATGTTATTCATATCTCTCTCTTCTCTTTCTCTTCTTATTTCACCTTCTCTTTTTCTCTGTTCTTTTCTTCTTTCTCTTCTCTTATCTTCTTTCTCTTGTATTTTCTTCTTTCTCTTCTCTCTGACTTTGTGTGTTATGCAATCATCCCTAAACACCCCAGTGATACTTTCTCTTCTGTTTAACCCATGGCTAGTGTTTTAAGTATAATATACAGGGTGTTCCGTAAATACCTTTCATAAATCGGGGGTATTCCTGAGATAAAAATAAAGATGGGTGACTAAATGGCCAAATTCTCAATTCTCAATAGTTTTGGATTTACAGCACATGATAGGTTTGGTAGGAATGTGATGAAACCTATGGGGTGTAAATGAAACATCCACTGTTATGTACTAGTGACATTTAACAATAATAATGCCATACATTTTGTGTTGGTATTAACATTTAGAACAAATGTTCAAAGTTCCGCCCTTTTTGCCCATACAGGTTTCAACCCGTTGCACAAGTGACCTTTTTTTTACGGGGATTAGCACACCTGGGCAAAGGTCACTGACCCACATCGGGGCCTGTGGGGCAAAAATGTAATAATAATAATAATAATTCATAGTAAATAAAATTTATAATAAAAATGAAAATTAAAAATAAAATAATAACACCTGTACTGTAATTCATAGTAAATAAAATTTATAATAAAAAATTATTATTTTTTAAATAAAATAATGAAATAATAATGATAATAATACTAATAACAACATTAATAATAATATTAAAGAACCATAAAGAAATACAAAAAGTAAAAAAAATATCAATAGTGAGAAACAATATACAGGCAGTCCCTGACTTACGATGAGGTTAGGAATCCAAATCCAGGTCGTAAGTCGAATTGGTCGTAAGTCGAAAATGCAAAAATAATACATAGAAAATCTAATTTGAGTGTCTCTTTTTCTTCTCAGCACCACAAAACTCTCACTTTTAAGCTTGCCAGCCATTTTAAAGGGAATTACAAAAAAAATTTTGTCAGTACACAGCGCGATCACTAACGTCGAGACTCGAAAATACGTAATTTGAAAAAAATTTGGTAAGACTGCGGCGGTTGTATGTCCGGGTTGTTGTAAGTCGAGTAGGTCGTAAGTCAAGGAGTACCTATGTATGTTGTGTTGTCAAAGTAAGAGAACCAATTTTGACCCTGCAATTGTGTGTAAATGAGGCAGAAAGACAGATCAGCAAACTGGGACTTGGTCACAATTTTCGTGATGCCATATGGCAGCAGGGTCTACCTGTCGCACACCTTCAAAGATCCCAGGAGTGTTGTGAATGTTTGTCACACTGTCCTGCACACAGCGCCACAATTCTTCACAGGACCTCCGTAACATACACCTTGCTTTTTAAGTGACCTAACAGGTAGAAATCAAGGGGATTTATGTCGTCAGGTGACCGTAGGTTTCATCACATTCCCACCAAACCTGTCATGTGCTATAACTCCGAAACTTTTGAGAATTGAAAATTTGGTCACTTAGTCATTTATCTTTATTTGTGTCTCGGGAATACACTCCCTAATTTACGAAAGTGTTTATGGAACACCCTGTATACTGTATTGTCTTAGATGTGGATAGTGTGGTCTAATCAGATTTGATATAGGCCTAATGAGAGCTAATAGATTTGAGATGACACCTTTTCTTTTTCTTTTTATCATATTCGCCACTTGTCAGCTTACTAGCCATTTGGACAGTTCATCCAGTGTTAGTATAGGAGGAAACCAACGACCGGGAAACCTGTGGTGTTTGGTAGTGAGGATCACACTGGATAACACCCTTTTTACGTGTGTCTGGGCCAAGGCTCGAACCCTTGACATATTGGTAAGAGTTATGCGCGTTACGGCTGTACCACCAATTGGCCATTGTCACAATTGCAAGTTCGTTTATATTTTGATTATTACAGTGAACCCTCACTTTACGCGGTTAATTCAACCCACGGCGGCCCGCGTAAAGAGAGAAACGCGTAAAGTGAACAACATAACATATGGGATTAATTGAAATAGAGACCGGGCCGACCCCCAAACTCCAGTTTTTCAGACACAATACCTACGTTGTAGTAAAAATAACTTCTTAATTTTATGATGGTATGCACACACAATTAATAATTAAGAGAAATATCAATAATATTAGGTTTTTTAACACTTACAGTAGTAGAAAAGATGGCTGGGCACACGGGGATGGGGGGTTGGTTCCGAGGCAGAGGGCAGATTATTGGCCCTCACCTGTATCACTTGTATCAATTGTATCACTATCCACCACAGAGGCTTGCAGGGCCTCTTTGTCAAACCCCCTCAAAGTCCATACAAGTCCATATCCTCACTATAATTATCACTATCACTGACTTGGGCCGGCTGTGGTGGGTGGCAGGTGAAGAACTCGGTAATGTTTTGATGACTGGGCGACCTTGTGCGCACCCTGCTCGCGCCGCTCTCTGCATAAAGGGGTACACACACCGCGGAATGTGAGCATTCCGGTTTCGGCAGGGTACCGCATAAACGTGGAAACGCAGAATGTGGGACCGCGTAAAGCGAGGGTTGACTGTATACAGTATTCTCGTATTATTCAGCTTATTATGGTGTATGTTTCATTGTAAATATTATAACATACAGTATTAAATAGAACAAAATGTGATACTGTATATAATTTGACTTCAAAATAAAAGACAAGCCAATTCACAAAGGGTGGGACTGGCTGTGCCGTATTTGCCAGTTTGTTGTTTTTTAGTCATTATTATATTCTCGTGTGTTCAGCCTCTTATGAAGTATGTTTCTTCATAAATAATATAGTAAATAATAGAAGAAAATATGATATATAATTTGTAAAATGGCTTCAAAGTAAAAGAACAAGCTGTATCAGAAGGTACGTAATGGCTTCCTTACTTGCCAACTGCCGTCTAGGCCAGCTTTCAACCTGAATTTTATTGATTTATTATTATAATATTCTACACTGATCAGCCTCTTATGGCATATGATTCATCATAAATAATACAAGGTCTTCAATAACAGATAAAATATAGTTATAATTTGTATTATGACTTGAGAATAAAAGGATACGTTATACCGAAGGTGATGCCTCACTTTTTCATTCTTTCCCTCCTCCCTCCCACAACATATTAACCTAATAAAATAATTCTTTATAAGAGAAGCCATTTATTATGTTTGTAGATGGCTGTATTTCTCCAGTAACCATATAGAACAGGTTTATAGGCATGGAACATCAACATAGTGAGGGTCTGCATGTGTTAGCAGGCCTGCTGAATCTAAAAACTTTGTTAGCCCACAGAAATTTCCACTAGCCTGTAATTGTTTTCGAAAAGTGTGGGGATGTATTTTAAAACTCTTAACCCTTAAGCCCCGGGTTAGGGTGCTGCTGGCAGTACATTTCTAAATTAATGCTTATTTTGCCTGCTATGTGTCTGCTTTTATTTTATTTTTTATTTTTTTTTTTGCTTGACAGTCTGAATGACAGAGATATATCAAGGGTAGGTAGGTAGGAGTTATAGGGGGTTGGCTGGTCCCTAACCTCCTGAATTTGTCATATTCATATGGGATTTATTGCTTTTTGCAGTCCACATATGTGTCGGTTATCGAGGTATACCTGTAACTATATGATGATACAGGATGGCCCGCTTTATCCAGTACCATCTGGTTAGACAGGTGGTGTTAACTGTCATTCTTCTCTCCTTCCATGAGAGACAGTGGCATCTCAGGAGTGATGCAAACTATTTCCACCACCAACAAACAAAGGGCTGGGTCATGGTGATGACGAGACTTTGTGGTGTTAATGACAACATAGGTGGTGGTGTTGATGACAACTTAGATAAGGATTACTTCCCTTATGTTTTTGACCTTATGATAATTATTATTTATTTTTTTTTGGGGGGACACATTCTGTGTGTGGTGCGAATTTTAACTGAAATAGGCCTAACCAGCTTAGTCGTTAGGTGTGCCCTTGCCAGGTATATATGACCATGTACTTTATGGGTGATTTAAGGGATTTTCAGGGGTAATTTTGAGTACAGGTATATGCGTTTTGGGCTTTATGCTCCCTCTTCGGAACTTAACCCTTGCGTAAGATGCGGCACATTTGTATTCTTAAAGCTCTTAAACTTTTTTTAAATTCTGTATTTCCTTTTGTTTCTTCAAAATTAAGTGTTACTTTTTATTTTCACATTGCATCTGTGTTAGCCCAACTTTTATGCAACACAGGCAGTCCTTCAACTTTAATTTCCACAAATATGACTGCCAGGTACCTGAGGTCCTCTGGATTCACATCCATCTGAAGTGAAAATAGCAACAAGATCTGCTTTCATGATGTCCAACTCATTCCCTTTTAATGTGTCCATCAACCCATCCTTCCATCTTCTTGAGCATCCCCTTCACCTTCTACCATCCATCTCTAATTTATACACTTGTTTTGCACATCGTATTCAGTCATCAAATCACGTGAGCACTTTCCATGGATTTACTGAGTTTTTTTTATGTTGAAAGTTGTCATATTTATGAATTTTGTTTATCTACTGTGAATATATTTACCTCCTCAGGAACCAACATGGAGTGGACTACCCATAGCTGAGTATTCATTTGAGGTCCTGAAGAATGGGATTATTGTGGATACAATACCCTTGAACAAACCATTTACAGTAATTGGTCGCCTTGCCCAATGTGACATTGTTTTGGAACATCCATCACTGTCAAGGTAAGTTTGCAGACTCGTCAATAATTATTTTTCATCCCTTGACTGTAATTCATGAAAAGGCTGGTCCCAATCAGTGTAATTTCTCCAGCAAAATCAGAATTTACTAATGTGACCTTTTCCAGTAATTTTTCACCATGAAAAAGACTTGGATTTTCTATACCTGATACCAAAAGCCTTGTGGGAACAGATAGATTGAATTCCAATCTATGAGTAGAGCATTTCCTAAAAGATTCGATCGTTCCAGAGATGCATAAGTTGGCACCTTGTTCTGTGAGGTAAAGATATCTATTTGTGGAGTCCCAAACCTCCTCACTAGATTCTTGAACTTCAATATCTTTAGGGACCATTCTGTTTTCGTCGATACTGGCCTGAGACGGGACAACCCATCTGCCCAATTGTTTTGTACTCCCGGTGTGTGAGTTGCTTTGAGGTAAAGTGTTTGTGTTCCACAAACTTTGAAAAAATTTTCTGACAGTTTTAGAAGGGGACAAGATCTGGTTGAGCCATGATGATTGAGACAAAGCACTGCCGCTTTGTTGTCTATGGCAAACAGAATTGTCATGTTTTTGAAATTTGGGTTTGCCAACAAAAAGAATAGGACTACTGCTAATTCTTTTATGTTTATGTGTTTATCCCAAAGGGAGTTGCTACACTTCCCTTGATGGAAGCTGGACGTCGCATTCAGGACTACAGTATATCACAAAAACTGTAAAAAAAAAAAAAAAAGGCTTTTTAGAAGAAATTGTACAACCATATAAGTGTGATATCATAGACAAAAAGTGACCTAAGGAATTACAAGTTGGTCATAATACTGTACTCCAGAGAATTAAGACTTGCAATGTGACGGAAGTTTCATATGAAAATTCTCCAAAATAGTAAAATAATGGAATCTCTGTTTCATGTAAAAAAAAAAAAATAATAATAAAAACAATTCTTATTCACATTTTAGAAATCAATGAAAATAGTACAGTGATGTACTGTTTACTTAGAAAGATATGTGAGACTTATAAACAACAAAAAGTACAGGGTATATATTTACAATGACCTTTCGGAAACTCCTGCAAGGGAGTTGGCCATAATCGGAAGGACTATAATCCAATATCATTTTACAAGTACTGTACAGTGCAGTATACATTACATAAAAATAAAAGACACTCATCTACTTCTGTTAAAAAAAAAAAAGAAACACTACTGAAATGTTGCAACTACAATTTATTCCTTCTCTAGATTCCCTGCAAGTAAATGCTATCAAATGAAAATACAGTATATGATTTATTATACTTGTACTTAATGATATGGTAATATTTACATAAATCCAGGACAGTCATCTTATATTTTATATGAAAAAATAGTACAGATATACGTTTAAGATGGGGTTATGTTCAACTCCATCGCAAATTGAAGTACCTGTATTGTTAATCAGGGGCATTATAACATGTGGTTCAATGGGATATGTTCCCAGCATGTTTGACACCCACATGTATCACGAAAAAACAATCCTACACTAATAAAATAACTAAACACAATTAAAAAACCCATCACATCGTTAAGAGCAAACAGCTGCTTCACAATGTCAAGCTTCACCTCCAGAGACATGGTTTTCCAGAGCACCTTGGCCTTCCTAGATGCAGGAGCCTTCAGCAACAGCTTGCTAGACATTTTCAAAGTTACACTGCTCACTTCACAATCACAAAAATTGAATATAATCTGAATATTAGTGATGTCATTTTATTTTAAGGAAAAACGCTGATGATAATGTAAAAACAATGATAGCGGCCAACACTGCTCGCATCATGTTCATAACAACAGAAGGAAAGTACTTTACAGTCATAAAAAACATGGTAAAAATGACTTCACAATCACCAAAACAGAGTACAATGTGAATGCTCTCTCACTATAAGGAAAAAAACCCACCACTGATAAGTATCAACACCGATACGGACTAATAATCATTGAGCTACACGATTACGGGCAGAATCGATCACCATGGAACAAAGCGCGGGATTGCAGTGCATCGGGTGGCTCCATGGCGAAGTGTGATAGATGACACCGCTGATAAGTTCAGCGAGAAATGTGTTCCATATACTGTACTGGGTGTCAGAAATTTTGGCGTGATGATGACCATCGTTCATGCAAATTTGTTTTATCATAAATAAGTGGTCTTAAAACATCACCATTGTTCATGCAAAATATCACAAATCGGGAGATCATAAATTGGGGCTGTCCTGTACAGTCAACAGCAGAAGTTCATCCCATGCTAACATGCATGATGAGGCAGGTGATCTGGTAACACTGTATGGAGAATAGTTGTTGATAGTTTAGATGGTTAGTTTACCTCTTGGGTTTGGGTAGGCACTCTCCTGCCAGACGCTCCTGGGTCTGGCCTGTTACTTACATCACAGCGCTAGACTACACCACCTGAGGGGTAATTATACATAATGAGTCATAGCATGCTTGCTGTTTGAGATAAAAAGGTGTGATTTGTTGCATTAGCATTGTAAATAAATTATCTACAAACAGTTGTAATGAGTAATCACGATAAAATAATTATTTCTATACACTTGATGAAAATGTTTATACATCACTTTATACCTTCATTATTTCATGTGATTGCAATATAAAACTTATTCTGTTATAAAGCGTACATATTTCACAAAAAATAGTTTTAGAAGAAAAGTTGTGAAAAAATTAATATTTCGGTAGATAGTAGTGGTGTAAATTTTGATTTTTGCAATTTTACTTGAATCAGTCCAGATTATTCATTTTTTCCTTCTGCTGCAAAAGATAGTTGTACATGTGGATTCATAGCGCTAGGATTGCTTGTTGAAGGGCCAGACAAACTATCACTGATGCTAGAAGGGCCAGGAACACTGGGAGAGGCATCAGGAGGGACCACACTACAGTGGTCCCTCGGTTAACGAGATTTCGGTTAATGATTTACCTTCCATAAGATTCTTAACAGTTGAAGCAATCTCGATTAACGAGTTTTTTGGGAAAACTTCTGTATTTCGCTTGCATTTGGCGGTCCACCAGCTGTAGTATTAGTCCGCCAATACAGTAATGTGTTTTAAGGCAAATTCCTTACTATTTTAGTAAATATCAAAGTTTATACTATTCAATAATTTTCTAAGTTTAATAATACTTTTTAGTTCAGTTTAACAATTATTGAACATAATTGAAGGTAAAAAACTAGTTTCTGGTGCCATCCAACCTGTTAACACACCAGACAGGCGTTAGTCTCTCTCTGTTTTCAGTGGAGGTAACATCTTGCTTGAGACTCTTCAACTAAGCTTTTTTCTGTGTTTCCAAGCAAATTATTGGTCATTTTGAAATATATTTTATATTGACAATATATAATGCAGTGCAGTGTTGATTTAAAAGAAAATAATCTTGAAATACAAAGAGAACTAAAATTTTATGGGTGAAATGGTGCCATGGGGTGACTTTTTTTTCACCCCAATGCCTTCTCTTCTTCCTTCTCCTCCATCCCCATTTAATTCCCATCATCATCATCATCATCCAGGAACCTTCTACATACACACCTCAAAGTAAGTGTACTTTTCTACCATTTTGTTGAATTTAGGGTCCGGTGTTTCAGACAATTACAAAACCCATTGAAACAATGGTTTCGATTAAGAATTTTCGGTTACGAGCAACCTGCTGGAGAGCGGATTCTTTCCGTTAACGAGGACCTATATAACAATATGGTGCAATCTCCTTGCAGTTTTTACGTTTTACCGCCCTCCACCTTGCCAGCAACATGAGACATGGGTCAAAACTCTCACAACACTGTTACGATTAAATAAAATCACTGTGATTCATGAGAAATCGGCACAAGCTACAAGAAAATGCATGGGAAATGTGAGTCAAGGTTATATCTTGGATCCTTTAAACACAAAGGGGGCCTGGTGTGGTAACCTTGGAGTGCAGGCTACATACCGTATATCTCGGCTTATAAGACGGAATTTGAACATTAAAAAATCCTGCCCAAAGTTAATTGGTCGTCTTCATCACCAAGTATAAAATTCTAACCTCTTAAATATTGTGGTTTAGTGTGTCAAGAGTGGTGATGGAAACATAAGTAAGCCACTAAGGTCCTACCACTAATTATTTTATACTGAAACTTTACATTTGTAACTGGATTCAAATTAAGATTATTGGTATATTAAAATAATAAAATGTATTATAAACCTTCACATACGTAAAGACATAATACCCTGTAATAAACACAGCTATCACACACACCCCTCCCCCATCCCCCCATTTGCCAGTGAGGAGACAAGAAAGGGAAAGTGACCACGAGATTGGGCTATTTATAGCCGTAGGTGGGTCAGTAAGGCATATCGGTATTTTACTGATAATAATACTTATCTCCTATAAATAATTAATTTAAAATTTATTTTTTTACAAGGAATATTCAGTAAATGACTGCTAATTCTTGAAACTACTGACAGTTAAATACAGACGCTTAATGACGTCACTAGTGTTTACACTACACCAGCTGGTAACATTTGATGCCATTACTTGAAGTGAATTGGCCTTATTTTAAGTAACTAACCATAAATAAATACAAAAAGTAAAAAAGATATTGTGTTGTCAAAGTAAGAGGAACAATTGAAACTGCAATTGTGTGTAAATGAAGCAGAAAGTCAGGTCAGCGCTGAACCTGGGACTTGGTCACAATTTTCGTGATGCCATATGGCAGCAGGGTCTACCATTAGACAACACATTATGCTTCCATCCAGTCTTTAGTATCTACCTGTTTGGGAGCTGCCTCTACCTACACAATTTTTAGTAATATTACTGATACATAATAAATTAGACAAACAATGAAAATAAACATCAAATTTAATCCAAGACACTTCCCATTGGCAGCTGTAAGAAGGGAGATGGGCTGTTTTATCCTGTCTTTGTGTCTGAAGTGGCCAGTAATACCATATATTTACTGATCATACATCTCCTATAAATAATTAATTTAAAATATATTTTTACAGAATATTCAGTAATTGACTTTTAAATAAAATAAACAAATAATTGGTAAATCTATTTCAAGTAAATGAAAATAAGCAAACAAATGTTATTTACAGACCCTTCCCTCTGGCTCAGGTGAGATGGAGGAGATAAAAGAGAGGCTATTTATAGCCCGTCTTTGTGTCTGAAGTGACCAGTACCCTAATGCACCATAAATAATTCATTTAACATATATTTTGTTGTGTATATATATATACCGCCTGGCGGTTTCGCGTTTTATCGCGGTGCCTCGCCAAACAGACTTTCCGCCCAACGGATTTTTCTCATATGGTGAGTGTCCGGCTCGAAGCGTAACACCGTTGCCCCCGCGCCGCGCCTGCCTGCACCGCCTCTCCCTCCCTCTCCTCGCCGAGCAGCGTAAAGTTGCGGTGTGTGTGTCTTTGTTCAAATTATCACTGACATCCTGGTATCAGACGCCGTGATTGTACATCCCTACCCCCTGCTGCTTTGGCTGTGGTTGAGCAAAAATGTTGTAATGGGCCTTCCAGGGGAGGAGGAGAGGCGATGCTTGGCCTGGCGCGGCAGTTCATCCTCAAGGCCACCACCGGTATGGCAGCAGCATCCATTGTTCCGTGAAATGAAAACCCGCTGGATCTGCCAACCTGGGGAGAGATGGCGCTTTTATACCTGGACCCCGGCGCTAAGCCAAGAAGACCAGCGTTCAACTTAAGCTCTGAGGTGAAGTACCAAATTATTCCGTTGGAGAAAGGAGGCGAAGCAAGTTGATCTCGCTGGCGCCAGCATCGGCGTCTAGCGAATCTATGATTCATACGATCAAAAGAAAAAGGATGCAATAAGATCAAGAAGCACATGAAAATCACCAAAGTCTGCAGGTGCTTCATCTATCGAACTGTTGCCAGAACAGGGTGCTGGCAAAGTGAAAGGCCGCTGGTGATGACTGTTTGGTTGCGTCAAGCGCTGACCTTGTACCTTGCAGCGATGGAACCTGCGCTCATTTTGGGAAGTCACTCAAAACTATATCATAGCAGAATAATCACGTAAGCTAGAATTGCGACCCAAACCCTTCAATGCTTCTTTGGTTGGCTGCATGGAAGTTTAAGAAGAGGAATGAATCACCAACATCAACATTGGTGGTGAGGCAGTGCTGACTGCGTTATTGGCGGCTAAGAGATTTTCTCCGTTCTTCGTGAGATTATGGAGGAAGGACGTGCACTTGCAGCCGGGTGTTTAACATGGACAGATCAGATTAAGCACTTTCTGGAAAAAGTTACCTTCAAGATATACGTTTTGTCAGTTTGCAGCAAGGTAGGAGATGGGAAGTTGAAAGGAAGCCTTGTCACCGTCCTGTTTACCACCAATGCTTATATAAATTTGTAAAGCCAAAGTTACTGAGGGTGATTCTGGCTTCCGCCAACCCTTGCGCCTGCAAGAATATGGACATGAACAAACTGTGTGTCCACTGGCTAACTTCTGCGTGGGCGTGGATGTCCTATCTCTGTCCCTCTTCTGGTTTTGACAACTGTTTTGTTCGGCTGACCAGAAAGAGAGATTCTGCGAGCAACAGAATGTTTCCATTCAATATTTTATTTGCTCCTTGACAAGCGCCACCTGGACACTCGCCCCTACTTATGGATGGTCACCCCAACGTAAAGTGGTCTTCCTTCCTCCCAACACTAAATCAATCCAGCCCTTGGACCAGGGTTGATCTGCAATGTTAAAAAGCTCGTGCTCTGCAAAGAAGTTCCAAGCTGCTGAAACGGCTCTACCAACACCAAGGATGAGTTAAGTAAGCTAGGTGACACCGACAGCGAAACAAAAGCGAGGATAAGGAGACAGGCGGTGACTCAGGGCTTCTCGTCAAATTTTTGGAAGAAGTTTAGCAGATTAAAACAAGCTGAACTTCTTGGTGGAGCATGGGATCTCTGCTGACTATTGCTTTCGATTAAGTCACGCATGGAGACATGTGTTGCATAGCATACCAGGTGAGGAAGGAGGTGAACCTGTGACTGGTGAGGTTCAGACGCCATTTGCGGCGTAGCAGTGGACCTTGCCAGAAAGCTAAGCTCCAGTATTACAGCTGAAGGCTTCTCCGAGACCCTGGCGAAGACATCCTGGGGTGATCAGAGATCCTGGAAGTGACTGCCGACGAGATGTTGGAAGAAGAACCGCCAGTGAAGAGGAGGAAAAGGTGCATCATTCCTCCGAAGAACTGGTTTAGAAGTCATAGTGATAATAAGTGTGCCATAGAGTTTGCAGAAGAAACGTTAAGTCCGTCCTTTCGCGACAATAGCGATGACCCGCTATAAGTCTTCCATACCCGCTGGTGCGAGCTATGGAGCCGTACATCCACCGGTGTCATGACAACATAAACACCGGCAGTCAAAAAAGCATAGCGAGTTCTTGGCCGCAGCAACCCACCACAGCCAGCCCAAGTGATGACAGTGACAGTGAAATTGACTTTGAGGTTTGACCCTGACAACTGTAAGAAATGTTGAAGTGATGGTGATTCACCTAGTAATGGTGATTCACCTGAGGGCCAATAATCTGCCCTCTGCCTCGGAACCAGCCTCCATCCCCGTATGCCGACCCATCTCTTCTACTACCGTAAGTGTTTTCCCCACTACCTAACTTTGGTTTCTCTAACTTAACCTTCATTTTCCTATAATTAGCCTTTATGTTTCCTAACCCAACCTCTTCTGTACTTGTTTTTTTCATACCATGTAAGTTAAGATAAAATTTTTGCAACATAGTTATTTATTAGTCAAAAGTGGGTTGAGGGTCGGGCTGGTTTCTATTGGAATTAATCCCACTTATGTTCTGTTGTTCATAGCAGTTCACTTAACACGGGACCCTCTGGGTTCAATTGACAGCGTTAAGTGAGAGATTTTAACATATTAATATATATATATATATATATATATATATATATATATATATATATATATATATATATATATATATATATATATGTAATATATAATAATATATGTATGTATGTATGTATGTATGTATGTATGTATGTATGTATGTATGTATATATGTAACATGTATGTATGTATGTATGTATGTATGTATGTATGTATGTATGTATGTATGTATGTATGTATGTATATGTATGTATATGTATGTATGTATATATGTATGTATGTATGTATGTATGTATGTATGTATGTGTATATATATGTATGTATGTATGTGTATGTATGTATGTATGTATGTATGTATGTATGTATATGTATATATATATATATATATATATTATATATATATATATATATATATATATATATATATATATATATATATAATCCAGCAACCTCACCATGAGAATGGACCCTCGACCTGGGTGTGACGGGGAGGCAGCTTGACTGAGCCACAAGGACACTAAAAGCAGTTCCTGAACTCTGTTATATTTCACACACAAAAGCCTGTTCATCGAGCTGATGGGCGCCGTGTTATATGGACTAAACATGAGAAGTGTATATATATATATATATATGTATATATATATATATATATATATATATATATACACGTATATGCTGCGTCTACCTGCTTATGTGTATGTAAATTACATTTACAGTTTTATGACCAAGAGGCGTTTAATTTATGAAAGTATTCCTCGTTTGTAAATTAGGCCAAGATTTTTGAGGGAGTATGGAACAACAAAACCTTCAGAAAAACTCGATCCTATAAACTTGTTTACCATTTCAATAAATACGACACTTTACTACAAGCATAGGTAGTTTCAAAATATTGTATATTTCCATTCAAGTATTTAAGTTATATCCACTTTCACTGTATCGTCACGTAATTTCAGGAAAAAAAAAATATTTATTCCGTGAATGTAGTATATCAAGCACAGTAGATAGAATCATTTGTAATATATGAATTTTAACTGAAAGCCTATTAAAAAAAAAGCGAAGATAACATCTCAAGAACGCCGGGCTTAGGTGAAGTCTTTTGTTTTAGGTAATATTTATCCTATTTTACATTGAAATACATCGTTTAAGCAAAACTACTATTTGTTTCCGAGAATATATTCATTCAGGCACAGTTCCAAATTAAAATACTCGTGTGATGTAATAGTTTTTTAAGCTAAGCGATTAAAAAGCCATTCCTCTATTTTATTCAAGAGGACTGGGAGAAAGCTGTTTTGGTGCTGCGAGCGATGACAAGAAAATGATTTTGATGGATTTTAATGAAAATATTCAGAAATATGGTATCGTAATATTTATTCAAGTCAATTAGGATATTATTGTAATACAATACAACAGTTTTTTAGCAAACCATTCTTCTTGAAAAGTGATTAGGTATATCTTTTGAATGAAACAAAAGCGAAAGTCATTGTTTTTTATACAATTTTATCCCACTCACTATGTCGATATATCATTTCAGCTACAAAAATATTACATTTCCGTGAAAGGTATTATATCAACCACAGTATGAATAGAATATCACTAATATAACAGTATTTTAACGAAAACTATTAAAAAATCGGTAACATATCTTGAACATCGGAAGAGGTTAGGTAAGTCTTTTGTTTTCTGCATGTAGTTTATCCCTAATTTACATTGGAAAATACATCACGTTCAACAAAACCACTATTTTGGCTACTGAAATATGGAAATGTAATATTTTTGCTTCTGAAATAGCGTCTGTCAATATAATTGGAAAGTGGGGGATAAAAGTATTAAAACAATGACTAAGCTTTCTTGCGTTCACATAAAGATATTACCGTGTCGCCTTTGAATGGTTTTCAGTTAAAAAAACTGTTTATATACAATATTCGCTAAAGCCTCAGTATAAGTAATAGGGCATTTAGTATATAAATTTCTGAATATATATATATATATATATATATATATATATATATATATATATATATATATATATATATATATATATATATATATATATATATATATATATATATATATATATATATATATATATATATATATATATATATATATATATATATATATATATATATATATGCAAGTAAATCACTGTAGGTGCGCGTGATCTAGGTATATGCTGATAACCACAAGGAAAGAAGAAAACACGAAGTTCCCAAGCACTTTCGTGTAATTCACATCTTCAGGGGTGAGTGCAGACTAGAGAGAGAAATACAAACCAAGGTGTATATATACAGAGGAGGGTGAGACCAGGTCCACAATGGCCAGGTATTAGGTAATGACCCTACTAATCTTTAAATAGCACACAACGGTTGGTGGTCAGGTCAGATGGTCAGGTGACCCGGCCTTCTCACCTGGTTACAAATCTTCTTAATTACAAAATTGTCCAGCTTGTAAATGCCGTTACTCAAATTCATGTTGAATGCTTCTGTATGTTTAATAAGACTAGATTCTATGATGTTCCTACTATCAATTGAATTACATGGTAATATTGAGGAGGCATTATCCCAGTCAATGCAATGCTTGTTATCCCTCAAATGAACAAACAGAGCATTGGATTCCTGGCCTGTCCTAACACTGTATATATATTATATATATATATACTATATTATATATATATATACAGTATTACCCCGCCTAACGCGGTTTCACTTAACACGTTTTATCATATACGCGGTGCCTCGCCAGAGCTGAACTTTCACTTAACACGGATTTTTTCCACATATACGCGGTGAGTGTCCGGCTGGAGATGCTATTTTTAGATTTGCCCCACCCGCCACCCTGCCTGACTGCCTGTTTTAGCTCATAAAATTCATACAAATTACCCGTCCAGAATATAATTTACATTGCTGGAATTCTTATAATTTGGTGATCATTTTGAATATAAACATCATATATTTTGCATTAGACATACAAATTTTAGATAAAAATTTTTCTCAGAGTAACTATGTTATCTTTTGTGCAAAATATATGACATTTATATTCAAAATATTCCTGGTCTTACAAGGAATCCAGCAATGTCAATTATATTATCCTAACTTTAGTTTGAGGTATTATTTATTACAAAAAAGTTAAGTATTCTGGTTTTCCCACACATCTCCTTGGGACGGTTGGTGGGGGGTGGGGGGGAGGGAGGGACCGACCGACCGACCATCTGTTACCCGTGAAGAATATTTTTTTTATTTTTATTAACTGAAGATATTTGTTTTAGCTCATAAAATTCATACAAATTACCCGGTCAGAATATAATTTACATTGCTGGAATTCTTATAATTTGATGATCATTTTGAATATAAACATCATATATTTTGCATTAGACATAAAATTTTTAGATAAAATGTTTAATCTGAGTAAGAATGTTATCTTTTGTGCAAAATATATGACGTTTATATTCAAAATATTCCTGGTCTTACAAGGAATCCAGCAATGTCAATTATATTATCCTAACTTTAATCTGAGGTATTATTTAATACAAAATGTTAAAATCTAAATTTTTCACCCACTGTTCTCTTGAAGGGATGATTGGTGGGGGGTGGGGGGGAGGGTTGGGACTGACCGCACGGTTGGAAGAGGGGGGAAGGCAAGGTGGGGTACTTTGATTGACAGATAGTGTCCTGAAGATTTTTTTTTTTTTTATTAACTGAAGATATTTGTTTTAGCTCATAAAATTCATACAAATTACCCGGCCAGAATATAATTTACATTGCTGGAATTCTTATAATTTGGTGATCATTTTGAATATAAACATATATTTTGCATTAGACATACAAATTTTAGATAAAAAAATTTTCTGAGTAACTATGTTATCTTTTGTGCAAAATATATGACATTTATATTCAAAATATTCCTGGTCTTACAAGGAATCCAGCAATGTCAATTGTATTATCTTAACTTTAGTTTGAGGTATTATTTATTAAAATTTAGTGGTTTTCTCCCAAAAATTTCTCAGAGAGGGAAGAGCCGGCAGTGTAGTGTGAGAAGAGGGGGAGGGAGTTGAGTCCATTATTTGAATGGACATTAACTTGGCGACTGTATTTCTCTATTTCTCTTAAGTATTAATTGTGTGCATGTACCATCATAAAATTAAGATGTTATTTTTACTACAACATAGTTATGTGTCTTCAAAAAGTGGAGTTTGGGGGTCGGGCCGGTTTCTGTTGGAATTAATCCCATATGTTCTGTTGTTCACTTAACGCGGATTTCACTTAACATGGGACCCTCTGGGTTCTATTGACCGCGTTAAGTGGGGTACAACTGTATATATGTATATGTATATGTATATATATATATATATATATATATATATATATATATATATATATATATATATATATATATATATATATATATATATATATATATATATATATATATATATACATATATATATATATATATATATATATATATATATATATATATATATATATATATATATATATATATATATATATATATATATATATATATATATATATATATATATATATATATATATATATATATACATGATAGTTGTACCTCTCTAGTCCGGCAACCTCGGGACCTGACCGGTGCCGGACCATGGAAATTGCCGGATCATGGAAATTCACCCTTTTCCTGGATAGATAGTGACTTGTGCTTATGCCTGGAAGCACTAGCACCACTTTCTCTGCGTCATGGTCTCTTTGAAGACATATTGAAGGGTTAAATGTCGTATAGTAGCTTCTCAAATTTCGCGAGTTTTTAATTCTTAACGTATTTTATTGGAACACACAAAAAAATAAATAAATAAAAATTTTGACGGCGGAAACTTGAATTTCGACGGGTTTGAACGGCCCGCCAACGTGCAGACGACGTGCATAATCGTGTAAACAGGGTCATTTCTCTTATGTACAAAAAGATTCATTATTGTTTATTACTGAATGTCTTTTTTATTGAATTAATGTTTATATGTGCAAAATGAGCAATACAATTAATTAATAATATGTAGAACATTAAAACACATGAGGAAATGACACAGCATTGTTTTCGTTGATTACAACACCAGTGACTGACTGGTTCTACATATAAAACTGAAGAAAATAAGACCTTGGTTGTAGCTGTAGTAAAATTAATATGGTTGTTTTAAGTAATGTTATTTAATGTTAATAAATGGAACAATAGAAGTAGCTAACGATAATGGTAAAGAAAAAGAGAGATCGCATATGTAAGTGCGCATGCGCACACGTGAAAACATATCGTCATTACTTTACATAAGAATATGAAAGCAACACTTATTTACTGTTCATATATATTTTAATTAATGTTTCTGAATTTGTTTTTATTGAATTAATGTACGTGTGTGCAAAATTAACAATACAATTTATTTATAATATGTGGAATATTAGAGGAGACGAGACGGCTGCCGGCATTGTTTATGTTAAAGCTGTAGCGTACTGTATGTGGCCAGTTGTCAATTCTCTTTAGTTGTATGGGCACACAAACGTACGTACATGTAGATGTATCCACTCAGGAATGAGGTAGGACAGAAACTCACAATGCGCTTTCTGTATATATATTGTTGTACAGCGCAGTGCTTAGGAGTGACTAGGTGAGGAGCTGTGAGAGATGTTGCTGGTCCAGTAGCTGAGTGTAGAATGTCCTCCCTGGGCAGGCGTGGCCGTATTTATACAATTTACCAGGTTCAGGATTTGGGGTGCGCGTAGCGAGAGGACCAATCACAGCGGCTCAAGCGTAAGGTGTGAAACGCTCTGATCCTGAACTGGAGGTTAATGGTCGAGACTAGGTCGGCGATCGTACCCCTACGTCCTCTGCATAGACCTAGTCTCTCGGCGTAGCTGGCTGTACGCTGATTGGCTGGTCGGCGTGCGGCAGGAGCTCAGTTGGAAGTTGTAGGGGAGAGGAGCCACTACAATACTCCCCCTCCCCTCCCGGCGCGGCGGGAGGCTGGATGTTGTCCGGGTTGTGTCCCACACATAACACATACCAGGCAGGTGTATGTACGACTCGGCCGCTACGTGTAACAACTCCCTCCAGTGACACAAAACCTGTGGGAGAATTAGGAGGAGAAAGAGGGTTTGGGATTAGAGGAGGTTGTACAAGCAATGGTTGTTGTGCTCCTGCTGCTACAGGGGCTGCGTCAGGAGGAGGGTCCATGGCAGGAGCAGGTTCTATGACAGGAGGGAGGTCTATTACAGGTTCAGGTTCTATGACAGGAGGAGGGTCTATGATAGGTACAGGTTCTATGATAGGTGCAGGTTCTATGTCAGGAGGAGGGTCCATGGCAGGAGCAGGTTCTATGACATGAGGGAGGTCTATTATAGGTTCAGGTTCTATGATAGGAAGAGGGTCTATGACAGGAACAGGGTGTACATGAGGGTGAAAAGAGGGTGCCCACAAATGTCGTGGGCGTGGTGTTGCTGCCGGTGGTAACTGCGGGTAGACTGGTGCAGGCGTAGTTTGTTGATGGTGGTGCTGGGCTGGGGGCCCGACAGGTAAGGTGGCCGGTTTGACTCGGTCTATGCTGACGGTGTCATGTCTGCCATTCCGGATAATCGTCAGGAACTTTGCTGAACGGGTAACCACCTGGAAGGGTCCATCGTAGGGGCGTTGTAATGGGTTGCTGTGAGCATCATGCCTGACGAAAACATACTCGGCTGTGAGTAGTGCAGGAGGGATGTGTTCAGGGCGCCGAGGAGGCTGGCGTGGAGCAGTAGCTCTGAATGCAGAAACTGCTTGTCGTAGCTTTTGGAGTAAGTCGTGACGAACGGCTGGAGTGGTTTGGTGGGGGTCAGGAGGGAGTGAGAAATCCCCGGGTAGCCGAAGGGGCTCGCCTAGTGTAAGATCTGCTGGGCTACAGTCTATATCCTCCTTGTGTGACGCACGGATGCCGAGGAGCACTAAGGGAAGCGCATCAGTCCAGCTGTAAGGGTCGTGCTGTGCCTTGAGTGCGTCCTTCAGCTGCCGGTGAAAACGCTCTACCATGCCGTTGGCTTGAGGGTGGTATGCTGTAGTGCGTTGTCTAGACGTGCCTAGGAACTGTAGGAGGTGCTGCCAGAGTTGTGACTCAAACTGGACTCCTCGGTCAGTGATTACGGTTGCGGGGGGCCAAAACGGGAAACCCAACCGGACATGAAGGCGCGGACAGTAGTCTCTGCTGTAGCATTGGGCATGGGAATTGCTTCTGTCCACCTGGTGAAACGGTCGATGCAGGTGAAGATGTAGGTGGTACCGTAGGATGATGGAAGAGGTCCCACGATGTCGAGGTGTACTACTTGAAAACATCCTTTGGGAATAGGGAAGGTTTGTAAGGGGGCCAGTATGTGACGATGTATTTTGGAGGACTGGCAGGCCAGGCACTGGGCAGCCCATTTCTTAGTATCAGACTTGATGCCGGGCCAGACGACACGTTGCGTGAGGAGGCGCTGGGAGGCCCGCACACCTGGGTGGCTGAGACCATGGATGCGGTCGAAAACAGCGCGGCGGTGGACGTGAGGCACGAACGGTCTAGGCTGCCCACAGGATACGTCGCACCACAATTTTATCTTTGTGTCAGGAACAGGGAGTTCTTGGAGTGTGAGGCTTGAGGGGGATGTCTTGTATGCTGCCAGGTCTTCGTCCTTCTCTTGAGCCGCGGCTAGCTGCCCGTAATCAATGGGTGGAGATGAGGGAAGAATGTTGGATATACAACGAGAGAGGGCGTCGGCGATCTCGTTGTGGCTGCCTTTAATGTGTTGGACGTCGCTGGAGAACTCTGAGATGTAAGCCAAGTGGCGCAGGACACGAGGTGTATGTGACTGGGAAGCTGAAGCGAAGGCGTGGACGAGGGGCTTGGGATCAGTGAAGATGGTGAACTGACGGGCCTCGAGGAAGTGCTGGAAATGTTTGACAGCCAGGTATATGGCCAGGAGTTCTCGATCAAAGGCGCTGTACTTGAGGTGTGGTGGTTGAAGCCGTTGTGAGAAGAAGGCAACGGGCATGAGAATTCCGTTGATCTCCTGCTGTAAGACGGCACCCACTGCAGTAGAAGAAGCGTCTGTTGTGAGAGTGGTCCGGGCGTTAGGTGCGGGGTGGGCCAGGAAGGTGAGGCGTGTAATGTGCTGTTTGATAGTGGTGAATGCCGTGGCAGCCTCTTGAGTCCACACGAGAGACTTGTGAGACTTCTTTGGGCGTCCCTTGAGAAGGTCGTGTAGGGGGGCTAGGACGGTGGCAGCTTTGTCAATGAAGCGGTGGTAGTAGTTGACTAAACCCAGGAATTCTCGGAGTTTCTTCGCCGTTTCAGGTTTGGGGAACTCCCTAATCGCAGTTATCTTCTGTGGTAGGGGTTGTATGCCACTGGGCGAGACCCTGTGACCGAGGAAATCGATGGCCGAGGTTCCAAAGACGCACTTAGCAGGATGAACTTTCATGTTGTTGTTCTGCAGGCGTTGGAGAAGGAGTTGTAGGTGGTGGCGGTGCTCGGCAGGCGTCGAAGATGCGACGAGGATGTCGTCAATGTACAGGTAGACGGTGACAAAATCGAGGTCGCGAAGCATATGGTCCATGTACCTCTGGAAAGTCTGTGCTGCATTGCGTAAGCCAAAACTCATGAAAGTGTACTCGAAGAGTCCAAACGGAGTGGTGATGGCTGTCTTCTGGGTATCTGCCGGTGCTACTGGGATCTGGTGGAAGGCACGCTCCAAGTCGATCTTCGAGAAGATAGTCTTGCCATGAAGTTTGTGGTGAAAGTCCTGGACATGCGGAATAGGGTACCTGTTGTATAGATATGTGAACACGCCCGACGCCAAGACTCTGTTACCATTCATTGTACCATTTATTCACATGTCTGTATTACTACATATCATTATACCATGTCTGATATCTATGCTTATGTCTAATGCCTATGTTCACTCACTAGGCCCCGATATACTATGTCTGTACCGCGCTAGTCGAGTAACTAGAGGACCTCAGTTATTGTCCTAGTGATGTCTAGCAACTCTCCTTGCCCAGCTAGACAACATCCCTCAGATCAGCCTCGGCCTACCTACGGTCCGGGGTCCCCTGTGCTCGCTCCTGTATCGGTCGGCTATCACGCCAAGTCTTGTACACTTATTGAATATACCTACTGCTCGTGCTCTGGAGTTTCAAGAACCTTGTCTAGGATTGCATCCACTACACCTGTCAGGTTTGGTGACGAGATTCATGGCTCTGTAGTCGCCACACACCCTCCACTCGCCGGGTGTTTGCTTAGGAACCATGTGAAGAGGCGATGCCCAGGGACTCCTTGAAGGGCGAATGATGTCGTCTTGCAGTAGTTTGTTGAATTCTACTTTGGCTGTGTTCAGGAGCTCAGGGCGCAGGCGGCGAGGGCGTGAAAAGACTGGTGGTCCTTTGGTTTTGATGTGGTGGAAAATTCCCGATGTAGGTGGTGGGGGTAGGGAGACTCGGGGTGAGAAAAGCTCCTTGAATTCGTCAAGCAGGGAGGAGAACTCGTTGGAAGGCGCAAGACAGGTGATAGTGTCGGTGTGTCTGGCACGAGAACCCTGGATCTTGCGTGCTGTAGGCTCATGGATGAGGCAAAGATGACTTGGTTTGACGCCGAGCTTGTGGAAGGTGAGGAAGTCGAAACCAAGGATGGGTTGAAACACGTCTGCTATCACGAATAACCAACGCAGAGTCTTGGGCAGACCGAGGTCTAAGGCGAGGGTGAGTACGCCGTAGGAGGCGATGGGGGTACCGTTGGCAGCGAACAGGTCATAAGAGGGTTGCTTTGACTTGTCTTGTAGTGAGGGAGGGATGAGGCTGACCGATGAACCTGTGTCGATGAGGAACTTCTTGCCAGAGGTGCGGTCGGTGACGTGCAGCAATGAGACGCCTGAAGGGACAGAGGCTGAGGCGTTAGGGTGTGTCATAGGAGGGAAGATCAGCTAAAACTAATGGCCCATCACTTTTTTGGTAGATTTTAGTGTATATAAACAGAAAATAATTTCAGTTTCAATATTTTGCAACCTTTTGCTAGGTAAATTTTAGCGTGAAAATCAATACAGCAGCATTGGTACATTACAATTAAATAGTGAAACATTGCTTTCTGACTTCATTCTTTAACAACCCAACTAACAATATTTTTTGTTTCAGATTCACAGTGCATTTATATGATTGATAATATTCTCGATGGCTGCTTGTGTCAGGGGCGAACCAAAATCAGCCATCTCAGTCACTATCTTGGGTCAGGAGGCTCCTGAAGTCGGGGTGCCTACGTTGAGATGGCTGAATCTGGTGTTTTAATCAGGCAAATCAGTGAAAAGAACCAAAGAACTTACACAAACAAAGACATTGCCAGTGATATGACCAAAGCTGTCTTGGCACAGTACACTCTGGCTAATGCTCAGTTCAAGCCTCCAGTCATAACAAGTCAGAAGAAGATTAGTGAGAGACTGCTAGCCAGTTGGGAAAAGGCAAGAGATATCTCTCTTGAGAGAGGAAAACTTGCAGTTAAGGACAGCTTTGCCAAACAACTGGACCAGTTATTTGACATAATTACTTGCAAGTGCCCAATTGTTCTCTGTCCTGAGTTTGGATGCGATCGTGACTGTAAATCCGAGACCCACATCTCCTCGTGAACTGAAGATTCCTGTGGTCGAACTGGCATTTGTCAAAAGCACAGAGAGAAGACTGGCAGTATAGGGGCTCTCATGATTTCTAGCCAGATATTCCGAGGTCAAGACAGGAGGCTGCCACAGAGAGACAGAAGAGGAGAAAGAGTTGCGAGGAAAAAGAGACTTGAGAGGCCAGGGTGTGAGGTAAAAAGGCCGATGATTGGAGTCAGCTGATTCAAGTTTAATGACCCCCATAGCTGATCCGAGTACTGACCAGAGAATAGTGACTTTGTCCTACTTGAAAATAATGATCCCAAGCCTTTGAGCATAAGATTCAGAAATAGAAGATATCCGAGCATAGCTCTGGCCAGCATCGACACCACACTGGTCTCAGAGAAACTGCAGAGATAGCAACAGCTGCCTGGATTGGCGGTGGTTTGATAACACCTGATGATGTTCACCTGGTGATAGATCTTAACAAAGTAAGGAGAGCTCAGGAGAAACTTGTCAGTAACCTAGAAGAGGAGTTTGATAAGGGGATAAGAGAAAATGGAATCAATTATTTGTTCTTTGATGGGAGAAGGGATGACACTAAAGTGTTCATGAAAGTTGGAGATTCTGACAAGTTGTTCCCTGCCATGGTGAAGGAGGAACACTACTCATGCTGCAGTGAGCCAGGAGGGAAGTATTTGTGGCATTTCACTCCAGAAAAAGATGACATCAGGAAACCAGCTGAGATAGTGGCAGATAACATTGTGAACTGGCTCAGAGAGAAGAACGTAGACCAGACCCTGCAGGCCATTGGAGGGGACAGCACCAACACGAACACAGAAGAGATTGTGAGGGGTCATACAGTGGATAGAAGCGGAAGATTGGGAGGGAAGCTGGTCTGGATTGTTTGTGACCTCTGCACCAGCGAGTTGCCCTCAGCGTCTGATCCAGGAGCTGGATGGCAAGACTCTTTCAAACAACAGATGGTCTGGTCCTCTTGGCAAGATGCTGGACTCTGCCACTGAGTTAGAAATAAATCCGAGCTTTTTGAAAAAATCACAGTTGGCCTCCACTCGTTGAGCTTGCACATACTGTCGTGCAGCGACCTGAGTACTGACCAGTACTATGGTTACATGATTTGCAGTGCCATCAAAACTGGGGTCATGCCTGATAGACTTGCTTACCTGCATATAGGTCCAGTCTCACATTCTAGGTGGCTCACAACGGCTCTCAGGTTCTGCAGAATTTGGGTCGCTCATCATAAACTGAAAGGGAACCAGCTTCACAACCTGAGACTTATTGTCCAATTCATCGTGAGTGTCTACTTGCCAAATTGGTTCAACACCAAGGTCAAGTCATCGTTCTCCGAAGGTCCGAGGCATGTTCTCTTCCAGCTTGAGCTCCTGAGGAGTCAGCCAAGGAAGGTTGTTCAGATTGTGGAGCAGACTGTGAGGAGATCTTCCTGGTATGCTCATCCCGAGGCAGTTCTGCAGACAATGCTCTGCAGTAAGGATGAGGAGGAGAGAAGAGTGGCAGTCAAAAAGATCTTGGATATGAGACTTATGAGAGGATCTGGGCATGACGAATCAGTTGGTGACGATTCCTTCAGGGTCAGGAAGACTCCTGAAGTCAATCTAGGTGCCAAGACCCTCACTGATCTCATAGATCTGGATAACATCCAGGCTGGCAGTGAGCCCCCTCTTACCTGCAGCCTCACCAATGTTCAAGTCAGAGCTTTCCTGGACAACCCCATGCATGTCCCTGCCTGGCCCTCACACCCAGAGTATAGAGCGTTGTGTACAGCAAGTGAGCGAGGCCAGCAGTCACGTGTACAGCCAGGAGAGGAGGGAAGGCTACATCCGAGCTCAGGTGGTCAGCAGGGAGGTGATGAGTAGAAACAGAAGCAAGAAAGACATGTTCTCTATGGTGTGCAGCAACACCGGGTCGTAGTAGTAAAACCGGTTTTTGTATTTGATGATTTTGTTTTCTAAAGGAATATTAAATTTAATAAATGTGTTAAGATCATTCGTTTCACTATTCTGGATCATTTTCATCCTAATAAATTAACCTGATACATTTACTTTACTTTAAATAAGCTATTTAGTGGTGTTGGTAAAAGGGTGGGAATACTGAATTTTCATAAGATTTCAAGTTAAAATTTACCTAGCAAAAAATAAAAACTTTTCAACTCTGAAGATATCACATGATTCTGCACATAGAACTACATCATTAATACCATGGGCCGATTTTTCAAACTCAAAAAAAAAAAATTCGCCTCCGTATGACACCCTACTGAGGCGTCTACCAGCCTCCGGTGTTGCCGTTTCCCGAATAGGTGCAATAGGGCTCACAGTTTCGAGCATTGCGGCCGAAAGTCTGGTGATACCAGCAGAGGGTATATTTGTTGTGCTGGGGGCTGGCTGCTGTGCGTCGGAACTTGTAAGGCGTGGTGCGTGAGTCAGGAACTGGCACAGCAGCGGGTATGGAGGAGCAGAACTGCTCAATGGTGTCCATCCTGCGGTTCAAGGTTTGTAACAGGTCCTTGATATCTTGTGAGGTATTGCTCGGCTGAGGGGTGTTGACCCGGCTTTCAAGTTCGGTGGTAGGTACTGGTGTGACCGTGGCAGCAAGGGGTGCAGCAGCGCACTCGTTGAAAATTCTGTCTGCCGCGGTTGCATATAGTTCTGGTGTCGTAGAGTAATCTACTGCGGACAGGATGTTGCGTACTTCTGTGGGTAGCTTTTGTGCGTGAAGCTGGCACAGGATAGAGTCAGGAAGTCTGTCTGTGTACCGGGAGTTCATCCTGCACATCTCTTCCCAGAGAAATCCCGGAGTTGAGTTTCCAAAGAAGATGGAAGATAGGTTCTGCAGGAGATTGGAGCGGGTCCGTTGGTAATGCGTTTTTAAGGCATCCCGCAGAGTGGCGAATTTGTTGTTCTCTGGAGGGTTGGAGATGGTCTGTGAGAATTGTGTGGCGACTTCAGTGGGCAAGGAGCAGAGCAGGGCGCTGTACTTTTGCCCGTCTGTAGCTGTAGAGCCGATGAGAGCTGCTTCGACATGAACTAACCAGTCCTCTACGTTGTGGTTGAAGGTTGGTAGAGAGATCCGTCCGTCCATTCTTGCGGGAGTATATCACACCTGTTAGGGAAGGATGAGGGATGGGTGCTTGTTCCGACCCCCTTCCGTGTTCACAATCTCCTGGGAGGGAGGTGAACACTTGCGGGGGGGACTTCGGGACGAATACACTTTTTTAGGGTGCAGGTCCTTAGGCCAGAACTAAAAAAACAAAAGAAAAATAGGAGAATAGGCAAAAGAGCTCAAACCACGTTTGGAATATCGCACAATAGTTGCTCTCCAGCTGTGATGTGGGTCACTCACACCGCCAGTAGGGAGAACAGACTAATGCGTTATAAACCTTACGATCGTGAGATGGTGTCGTTGTGGAGTAGTGGGTGGTGCAGGTAGGCGGTTGGCCTAGGCTGGCAGCAGGCAGGACGATCTTCTCAGCTCTAGTAGTAAGGCAGCAGAAAGGAGTGTGGTATTCACGGCTCCAGGGGTCACCAATTGTAGCGTACTGTATATGGCCAGTTGTCAATTCTCTTTAGTTGTATGGGCACACAAACGTACGTACATGTAGATGTATCCACTCAGGAATGAGGTAGGACAGAAACTCACAATGCGCTTTCTGTATATATATTGTTGTACAGCGCAGTGCTTAGGAGTGACTAGGTGAGGAGCTGTGAGAGATGTTGCTGGTCCAGTAGCTGAGTGTAGAATGTCCTCCCTGGGCAGGCGTGGCCGTATTTATACAATTTACCAGGATCAGGATTTGGGGTGTGCGTAGCGAGAGGACCAATCACAGCGGCTCAAGCGTAAGGTGTGAAACGCTCTGATCCTGAACTGGAGGTTGATGGTCGAGACTAGGTCGGCGATCGTACCCCTACGTCCTCTGCATAGACCTAGTCTCTCGGCGTAGCTGGCTGTACGCTGATTGGCTGGTCGGCGTGCGGCCGGAGCTCAGTTGGAAGTTGTAGGGGAGAGGAGCCACTACAAAGCTTACGAAACCAGTGACTGATTGGTTCTACATATAAAACTGAAGAAAATAAGACCCTGAGTTTAGCTGTAGTAAAATTAATGTAAAGAATGAATATGGTTGCTTGAAGTACCTGTAATGTTATTTAATGTTAATAAATGGAACAATATAAGTAGCTAACCATTAATGGTAAAAAAAAAGTGAGACTGCTCGTATGTAAGTGCGCGCATATGAAAATATATCGTCATTACTCTACATAAGAATATGAAAGCAACACTTATTTACTGCTCATATATAGTGAAGGGTTAAATGTTGTACTCTGTATAGACAAGCAAAGAGAGAGAGAGAGAGAGCAGCCGAACTGCCGGATGTAAACAAACCTTAATTTCCCGCGGCTTTTTTTTTTTTAAGGGGATTAGCCCACCCAGGCATAGGTCACTGACCCACATTGGGGCCTGAGGGGCAAAAATTTAATACTCCTGTAATAATAATAATAATTCAGATAAGAAAAAATAAATAAAAAAAAGCTGCCTATCTACCTATTGGACAAACTAAAATCGTTCCGGACCACGGGAGTTTCCGGACCACAGAATGCCGGACTAGAGAGGTACAACCTATATATATATATATATATATATATATATATATATATATATATATATATATATATATATATATATATATATATATATATATATATACAGTGGGGTATGCTATAACGAATCTTTTCTACTAATGTAAGTGTTAGAAAACCTAATATTATTGATATTTCTCTTAATTATTAATTGTTTGTGCATACCATCATCAAGTTAAGATAATATTTTTACTACAACATAGTTGTGTGTCGTCAAAAAGTGGAGTTTGGGGGTCGGCCCGGACTCTATTTCAATTAATCCCATATGTTATGTTATTCACTTTACACGTTCCTCACTTTCCGCGGCATCCTATGGGTTACATTAACCGCGTAAAGTGAGGGTTGACTGTATTAAATTTTTGCCCCTCAGGCCCCAATGTGGGTCAGTGACCTATGCCCGGGTGGGCTATTCCCTGTAAAAAAAAAAACAACAAAGCCGCGGGAAATTAAGGTTCGTTTACATCCGGCAGTTCGGCTGCTCTCTCTCTCTCTCTGCTTGTCTGTACAGAGTACAACATTTAACCCTTCAATATTTATGAGCAGTAAATAAGTGTTGCTTTCATAGTCTTATGTAGAGTAATGACGATATGTTTTCACATGTGCGCACTTACATACGCGCAGTCTTACTTTTTTTTTACCATTAATGGTTAGCTGCTTATATTGTTCCATTTATTAACATTAAATAACATTACAGGTACTTCAAACAACCATATTATTTTTTTTACATTAATTTTACTACAGCTACAATCAGGGTCATATTTTCTTCAGTTTTATATGTAGAACCAATCAGTCACTGGTTTTGTAATCTTTAACATAAACAATGCCGGCAGCCGTCTCGTCTTCTCGTGTGTTTTAATATTCTACGTACAGTATTATTAATAAATTGTATTGTTAATTTTGCACACACAAACATTAATTCAATAAAAACAAATTCATAAACATTAATAAAAATATATATGAACAGTAAATAAGTGTTGCTTTCATATTCTTATGTAAAGTAATGACGATATGTTTTCACGTGTGCACACTTACTTACGCGATCTCTCTTTTTTCTTTACCATTATCGTTAGCTACTTCTATTGTTCCATTTATTAACATTAAGTAACATTACTTAAAACAACCATATTAATTTTGCTACAGCTACAACCAAAGTCTTATTTTCTTCAGTTTTATATGTAGAACCAGTCAGTCAATGGTTTTGTAATCAATGAAAACAATGCTGTGTCATTTCCTCGTGTGTTTTAATATTCTACGTATTAATGAATTGTATTGCTCATTTTGTACACATTAACATTAATTCAATAAACAATAATGAATCTTTTGTACATAAGAGAAATGACGCTGTTTACACAATTATGCATGTCGTCTGCACGTTGGCAGGCCGTGCAAACCCGTAGAAATTCAAGTTTCCGCCGTCAAAATTTTTATTTATTTTTTTTTGTGTGTTCCAATAAAATACATTGAATTAAAAACTCGCGAAATTTGAGAAGCTACTATACGACATTTAACCCTTCAATATGTCTTAAAAGAGACCATGATGCAGAGAAAGTGGTGCTAGTGCTTCCAAGCATAAGCACAAGTCACAATCTATCAAGGAAAAGGGTGAATTTCCATGGTCCAGCAATTTCCATGGTCCGGCACCGGTCAGGTCCCGAGGTTGCCGGACTAGAGAGGTACAACCTGTTTACAGTGGTCCCTCGGTTAACGAGCGCCTTGGTTAACAAGATTTCGGTTAACGATTTACCTTCCATAAGATTCTTAACTTCGGTTAACAAGCAATCCCTCGATTAACGAGTTTTTTACGAGCCGACTTCAACATGTTTTCGCTTGCATTTGGCGGTCCACCAGCTGTAGTATTAGTCCGCCAATACAGTAATCGGTTTTAGGGCTTAAATTCCTTACTATTTTAGTAAATATCAAGAAGTTTATACTATTCAATAATTTTAAAAGTTTAATATTAACTTTTTTAGTCATTTTAACAATTATTGAACATAATTGAAGGTTAAGAAACTAGTTTCTGGCGTGCCATCCAGCCTGTTAACACACCAGAAAGGCGTTAGTCTCTCTCTGTTTTCAGTGTTTCCAAGCAAATTATTGGTCATTTTGAAATATATTTTACATATTGACAATATATAATGCAGTGCAGTGTTGATTTAAAGAAAATAATCTTGAATTACACCAAGAGAGCTAAAATTTTATGGGTGAAATGGCACCATGGGGTGATTTCTCTTCCACCCAATGCCTCTTCTTCCTTCTCCTCCACCCCATTCTAATTCCCATCATCATCATCATCCAGGAGCCTTCACATACACACCTCAAAGTAAGTGTACTTTTCTACCTTTTTGTTGAATTTAGGCAATTTTCGTGAGCTGGAACCACTACCCAAAACCCATTGAAACAATGGTTTCAGTTAACGAGCAACCTGCTGGAACGGATTGTGCTCTATAACCGAGGACCACTGTATGTATGTATGTATGTATGTATGTATGTATGTATGTATGTATGTATGTGTGTATATATATATATATATATATATATATATATATATATATATATATATATATATATATATATATATATATATATATATATATATATATATATATATATATATATATATATATATATATATATATATATATATATATATATATATATATATATATATATATATATATATATATATATACACTCTAGACCTCAATTCACTAAGGGGTTAGGGACTCAAATCCAGGTCAGAAGTCCCACAGATAAAAAAAAAAATTTTTAATAAAAATCTACAATGAAATACAGTACAGTAAAAGTAATGAATAATGATGAATGGATACAGTACAGTGAAAGTAATAACAATGGGGTGGAGGAGAAGGGAAGAGAGCATTGGGGTGGAAGAGAAGTCTTATGGCACCCATTCACCATAAAATTTTAGTTCTCTTGGTGTATTTCAAGATTATTTTCTTTAATCAACACTGTACTGCATTATATATTGTCAATATGTAAATATATTTCAAAATGACCAATAATTTGCTTGGAAACACAGAAAAAAAGCGTTTAGTTGAAGAGGTCTCCAAAGCAAGATGTTACCTCCAGTGAAAACAGAGACTAAGCCTGTTGCTGTGTTAGAGAGCTGGATATAGCTTTTAAACTAGTCACTTTACCTTCAATTATGTTGTTCAATAATTGTTAAGCCAACTAAAAATTGAATATTAAACTTTTAAAATTATTGAATAGTATAAACTTCTTGATATTTACTAAAATAGTTAGGAATTTAAGCCTAGAACCGATTAATGTATTGGTAGGACTGATGCTTAAGCTGGTTTGCCCGGTAATTAGCGAAACATGTTGGTCGGTTAGTAGAAAATTCGTTAACGAATTTTGTTAGATTAACGAATTGAAGATCCTTATGGAAGGCAGTTAGATTGTGAAATTTACGTTAACGAG
>NW_024733734.1:5707224-5757178 GCF_018991925.1 Homarus americanus
TATATATATATATATATATATATATATATATTTTACCCCGCCTAACGCGGTTTCACTTAACGCGTTTTATCATATACGCGGTGCCTCGCCAGAGCTGAAGTTTCACTTAACACGGATTTTTTCATCATATACGCGGTGAGTGTCCGGCTCGAGACGCTATTTTTAGATTTGCCCCACCCTCCACCCTGCCTGACTGCCTGTTTTAGCTCATAAAATTCATACAAATTACCCGGCCAGAATATAATTTTCATTGCTGGAATTCTTATAATTTGGTGATCATTTTGAATATAAACATCATATATTTTGCATTAGACATACAAATTTTAGATAACATTTTTTCTCTGGGTAACTATGTTATCTTTTGTGCAAAATATATGACATTTATATTCAAAATATTCCTGGTCTTACAAGGAATCCAGCAATGTCAATTATATTATCCTAACTTTAGTTTGAGGTATTATTTATTACAAAAAAGTTAAGTATTCTGGTTTTCCCACACATCTCCTTGGGACGGTTGGTGGGGGGTGGGGGGAGGGAGGGACCGACCGACCATCTGTTACCCCGTGAAGAATATTTTTTTTTTTTTATTAACTGAAGATATTTGTTTTAGCTCATAAAATTCATACAAATTACCCGGTCAGAATATAATTTACATTGCTGGAATTCTTATAATTTGTTGATCATTTTGAATATAAACATCATATATTTTGCATTAGACATAAAATTTTTAGATAAAATGTTTAATCTGAGTAAGTATGTTATCTTTCGTGCAAAATATATGACGTTTATATTCAAAATATTCCTGGTCTTACAAGGAATCCAGCAATGTCAATTATATTATCCTAACTTTAATCTGAGGTATTATTTAATACAAAATGTTAAAATCTAAATTTTTCACCCACTCTTCTCTTGAAGGGATGATTGGTGGGGGGTTGGGGGGAGGGTTGGGACTGACCGCGCGGTTGGAAGAGGGGGGGAGGCAAGGTGGGGTACTTTGATTGACAGATAGTGTCGTGAAGATTATTTTTTTTTTTATTAACTGAAGATATTTGTTTTAGCTCATAAAATTCATACAAATTACCCGGCCAGAATATAATTTACATTGCTGGAATTCTTATAATTTGGTGATCATTTTGAATATAAACATCATATATTTTGCATTAGACATACAAATTTTAGATAAAAAAATTTTCTGAGTAACTATGTTATCTTTTGTGCAAAATATATGACATTTATATTCAAAATATTCCTGGTCTTACAAGGAATCCAGCAATGTCAATTGTATTATCCTAACTTTAGTTTGAGGTATTATTTATTAAAATTTAGTGGTTTTCCCCCAAAAATTTCTCAGAGAGGGAAGAGCCGGCAGTGTAGTGTGAGAGGGGGAGGGAGTTGAGTCCATTATTTGAATGGACATTAACTTGGCGACTGTATTTCTCTATTTCTCTTAAGTATTAATTGTGTGCATGTACCATCATAAAATTAAGATGTTATTTTTACTACAACATAGTTATGCGTCTTCAAAAAGTGGAGTTTGGGGGTCGGGCCGGTTTCTATTGGAATTAATCCCATATGTTCTGTTGTTCACTTAACGCGGATTTCACTTAACACGGGACCCTCTGGGATCTATTGGCCGCGTTAAGTGGGGTACAACTGTATATATATAATATATATGTATGTTTGTGTAATAAATGTATGTAGTAAGTGCATAATCTTTTTCACTCAAATCCTAATGAAACACCACAATTAGAATACGGTGGTAGCTGTTGTATAAACAGTCGGAACACAGTCCCACCACCGAGACGAGGGAACACTCCCACCACCTCTCGTGAAGCAAGCTTATAAATTAAAGAAAATACTTGCAGTGTGTTTAATACGTTACAGTATATTATAAATAAATAAATACACAAATAAATCAGTAAATCCATTTCAAGTAAATGGAAAAATTTTAGTCGACACCGACATTAGTTCCAGTTACCGGTAAATAGCAGACGCTTCAGTGACGTCACTAGTGTTTACACTACACCAGCGGGTAACATTTGATGACATTACTTGAAGTGAATTGGCCTTATTTTAAAAAACCAAGGATGGTTGGTAAAGGACTACTGAGTCAGTGGGTAAGTGTCACATTTGGGGTACTGGTCTTATACAGCGAATAGAGCTCAAAAGCTACTTTTTAAATGGAAATTTGGGGGGGCCGTCTTATGCACCCTGACGCCTTATAGGCCGTGATATACGGAAGTTGCCAAATTGTACCGACATTGCCAAGAGTGCATCTTATGTATCTATAGTTAATACGAAAACATAAAATTATTTCCTTTTAATTTTTGACCTCATGCAAAAAAAATGCATATGAAAACCCTAATGTGATAATTGATATCATGCAATTTTGCATATGAAAACCCCCAAAGTGTTAAGGCTTATGATGGAAGATTGCTTAAGAAAACATTTCTTGTACGTAATTAATTAATATACAGTATGACATCGCTTTATAATGAATATCATTAAGCATGAAAAATACTTGTTGGCATCAGCATTTACGAATTATTCTGTAGTATCAAAATTGGCCACTGTGCACAGAACTCAATGAATTTTATTTTTGTAAGATAAATTTTAGACTAGTTTTAGAATGAACATAATTTTGCCTATGGTTTTATCAATCCTTTAGGCTTTAGTAATGTTTTTATTGATTCACTGATATAGCACTGTAGATAAAACATTAATTCTGTCACTCACCAACACCACCACTTGTTGTCACATACAGTTCTTCATGTTTAATTGTGTTTACGGTATTTTGCAGCATATAAGACGCGTGGCCATATAAGACAAACACCCCATTTTAGCACGGAGTATTTAGGAAAAACTTTTGTGTGGATTTTTCTCCTGTAGCAATAGTGTTCTTAAAATAATATATACAGTACAGTGGTCCCTCGGTTAACGAAATTTCGGTTAACGAATTACCTTCCATAAGAATCTTCAATTCGGTTAACGAAAAAAAATTTGATTAACGATATCCTTACGAAAATCACGTTTTGTTTTGAACATCTCTTCTATGTTTACATTCGTTTCCATTGGAGTAAATATCAAGAAAACTGTGCTCTATAATATTTGTGCATTTTTTATACAGTATTAAAATTATTGAAATTTAGCCATCCAAGCTCTGTCTACATAAAGTTTTTCAACTATTTTTGGCTCGACATATGTAACTTTATTCATTTATTGAAACTCATTTACATGCACACACTGTCCTAAGGGTAAAGCTGAACTGTACATGTAATCAGAATAATGTACAAAATGATTACTAAAATTTTTGTCTAGTGCAAACTATGGCATGTGTACATTCAAATTAATCACTTTCTTATAAGAATTCCAGCAATGCAAATTAAATTCACCCCGGTCACTTCTATTAAATTTATAAGCAAAAAACAAAAACTCATAAATTAACAATTAAATACTTCACACCACAGGCACCAACTGTCAAACATGTCACTGTCACCCCTCCCTCCCTCCCTCCCTCCCTACCCCCCACCTTCCCGAGAGACGTTTGGGGGAAAGCACTAAGTTTACAGTTTTAATCATACAGTATATAATATCTCAGACTAAAGTTAGGAGAATATAATTTGTATTGCTGGAATCCTTGCAAGACAGCTAATAATTTAAATGTAAACGTCATATATTTTGCACAAAAGATAAAATTTTTGCTCTAATAAAATTCTTAATTTAGATCTAAAATTTGTATGTCTAATGCAAATTATAGCTTGTTTATATTCAAATTAATCACTATCTTATAAGAATTCCAGCAATATAAATTATATTCTGGCCGGTTATTTATATACAATTTTATGAGCAACATAAATAAATTAATTAAATACTTTACCAGACCTTCCCCCTAACTGTCAAAGTACAACTCAATTCCCCCACCCCTCTTTCCCAAGCTGGCTCCTCCTCCTCCCTCCCTCCTCCCTCCCTCCCTCCTCCTCCCTCCCTCCCTCCTCCCTCCCTCCCTCCTCCCTCCCTCCCACCTTTCCAAGAAATGTTTGGGGGAAAGCACTAGGCTTACAGTTTTAATCATATATAATATCTCAGACTAAAGTTAGGAGAATATAATTTGTATTGCTGGAATCGTTGCAAGACAGTGAATAGTTTGAATATAAACGTCATATATTTTGCACAAAAGATAAAATTTTTGCTCTCTCTAATAAAATTCTTAAATTACGTATATCTAAAATTTGTATATCTAATGCAAATTTTAGCTTGTTTATATTCAAATTAATCACTATCTTATAAGAATTCTAGCAATGTAAATTATATTCTGCCCTGGTAATTTCTATGAATTTTATGACCTAAAAACAACAACTCAAGTAAATAAACAAATTATACTTCACCAGACGCACTATCTGTCAATCAAAATACACCTCACCTCCCGCCCCCCTCTTCCCACCCTCCCTCCCTCTGCCTTCCCAGACAAAAGTTTTGTGTTTTCATTAGGCTTTAAAGTGTTTATCTTATATAATATCTCAGACTAAAGTTAGGAGAATATAATTTGCATTGATGGAATCGTTGCAAGACAGCGAATAATTTGAATATAAACGTCATATATTTTGCACAAGAGATAAAATTAATCACCTCTATCACATTACAGTAGTGATTTAAGAGTTCTAGTGTATATGTATGATATATATAGTGATTTAAGGGCGATTTAGGGGAATTTTAGGAGTGTTTCTGACTTTCTGCATTTTGGGCTTTACTTTGTATATACTTTTCTGTGAGCTGGAACCAATTACAGTGGGGTATGCTATAACGAACGGATCCTACTACGAATATTCCAATAACGAACTGTTTTACCTTTAAAATTGAGAATGCTATAACGAACGAAACTCCTACAACGAACATTATTTAAAAAAACAATTTTTTTTTTTACTAATTTATTGTTTTTTTTATTACAAGTATTAATGATATTCTTTATTTCAGGGGTTTAGATGCATATTTATGCACTTTTCTACAATTTTTACAATTTTATATTATATTTTTCAGTGTTAAGTGGTTGTATTTGGGGGCCTGGAATGGATTAATCCTATAACGAACGAATGCTATAACGAACAAGGTTCTAGAACCAATTAGATTCGTTATAGCATACCCCACTGTACCTAATATTCCATTGAAACGATGGTTTCAGTTAATGAAATTTTTGGTTAACAAACGACCCTCTGGAATGAATTGAGTTCGTTAACCGAGGGACCACTGTACCAGTAAATGTGAGGAATAAATAAAAATAATACCAATAAGTATTGTAAGTTAAAAAAAAAATTGTGTATTGCCAAACCAGAAAATAAAAGCCAAATGAAAGTTTAACACAGTCGCCATTTGCATATACACCCTGGTTCACCATAACAACAGACGCTACCTCCGCCGATTCCCTAGCAACGCTCCCACCCCCCACACTTCTTGCCTCCTCCTGCTCCCCCGCTGAGCCAGCCAGCTAACTCATGTGCAAAGAAATGTATATTCCCTATGCTGTATGTGTTTGCCCTTAGGGCAATTATTTCTTTTACTCTTTCACGATATGCATGTAGGATGGTGTTTGCATGTAACTGAGTTAAAATAAATGAAGAAAGTTACGTCCTATATCTACCCGAAAATACGAGATGAAGGACAACCATAACACCTCACAACTTGGCCCATTAGCCTCAGTGATGAGTCTAACCAGCAATGTTAATAGATGCAAATGTGAAAAGAAAGTTATATGTAAATCTTTATTTGTACTGTATCAGGTATTTGTAGATTTAAAAATAAATGTTGCAGGAATAGAATTAATAGATTGTAATGGTTGTAAGAGTTCGGAAATGGTTACTGTTTAGCTACCTCTGCCGTATGGACGTTAATCGTCTCATGTTATCGTCATCAGTACAGTAGTTATAAATCAAACTTTTATATTTACAATAATTATTTTTTTAATTAATTAAAAATAATAATACTCTGTAATGTGTTTAAGTAAGCAATAACATATTTTTATTTCTGGAGTTGGGCTAGGTAGAATTAAGCCTACTGGATACAGCAACTGGGGGATTCATTTGCTTACAGGAGACCTCAACTTCACATATATGATGCAGGCTGATTTTTGTTGCCATTTGTCAGACAAAAAAGTGCGTCTTATATGCCGTAAAATACAGTATACACTATGGGGTGTTCCAAAAGTAGCATGTTGATTGTGTTTATTCACTTAGTACTGTACTTAATACAAGGAATAGGAACAAATAATAAGCATGTTATATTCTATAAAGTCTGGACATTTTATAAAAACAATTCTTAAGGCAGATTTCCTGGAAAATGTATCGTTCACTTCTGAAATATTCCGTGTTTGAGGTGTGAGCCATGGCAATCATTGCATTCCCTTGCCCGATGATTTCCTTCTGCTCAGAGAGGGGTCCGCACACAAGAAGTTAAGGATATCAAAAGTTATTTCTGAAGTTGCCTGGCTGATCCAAGACATTATCTTTTATACAGAAACTGGCAACAAGTTTTGATGGAGCTGTGCAAACACCAAATTGTCACCTGTAGGCAGTACTCTGAGTTTTAATAATTGACCTTCCATTTCTAAAATACAGTTCAATAATTGCAGCTCCTTTTTAAGCAGCCCACCTTTCCATATTGAATCTTTAACACATGCACTTCAATAACCATAGAGATATTCCACATCAAAATCACTGCACTACTTATGGGACATCTTGTTTAAGACAGTTTTGGATGTCTTTTGATATTATTGCTGAAAGCTATTAGTGGTTAGAGTGAACATGGAAGTTTGTGGTTGACAGGTTAAAACCCATGGAAACAATGGCAACCAGGTCAGTTGGCTGTACAGTTTACAGAAATTATGTATACCTGTACATTGTTTTATGCATGTCGGTTAACTCCCTGTGGGGGTGTGTGTCACACTAGCATTTATAATACAATAACACCTATGTTATAGCTAGCAAAACAGGTACATGGGTTGTCAAGCTTAAGGCTCAGCCATAAAAATAAATTTCAAGATAAATTCTCCATTTCTTAAACTACAATGCTCATTCCTTAATATGCTCCTACTGGTTTTGTTACAATTCTCTCAGTGACACTTCTACTATGCACTTTCATCTGTATACTCAACAGACATGCTCCCAACTAATTTTATATTTGTTCTTATTACATGATTTTTTTCAGGTTTCACTGTGTTATTCAATATAGACTAGAAGGTTCTGAAACTAAACCACAAGGATTCTATGCTTATGACCTTGGAAGCACCCATGGCTCTTTTCACAATAAACATCAAATGAAGCCTCACACCTACTACCTTTTACGAGTTGGTCACTTGCTGAAGCTTGGGGGTAGTACTCGGATGCTGATTCTACAGGTGAGTCAACTTTAAACCAGTGTTTATGACTTACTGTGAGATCCATACTACCTGTGAGATCCATACTGCTTAAACATCCTGTGGAAGAGCCGACACTTGCCTAAGGGCCTTAATGTGGGAAACAGATTCAAATGAACTAGATGATGTATCATCCTCCTGTTCAACTACTACTGGCTTACTCTAATCGCTTACCTTCGTCTGCTTCTTATCAGTATGAGAAAACATAATGCAACTGTGTTCCACACAATTTCATACACAGTTAGCTCCAACTTTAGCTTTGGTGAATGTGCACTTAACCCAAGTCTCACTCTGGTACATACTGTCCATGTGTTTTCTATTAATGTTGCTTAAAATGTTGCCTAAGCAACATTAAATAAGTGCATTCGGCTAATTCATATTCAACGAGTAATTCAAATGGGATAATACCCGAGGATGTCAATTTAACAAGGTTCAAGTGTACTATATACTGTACAGTACTGTATTTCATTCAGGAGTTTACCAAAACCAATGTGTCAAATGAAGGAGTCTTTGGTTTAGTCCAGTACAGAAATAATACCCCTGTTAGCCTTACCCTGTAGAGTGCTATTTTGTTATAGTGCTCTTGCTTGCATCTTGGAGCTCTAGTTTTACTTGGAAAAATAAAAGAAAATTCGTAAAAGAAGTTAAAAGTCACGAGTCCAAACACCCACAACACACTGAGAGCAGTTCACTGTATTTATACTGTACTCTCTTTAGTGAATACCCATGACTACAGTAGATTATTGAATGTGTTTTATAATTTTATATTAAGTGTACTGTAGGTTTTATTAAATGACAAAATTGTTTGTGGTTAACTGAAGCACAAGTGCGTGGTGGCGGGTTGAACATCAGCTGTTGAGGAGCGCTTGGCATCATACCCTGTGCATGTTACCACCCCCTTCCACTCCATCTCTTTAATCAGCCCCACCGTTCTGCTTTCTCACTCCATATTTTAAAATGTTATGTAAAATAATGTTGAGGGGATACAATGTTGCTCATTTATTTATACACTCAATAGCATCTGGCAGTGATGCAGCCAATGTTACCAAAGAAACCCGTAGACACATCACCTCACCACTTACCACAATCTCCCTCACCACTTATCACAATCATCCTCACCACCTCCATTATTACCACCCTCATCATTACCACTACCTCTATTATCACCACCTAAATCATAATTTCAGTGATGCAGAGATGGATTAGCTTCAGCTAGAGCAGATCCATATGATATCCACTGCTCCTCTCCCACCCACTGTGCTCACCGACACGCTCCCTCCCTCACTCATTCAACTGTGACTGTCATTCATGATACAGTAGTGTGTAGTATATTGTTTATTTGTTATTCAATAATTAGTAAAGAAATGTTACTGCAATAATCTATATTTATTAATATTATACCTGCACCCTTCAAATACAATACTGTATATATCTCATAGTTACAAAATAACATCATGAGGAACACATCTCCATATATGCATTGGTATACTAATGACCTCGATGGGCGCTGTCTCGGATAGCGCTCCATTTTCCTGGAACACATCCTGAGCGCTAATCGGGGTATTACTGTATATAGCGTTATTATTGTCTATGAAGTGTTCGGACTACAACTATTTGTCCTGATGCTCCTGTAAACTTGAATAGGAAAGGTGCTTTATTTCTGAGGTTAAAAATAAATTTTCTTCTTCTAGATATTCTTTATTAGGTGGTTGTATAACCCAAGCTACTGTTCATAAATATTACCATTTTGGTTTTAGTTGGTATCCTCATCCCCCTAGGATGCAGGATGAGTTTTGGAGACATTTTGGGGGGGAAAAAGGTGAATTTTATAAGGCAATGTAAGGCATATGAACGACAGGACATGTAGTACTGTTGTAAAAAAAATTATCTATAAAACGTGTACAATGAACATACGTTAAGTAAGCGTCGATTGTATAGCTGTTGGTTTAGCTAATAATGGGAATATAAAGAGGAGGCAAAGATTTACTGTAGAACCAGAAGTTGTAGAAATAGTCTCACATTTTATGCATTTATTTTAACAGGGTCCAGCAGAAGATCAAGAACCAGAATCTGATCTAACTGTGACAGAGTTGAAAGATGAAGCATTGAAGCGTGCCAGAAAGTTGAAACAACTTGAGATAGACAGAATGGAAGAAGAAAATGGGGAACAAAAGATGAAGGAGTCTGATGGAAGTGGCAAGACCCAAGAAGATATTGAAGGCGTAGACTGGGGAATAGGTTAGTTCAGAATCAGATTATTGGTTCTTTTGAGCACATGCTTGTCATTCATGCCATATTTGGAACTGGTCACTGTTTAAATTTTTATAATCACATTTTATAGCCTGTGGGTTCCTGCAAGTGACCTGCAAGATATAACAGTACACTACATGCCTCTCGGCAGGCTCTGCCAGTGCTCAAGGAGCATGTTATACTTAGCAGTAATTTATGGTAATTATCCATGCAGACAGTGTTACACGCCAATTATATTCTCTCTGAGTTATTCTTGGTGCAGGTTAAGCTTTATATAGAGTCCTCACCTCTTGGAGTTCATTGCACTTAAGAGCCTGTCATCCACAAGAGCCAAATTTCAAACCATCTCAAATACGGTAAACCGTTGCTTCCCAAGCTGTGAAGGTTCTCTCTGGCATCTTGATGTTTGGACTGAGAGGATAAGTGTTGCTATTACACTTTATTCTCCTTCTGAATATTGCACTTAAATCATTTGGTTTTAGTAACAAGGCTTATAATGTATTGAGTTTGGTGTTTGAGTGTTTAAGGTAAGTGATGGTTTTGTGGCCAATAGTGTGTTCATTGCATTTAAATTGAACCATTAATATTTTATTGTGACAAACCCTGGCTACCATTGTGTGCATAATAAACATAAAAAAAATTAAAAACATATTATTCTTGCAAAAATTAAAGTTGATCATACATACCGTATATACTCGTCTATAACCCCCCTTCGTATATAGGTCGACCCCGATTTTATGACCAAGAAATCGTTAATTTATGATATTCCTCGTTTATAGGTCGACCCAAGATTTTGAGGGTAATGGAACAACAAAACCTTCAGAAAAACTCTACGTCCTATAAACTTGTTTACCATTTATTATTACGACACTTTACACTGAAACGCAGGTAGTTTCAACAAAAATATTGTATATTTCCATTCAAGTATTTATTCAAGTCAATTAGGAGGGAATATTATTGTAATACAACAGTTTTTTAACTAAACCATTCGAAAAGCGATTACGGTAACATCTTTTGAACGAAAGAAAGCGAGTCATTGTTTTCGTCACGATTTTATCCCACTTTCCACTGTAATACGTACGTAATTTCAGGAAAAAATATTACATTTCCGTGAATGTAGTATATCAAGCACAGTATGAATAGAATATCATTGTAATATAACAGAATTTTAACCGAAAACTATTAAAAAAACGAATAACATCTCAAGAACATCGGAAGCTTAGGTGAAGTCTTTTGTTTTCGTCATGTATTTTATCCTATTTTACATTGAAATACATCACGTTTCAGCAAAACTACTATTTATTTCCGAGAATATATTCATTCAGGCACAGTTTAGGTAAAATATACGTGTGATGTAATAGTTTTTTAACTGAAAACGATTCGAAAAACACGTTCCCTCTAGCCCTGTTCAAGGAGAGGACTGGGAGAAGCTGTTTGGTGCTGCAGACGATGACAAGGAAAATGATTTTGATGGATTTTAATGAAAATATTCAGAAATATGGTATCGTAATATTTATTCAAGTCAATTAGGATATTATTGTAATACAATACAACAGTTTTTTAACTAAACCATTCGAAAAGTGATTACGGTAACATCTTTTGAACGAAACAAAGCGAAAGTCATTGTTTTCATCACAATTTTATCCCACTTTCCACTGTAATACGTATGTCATTTCAGCAAAAAATATTACATTTCCGTGAAGGTATTATATCAACCACAGTATGAATAGAATATCACTAATATAACAGTATTTTAACCGAAAACTATTAAAAATACGAGTAACATATCTTGAACATCGGAAGGTTAGGTAAAGTCTTTTGTTTTCTGCATGTAGTTTATCCTAATTTACATTGAAATACATCACGTTTCAGCAAAACTACTATTTATTTCTGAGAATATGGAAATGTAATATTTTTGCTGAAATGACGTACGTATTATAGTGGAAAGTGGGATAAAATCGTGACAAAAACAATGACTCGCTTTCTTTCGTTCACAAGATGTTACCGTAATCGCCTTTTGAATGGTTTTCAGTTAAAAACTGTTATATTACAATAATATTCTATCCTAATTCACTTGTGATGTAAAAGTTTTTTAACTGAAAACGATTCGAAAAACACGTGTACCGTCTAGCTGATACGGCAGAGCCCTGGTCGTGGAGGCTTTGTGTTTGCATCGGCCCTTCTTAAGCAGCTTTTAATTTTAGCGTACGTTGAAATTGTGTTTACCGGTGTATTCTTATTTTCTTGCTTCTTATTTTCCAGAAATATGACAAGTTTTTATATAATACAATGTTACGGTACTTTTAATTTAGAAGTATTCATTTTTAAAAATACAGAAGACACCAAACAAATACTAGTACGGATATTTGCGTGACTCTCCCGCCAAAAAAGACCAAACAGCTGGTACTCTCTCCCTCAGCCCTACCAAAAATAGCCCAACATCTTTCTTGTTTATTCTCTTCCAATTTCTCACTTTAACTGGTATTTTTTACTTCATATTGCCTACATCAGATAAACTACAGTAATTGAGGTTAGATATTGTTATAAATTTGATTACCGGGTCCTGGCAGGTACCGTTAGAACCACGTGACCCTACCAACAGTGTTGCAAGTCAGACAGCATTTTTTTTTTTACATTTTTGGTGTCTCCATTTGTTAATTTTTTTTCTGTGGGGTTTGCACAATAGTATACTGTTTTACCTACAGTATTGTAAAACGATTTGGGAAAAGAAATACTCGGTAACTTAAAATTTTAAAAGGAAAATTTTGAAACTGGCAACTGTGTGTAGATGACCTGACTCACATCATATTGATGTTTCAAATTTAATTAACAAAAATTTATGTATCTATAAATACACTTTTAAAAATGAATACTTTATGTTTTACATACTCCTGTGCATACCATACCATGCATTTGGCTACTTTGGGCTTGCTATGATGACGCAAGAGATCTGCCCTGGCAACTGTACCGACACTCACAGCGGGTGGTGCGTTGGTGCATCGTTTCCATTGTTTACTGGTAGTTACTGGTAAATTTTTTTCAACCTAACGAAACTATTACCCGTATAGAGGTCGACCCCCAACTTTTTGCCCAAAAATTTGGTCTTAAGAACTCGTGCTATACACGGGTATATACGGTAAGTATGAAACCTAATTTAACCTAAACTATCATAACTCGTCAGGTATTGTTAGGATAGGGAGCAATCTGGTGTGTTTGATATTCAGGTAATGCTTTCATCCCTGGAAGAAATTTCACATTACAGGAATTTTCCCGGGTAATGTACTGGTGAAGGTTTTATGAGGGTCTAAACTCGGCATCTTGCACGGAGCGTACTTAACTGCAGTCAGACAGACATAGAGCTGTATTTATTTTTGCAAATACTACTGTGCACATACAATATATTGTAAACAAACAAAATATACGACTGTTTACACTATACTTTACTCACCAGCAGATGTTTTCTTCAACTTGCGATGTAAGCATGCCAAATGGTGATATGATGATACAGGATGGCCTGTTTTTGTCCTGTACCATCTCCTGTAGGAGGTGTCACTTTCCCCTCTCTATGAAGGAGGGACTATACACACACTATATTTTCAATATATATATATATATATATATATATATATATATATATATATATATATATATATATATATATATATATATATATATATATATATATATATATATATATATATATATATATATATATATACATACATACATAAATATACATACATACATACAGTGATTTCTGCTATAACGCATGTTTTGATAACGCGATTTATGAATTAGGAACGATATTTGTATAACGCGAACGCTTGTTTGCTATAACGCGATTTTTGCTTACTATTTCTCCAATTTTGTGAATATAGTAAAGAAGAATATCAACAAGAAGCGTTCCGGTGATAAAATTCCTGGTGATGATCGTAAAAGAAAGGATATAACACTAGAAGAGAAGCTCGATTTTATCAACCTCAAAATCACCCTTCTCCCCCATCAAGTAAAGTGTTACATTTACTGTATGATTTCATTATTAGATATGAATGTAACATTTATTTTGACCGTGCTATCCTTTGTGTTAGGCTAACTACTAAATTTTTTCGATTTCGTGTAATCTGCACCTAACCCTATTTTCTCCATAAGCCCTGTTATTTCTATTACGCGATTTTCTATAACACGATATTTTACAAGAACACAATTATCGCGTTATAGCAGAACTACCTGTACAGTAATACCCCGCTTAACACGGTTTCGCTTAGCGCGATTTCACGTATACGCGGTGCCTTGCCAGAGCCGAACTTTCACTTAACGCGGGTTTTTCCACGTATACGCGCAGAGTGTCCGGCTGGAGATGCTATTTTTAGATTCGCCCCACCCGTCACCCTGCCTGACTGCCTGCCTGCCTGCCTGTTTTAGCTCATAAAATTCATACAAATTACCCGGCCAGAATATAATTTACATTGCTGGAATTCTTACAATATGATGATCATTTTGAATATAAACATCATAGATTTTGCATTAGACATACAAATTTTAGATATAATGTTTACTCTGAGTAAATATGTTATTTTTTGTGCAAAATATATGACATTTGTATTCAAAAATTCCTGGTCTTACAAGGAATCCAGCAATGTCAATTATATTATCCTAACTTTAGTTTGAGGTATTATTTATTATTAAAAAGGTAAATATTCTGGTTTTCCCACACATCTGGTAGGGGGGGTTGGTGGGGGGTGGGGGGGAGGGAGGGATCGACCGACCATCTGTTACCATGTGAAGAATATTTTTTTTTTTTTATTAACTGAAGATATTTGTTTTAGCTCATAAAATTCATACAAATTACCCGGCCAGAATATAATTTACATTGCTGGAATTCTTACAATTTGATGATCATTTTGCATATAAACATCATAGATTTTACATTAGACATAAAAATTTTAGATATAATGTTTACTCTGAGTAAATATGTTATCTTTTGTGCAAAATATATGACATTTATATTCAAAATATTCCTGGTCTTACAAGGAATCCAGCAATGTCAATTATATTATCCTAACTTTAGTTTGAGGTATTATTTATTAAAATCTAATGGTTTTCCCCCAAAAATTTCTCAGAGAGGGAAGAGCCAGGGAGTGTAGTGTGAGAAGAGGGGAGGGAGTTGAGTCCATTATTTGAATGGACATTAACTTGGCGACTGTATTTCTCTATTTCTCTTAAGTATTAATTGTGTGCATGTACCATCATAAAATTAAGATGTTATTTTTACTAGAACATAGGTATTGTGTCGGAAAAAGTAGAGTTTGGGGGTCTGGCCAGTCTCTATTGGAATTAATCCCATAAGTTCTGTTGTTCACTTAACGCGGTTTTCACTTAACACGGTACCCTGTGGGTTCAATTGACCAAGGTACACATATATATATATATATATATATATATATATATATATATATATATATATATATATATATATATATATATATATATATATATATACATAAACGAACTTGGTTTTATAAAAATTGAGAATGCTATAAATCTAAATTGAAACTTCTACAAATCTAACATTATTTAATTAATTTTTTTTTCTTTCTAATTTATTGTTTTTATTACAAATATTAATGATATTCTTTTTTTCAGGGTTTAGATGCATATTTATGCACTTTTTTTACAAATTTTACAATTTTATATTATATTTTTCAGTGTTAAGTGGTTGTATTTGGGGCCTGGAACGATTAATCCTATAACGGACTAATGCTATAACGAACAAGTTCTAGAACCAATTAGATTCAGCATCCTCACTGTATATATATATATATATATATATATATATATATATATATATATATATATATATATATATATATATATATATATATATATATATATATATATATATATATATATATATATATATATATATACATATACAGTTGTGCCCCATAGCAGATCCAATTGAACCCAGAGGGTCCCGCGTTAAGTGAAATCCGCGTTAAGTGAACAACAGAACATATGGGATTAATTCCAATAGAAACCGGCCCGACCCCCAAACTCCACTTTTTGAAGGCACATACAGTACCTATGTTGTAGTAAAAATAACATCTTAATTTTATGATGGTACATGCACACAATTAATACTTAAGAGAAATAGAGAAATACAGTCGCCAAGTTAATGTCCATTCTAATAATGGACTCAACTCCCTCTCACACTACACTGCCGGCTCTTCCCTCTCAGAGAAATTTTTGGGGGAAAACCACTAAATTTTAATAAATAATACCTCAAACTAAAGTTAGGATAATACAATTGACATTGCTGGATTCCTTGTAAGACCAGGAATATTTTGAATATAAATGTCATATATTTTGCACAAAAGATAACATAGTTACCTAGAGAAAATTTTTTATCTAAAATTTGTATGTTTAATGCAAAATATATGATGTTTATATTCAAAATGATCATCAAATTATAAGAATTCCAGCAATGTAAATTATATTCAGACCGGGTAATTTGTATGAATTTTATGAGCTAAAACAAATATCTTCAGTTAATAAAAAAAAAAATAATAATTCTTCACGGGGTAACAGATGGTCCGTCGGTCCCTCCCTCCTCCCCACCCCCCACCAACCGTCCCAAGGAGATGTGTGGGATGACCACTAAATTTTAATAAATAATACCTCAAACTAAAGCTAGGATAATATAATTGACATTGCTGGATTCCTTGTAAGACCAGGAATATTTTGAATATAAATGTCATATATTTTGCACAAAAGATAACATAGTTACCTAGAGAAAAATTTTTATCTAAAATTTGTATGTTTAATGCAAAATATATGATGTTTATATTCAAAATGATCACCAAATTATAAGAATTCCAGCAATGTAAATTATATTCTGACCGGGTAATTTGTATGAATTTTATGAGCTAAAACAAATATCTTCAGTTAATAAAAAAAAAAATAATCTTCGACACTATCTGTCAATCAAAGTACCCCACCTTGCCTCCCCCCCTCTTCCAACCGCGCGGTCAGTCCCAACCCTCCCCCCCACCCCCCACCAATCCTCCCTTCCAGAGTTTTTAACATTTAGTATTAAATAATACCTCAGATTAAAGTTAGGATACTATAATTGACATTGCTGGATTCCTTGTAAGACCAGGAATATTTTGAATATAAATGTCATATATTTTGCACAAAAGATAACATAGTTAATTTGAGAAAAATTTTTATCTAAAATTTGTATGTCTAATGCAAAATATATGATGTCTATATTCAAAATGATCATCAAATTATAAGAATTCCAGCAATGTAAATTATATTCAGACCGGGTAATTTGTATGAATTTTATGAGCTAAAACAAATATCTTCAGTTAATAAAAAAAAATAATAATTCTTCACTGGGTAACAGATGGTCGGTCGGTCCCTCCCTCCCCCCCACCCCCCACCAACCATCCCAAGGAGATGTGTGGGATAACCACTAAATTTTAATAAATAATACCTCAAACTAAAGTTAGGATAATATAATTGACATTGCTGGATTCCTTGTAAGACCAGGAATATTTTGAATATAAATGTCATATATTTTGCACAAAAGATAACATAGTTACCTAGAGAAAAAATTTTATCTACAATTTGTATGTTTAATGCAAAATATATGATGTTTATATTCAAAATGATCACCAAATTATAAGAATTCCAGCAATGTAAATTATGTTCTGACCGGGTAATTTGTATGAATTTTATGAGCTAAAACAAATATCTTCAGTTAATAAAAAAAAAAATAATCTTCACGACACTATCTGTCAATCAAAGTACCCCACCTTGCCTCCTCCCCTCTTCCAACCGCGCGGTCAGTCCCAACCCTCCCCCCCACCCCCCACCAATCCTCCCTTCAAGAGTTTTTAACATTTTGTATTAAATAATACCTCAGATTAAAGTTAGGATAATATAATTGACATTGCTGGATTCCTTGTAAGACCAGGAATATTTTGAATATAAATGTCATATATTTTGCACAAAAGATAACATAGTTAATTTGAGAAAATTTTTTATCTAAAATTTGTATGTCTAATGCTAAAATATGATGTTTATATTCAAAATGATCATCAAATTATAAGAATTCCAGCAATGTAAATTATATTCAGACTGGATAATTTGTATGAATTTTATGAGCTAAAACAAATATCTTCAGTTAATAAAAAAAAAATAATTCTTCACAGGGTAACAGATGGTCGGTCGGTCCCTCCCTCCCCCCCACCCCCCACCAACCGTCCCAAGGAGATGTGTGGGATAACCACTAAATTTTAATAAATAATACCTCAAACTAAAGTTAGGATAATATAATTGACATTGCTGGATTCCTTGTAAGACCAGGAATATTTTGAATATAAATGTCATATATTTTGCACAAAAGATAACATAGTTACTCTGAGAAAATTTTTTATCTAAAATTTGTATGTCTAATGCAAAATATATGATGTTTATATTCAAAATGATCACCAAATTATAAGAATTCCAGCAATGTAAATTATATTCTGGCCGGGTAATTTGTATGAAATTTATGAGCTAAAACAGGCAGTCAGGCAGGGTGGCGAGTGGGCAAATCTAAAAATAGCGTCTCGAGCCAGACACTCACAGCGTATATGTGGAAAAAATCCGTGTTAAGTGAAAGTTCAGCTCTGGCTAGGCACCGCGTATATGAAAAAACGCGTTAAGTGAAACCGCGTTAGGCGGGGTAATACTGTATATATATATATATATATATATATATATATATATATATATATATATATATATATATATATATATATATATATATATATATATATATATATATATATATATATATATATATATATATATATATATATATACAGTATAACCCTTTATCCAAAAATTCAAAAACCAGCTCTGAAAACTGAGAAAGGTTTTTTTGTTAGACAATTTTTTTTTTTTTTTTTTTTTTTTTTTTTTTGTAACAGCCCACCCGGGCACAGGTCACTGACCCACATCGGGTCCTGAGGGGTGAAAATGTAATAGTAATAATAATTATAATAATAATGATAATACAGTAATAATAATAACTATTCATAGTAAATAAAAATTTTAATAAAAAATACACAAAAATAAAATAAGAATGATAACAATGATAATAATAACAATAATACTGTAATAATAAAATAATGATGATAATAATAATAATATAAAGAAATACAAGAATGAAAAAAAGATCAAAAGTGAGAAACACGACCTAGACCTATGAATTATTATTATTATTATTATACTTTTTATTATTATTATTATTATTATTATTATTTTTATTATTATTATTATTATTATACTTTTTATTATATTTTCGCCCCCCAGGCCCTGATGTGGGTCAGTGATCTATGCCTGGGTGGGCTAATACACATAAAAAAAAAAAAAAAAAAAAAAAAAAAAAAAACCCTAACCATTTTGAAAACCGAAAAATTCCAAAAACCGAAATGCATCTGGTCCCAAGAATTTCGGATAAGGGATTGTCAACCTGTATATATATATATATAATTTTTTTTTTCTTCTTCACGGGAAATAGCCCACCTGGGCACTAGTCATCGACCCACAATGGGGCTTAGGGGGCGTAAAAATAAGAAGAAAAAAAAAGAACTTAAAAGTAGAAGAGAAAAGGCCAAATTAATCTACACCACGGAGATGCCGGAAAACCAGCGTTTTAAAGTGAGACAGATTGTAAGAGTATGGAAACACAGAAGAAGACAGAGCATTCCATAGTTTTACTATGTGAGGAAGGAAGGATGTACTATAATGGGTTATTCTAGTGTCACCGACATTCACACAGAAGCGGTGGGCACGGCGGGCAAGACGAGTATTATAAGCCCACGGCCTTGCCAGTGGTACTCAGGATGCCAAATCCACCGAACAATGCCCGTTAAAGTACCTGTAAAAGAGAGAGAGTGAAGCAACATTGCAGTGAAGGGAAAGGTAAGAAAGATTATCAAATAAAGAAGGAGAGTTAATAAGATGAAATGCCTTTGATTCCACCCTGTCTAACAGTTGGACAGAAGAAGAGCTGCCCCAGATATGAGAGCAGTACCCCAAGTTAGGATGAATGAATCCCTTATAAACTTGAAGCAACTGCTAAGGAGTGAAGTAGCTATGGCATTTGTACAGCATTCCCAGCTTTTGGGAGGCATCTTTAGCAATGTTGTGGATGTGTGGCTTCCATGATATATTAGAGGAAATGGTGAGGCCAAGCATATGTATTTTAGAATTTGGCAGAATGATTGCATCCTGAAATGTGGTTGGTGGGAGATCTTCTATTTTGGAAAGTGTAGTTGGTAAATACTGTGTTATATTACTATTGAATTTAACCAATTTTCTACCTCCCCATTCGGAGATGTTGAACAGATCCGTATTGATAGATGAAATGACATGAGCTCTAGAAACAGATCTATATATCGTAATTTCTTCAATTATTTAATATGTCATGTTATTTATGGAGAAACATACACCATAAGAGGCTGATTATATGAGAATATAATAATAAATAAATAAAAACAATCTTGCAAATGCAGCACAGTCAGTCCCTCCCCCCCCCCCCTTCCCTTATGGAGAGAGGGGGTGAGTGGTCAGGAATAGGATTACCTTGTGATTCAGCTCGTCTTTCATTTTGAAGTAAAATTATATTTTATTCAGTACACGACTGTACAGTATTTTGCTCTATTTAATACTGCATGTTATATTATTTATGATGAAACATACACTATATAATAGGCTGATACGAGAATATAATAATAAATATTGTAAATAAAAACAAACTGGTGAAGTGGCAACCTCCAGTACGTTGACACACGAACATCTCTTGTCCGTATTAGCTCTCTTCAGGCCTGTATCAAATCCGATCACACCACTGTACACTATCCCCATTAAAGACAATATATACTCTACTTAAAATGCTAGGTATCATTTATGGGTTAAATAGAAGAGGAAGTATTGCTGGGGCATTTAGACATGATGTGCATAACATACGTAACACAGTGTAGTTAGCAAAACTTGCTGGGTATTTTCCGAATAAATAATTGTCGGTTATGCGAAGCATCGGTCAATGGGACATTGGTTTACAGGGTATACCTGTACTTCTAATAAAATTATAAATTAAAGATAAATAAAATTAAATGCAACACAAACAAACTTTTATTTTTATATTATGTAATATAATTTCATGTTCCCTTTGATTTTAACACTATTTGAAGTCATTTTGGCATGGATCCAATAAGTGTTTGCAAATAACAGCGACCCATCTCCATTGTCCAGATCTGCTTCATCTCTTACAGGCGAGATAATGATAATGTCTTCTGTTAACAGCTTGTGTTTCATCTGTTGACACTCATTCTCTACCATACACCCCATGAGGAGTGTTGTTTTGGTGCCATGAGAAGATGGCATGTTCAGCTCCTTTTGTGGTTGGTGTTAAGCTCTTGTGTATGGGGTTCTGCATGTGTTTGCTAAATAAAATCTTGCATTAGCCAAATAAAATATTAAAAGTGGCATCCCCCATAGTGAAGGGGTTTAATAATTCATTCTGACACATCTTCATATCCCCTGCATACATTGTCAGATTTTTCATCAATTCTCATCTCATAAGTATGTCAGTGACTTTTGGAGTCTTTTTGGGCCCCCCAGGGGATGATTTTGTGTTGGAACAGAATATATAGGAAGATTGCATACCATACACTTCAGTCACATTGTTCATATGTCTCATCCAGGAATTACCTCAGATGAACTTTTTCACCCAAAAGGGCAAGGACGCAAGCCTTTCCTTCCCAGATATAAGCTGGTTTATTTCATGAATTATTTGTTAAATGGTGGAATTTATTGGGACCCTTCAAGGGCCTGCTGGCCATTGAAGTCTGGATTTTGATGTTTAGCAAATGTTCAAGAAAGTGAGCTACAGCCCACTTCAGCAGTGCTCTTAGCTGGGCTCCAAGGGACCCATTGGGTAGGTAGTTCCTTTGAGGCTTAACAGGAGAATTCCTCTATTTCCATAATTGTTCTCATTGGTCATAATTATTTGTTTGCTGGAGTTTTTTACAATGGGGTTGTATGTGGGTAAATTATATAATTAATTGATTTAATAGTTCATATGTACCAGGAGTATATTATGAGCCTTTGGCTTGATTGAGTAGAAATTATGTGTTTGAAGTATGCAGGCAGAGGTGTAGGTCAGCACTCCTCATATGGGTCAACATTAATGCTGTCTAGCTCTGGCTGAATGTGCAGGCAGGAGGTGCAGGTTAGAAGTTCTCTTTTGGGGGAAGCATTAGTGCTATTTAGCCCTGGCTGAAGCTTTCTTCTGTGCTTGGACACTATTAATTGATTTTCTGGCTTTAGAGAAGTATTAATGTATTTATTTTTTCCATTAACAGGAGAGGATGCAGAAGAGGAGGCAGAGGAAGGCGATAATCCTTTTGCTTCATTGAACGAAGATTTATATTTGGAAGATCCAAAGAAGACCCTCCGTGGATGGTTTGAACGAGAGGGTTATGACCTCCCCAATTATGTTATTGAAGACATCAGTCCAGGCTTCTACAAATGTAAAGTGGAGTGAGTCAAACTTGAAGCTTGGGTTATTTGCCTGTAACATTAAGTTATTATGCTGTTTCTTTCTCTGTAATTGTATGAGGTTATAGTCTAACTTTGTCTAAATAATTGTAAATCAGTTCCTTGTTATTTGTAGAATACTGAGAATCATTCATCTTTACCATCATCACTGTTATATGACAATTTCCTATGCCTACATGGGTTAGCTGTGAAGCCTCTCTTGTCAGGTTCTTAACTCTTGAGATGATTTTTTACAGCCTCTCCCCATGTCACCCTTGGTCTACCTCTGGCTCTCCTCCACATTCATACTTGGGCATCTCTTGACCATTTGTTTTCCTACATTCTCTCCACATGTCTGAACCATTTCAGCCTATTTCTCCATTCTCATTCAGTTGATCAAGTCTACATTTGTCATCCTTTTTAACCCCCAAGTTTCCTTGTCATACAGTATCACACTTCTTATGCAGGCTACATAAGACTTTCCTTTTAAGGGAAGAAAAGGTTCTCTCAAAGTCAATAAAGGCAACCGTTACCAGAATTTTTTACAGCTACTTCTGACTTTTACAGATCAGCTCGCTTCAGCTCCACCTCCAGCATAACACATGTCACCCAGGTAGCAGAACTCATCAACACAATCCAGGATAGATCCCCAATGTTGAACTTATCTAACCTTGCCGAATTCACGGGATGACTTGCACATACAACATACTTAAAGCTAACAACGTCCTGCAGTCTACCATTTTTCAGTCAATGCACATTACTAAATTTCTGCCAAGTTTGCCACCATTCTTCTTAAAGATAGCACATTCCACAACCAGTCCTTTGCTGACACCACTTATCATTACTTTTATTTTTGCACCACCTTCACTTACACCCTTTGACCCCATTCCATCTTTCCACTTCTTAAATTTCTCTACTATCTTTTCTATATTATTTTTGATTAACACAAAGTCAGTACCATACCACAACTAGGGCAGACTGTTCTAAAATAATTTCAGATTCCTCATTTTCCTCATCATTTGCTCTAACAGGGGTTTTTAAGCCCCATGTAATGCCTTAACTTATTGTTGCCTAGCCATGAACCCAAACTGCATTTTGCTAATGGCTGCTCTCTTCCTTATCATTTTCTCAATCACCCTTTCTGCAACTTTCATAACCTGTTCTAACTAAGCTTCATGCCCTTGTAATTTTAAGATTCAAATGCATAATTTTTTCCTTATAAGGACAGCATTTTTTGTACCTAGATGGACAGTTTTTTAGTTATTGGTGACGTACGAAGGCTAATAAATGGCATTTTGCAATCTGAATTGGCAGTCATAAAACATGAACTGACAATATACTGTAGCAACAAATAACGTAAGACACGTAGCATTCACTTGGACCTTCAACGCAATGAATGCTCAAAGTGTATGCCTCCTACGTCATTTGTTGCTATATGAGTCAGTTTGTTTTACAACTATCAATTCAGATTGGAAAATATAATTTACTGTACTGGCCTTCATATGTCACCAACAACTGAAAAACTCTCCAATTGGTCCGTAAATGCTATATTGTATTCACAAATATGTTCTTCAGCCAGTCAGCTGGAGCAATACTTTCCATCATAATTGCATGAGCCAACTTGGTTACCATCGTCACACTAACATCACCTGTACAGTTCTGTATAATTATTGTAATGACATATTTTCAAGTGTGTTTGTACTGAAAGAATACAGTACAGGCAGGTAGTGGTTTTGAATGTTAACACTTGTCATGGTTACACTATAGATGGAGTGTACAGGTATATCAGTAATTTTATTTCAGACTTCCTGGCCCTGGTGGTATTCCATTAATTGCCACTGTTGAGCACAAAGGGAAAAAGAAGGAGGTAGTAATACAGTGTGCTCTTGAGGCCTGCAAGCTGCTTGACAGACAAGGTGTTCTCAGGCAAGCAAAACATGGTAATATTGTGCATTTATTGTTTTTTTTTAATCCATTCTACTTTAAATGTAGGGAAACTGCATGTTATATATTTATGAACAAATTGTGACTTTGCCATTGAAAGCACTGGCTATATAAGAAGTAAAAAAAGTGGTCTTCCATAGGCCTGACAGCTCATTTTTGGCATTTTGGATACAGAAAACTGAATATTTTATATATATATATATATATATATATATATATATATATATATATATATATATATATATATATATATATATATATATATATATATATATATATATATATATATATATATATATATATATATATATATATATATATATATATATTTTTCTAGTCCGGCAACCTCGGGACCTGACCAGTGCCGGACCATGGAAATTGCCGGACCATGGAAATTCACCCTTTTCCTGGATAGATAGTGACTTGTGCTTATGCCTGGAAGCACTAGCACCACTTTCTCTGCATCATGGTCTCTTTGAAGACATATTGAAGGGTTAAATGTCGTATAGTAGCTTCTCAAATTTCGCAAGTTTTTAATTCTTAACGTATTTTATTGGAACACAAAAAAATAAGTAAATAAAAATTTTGACGGCGGAAACTTGAATTTCGACGGGTTTGAACGGCCCGCCAATGTGCAGACGACGTGCATAATCGTGTAAACAGCGTCATTTCTCTTGTGTACAAAAGATTCATTATTGTTTATTACTGAATGTCTTTTTTATTGAATTAATGTTTGTGTGTGCAAAATGAGCAATACAATTCATTAATAATACGTAGAATACTAAAACACACGAGGAAATGACACAGCATTGTATTCGTTGATTACAAAACCAGTGACTGACTGGTTCTACATATAAAACTGAAGAAAATAAGACCTTGGTTGTAGCTGTAGTAAAATTTATATGGTTGTTTTAAGTAATGTTATTAATGTTAATAAATGGAACAATAGAAGTAGCTAACGATAATGGTAAAGAAAAAAGAGAGATCGCATATGTAAGTGCGCATGCGCACACGTGAAAACATATCATTACCGTATATCACGGCCTATAAGGCGGCGGGGTGCATAAGACGCCCCCCCCAAATTTCCATTTAAAAAGTAGCTTTTGAGCTCTATTTGCTGTATAAGACCAGTACCCCAAATGTGACACTTACCCACTGACTCAGTAGTCCTTTACCAACCATCCTTGATTTTTTAAAATAAGGCCAATTCACTTCAAGTAATGTCATCAAATTATACCCGCTGGTGTAGTGTAAACACTAGTGACGTCACTGAAGCGTGTTGGGAGTGTTCCCTCGTCTCGGTGGTGTGACTATTTATACAACATGTGGTTCAACAGCAACCAACGTATTCTAATTGTGGTGTTTCATTAGGATTTGAGTGAAAAAGGTTACCAGTATGTACTTACTACATACATTTATTACACAAATATATATATATATATATATATATATATATATATATATATATATATATATATATATATATATATATATATATATATATATATATATATATATATATATATATATATATATATATATACTGAATATACTATGTACAAAAATGAATGTTCAATGAATTATTTATGGTGCATTAGGGTACTGGTCACTTCTGATGGGCTATAAATAGCCTTCTTTATCTCCCCTACATCTCACCCTGAGCCAGACGGAAGGGTCTTGGTAAATAACATGTTTGCTTATTTTCCATTTACTTTAAATAGATTTACCGAATTATTTGTTTTATTTATTTATTTATAATATACTGTAATATATTAAACACACTGTAATTATTTTCTTTAATTTATAAACTGTTTTGCGACAAAGGAATGTTCTCCAGTAGTGTTTCATTAGGATTTGAGTGAAAAAATATTACGTACTTACACAATTGTTCCTCTTACTTTGACAACACAACATACATACAGTATATTATTTCTCAGTTTTGATCTTTTTTTTTAATTTTTGTATTTATTTATAGTTAGTTACTTAAAATAAGGCCAATTCACTTCAAGTAATGGCATCAAATATTACCAGCTGGTGTAGTGTAAACACTAGTGACGTCACTTGAGCGTCTGTAATTAACCGTCGATAGTTTCAAGAATTAATGCACTCATTTACTGAATATTCTTTGTAAAAAAATAAAATTTAAATCAATTATTTATAGGAGATAAATATTATTATGAGTAAATATACCGATACCGGTATGCATTACTGACCACCTCCACGGCTAAAAATAGCCCAATCTCGCGGTCACTTTCCCTTTCTTGTCTCCTCACTGGCAAATGGGGGGGGGCGTGGGGAGGGGTGTGTGATGATAGCTGTGTTTATTACAGGGGTATAAATCTCTTTTACGGTATGTTAGACAGGTTTATAATACATTTTTATTATTTTAATATACCGGTAATCTTAATTTGAATCCAGCTTGCCAAACGTAAGTTTCAGTATAAAATAATTAGTGGTAAGACCTTGTGAGTGGCTTACGATGTTTTCATCACCACTCTTGACACACTAAACCACAATATTTAAGAGGTAAGAATTTTAAACTTGGTGGTTTAGACGACCCCCTAACTTTGGGCAGATTTTTTTAATGTTCAAATTTCGTCTTATAGGCCGTGATATACGGTACTTTACATAAGAATATGAAAGTAACACTTATTTACTGTTCATATATATTTTAATTAATGTTTCTGAATTTGTTTTTATTGAATTAATGTACGTGTGTGCAAAATTAACAATACAATTTATTAATAATACGTGGAATATTAGAGGAGACGAGACGGCTGCCGGCATTGTTTATGTTAAAGCTTACGAAACCAGTGACTGATTGGTTCTACATATAAAACTGAAGAAAATAAGACCCTGAGTTTAGCTGTAGTAAAATTAATGTAAAAAAATGAATATGGTTGCTTGAAGTACCTGTAATGTTATTTAATGTTAATAAATGGAACAATATAAGTAGCTAACCATTAATGGTAAAAAAAAAGTGAGACTGCTCGTATGTAAGTGCGCACATGTGAAAATATATCGTCATTACTCTACATAAGAATATGAAAGCAACACTTATTTACTGCTCATATATATTGAAGGGTTAAATGTTGTACTCTGTATAGACAAGCAGAGAGAGAGAGCAGCCGAACTGCCGGATGTAAACAAACCTTAATTTCCCGCGGCTTTTTTTTTTTTTTTAAGGGGATTAGCCCACCCGGGCATAGGTCACTGACCCACATTGGGGCCTGAGGGGCAAAAATTTAATACTCCTGTAATAATAATAATAATTCAGAGAAATAAAAAAAAGAAAAAAAAAGAAAAAAGCTGCCTATCTACCTATTGGACAAACTAAAATCGTTCCGGACCACGGGAGTTTCCGGACCACAGAATGCCGGACTAGAGAGGTACAACCTGTATATATATATATATATATATATATATATATATATATATATATATATATATATATATATATATATATATATATATATATATATAGAGAGATGCCTGATATTGATCGAAGGGCACGGATATTTGAAAGGCTCTTTATTCAAGACATCTTCAGAGGCAACTGTCTTGGAATAAAGACGAAGCAAGTAACGTTGTTTCATTTTCCGCAGATTTTACTCAAGATTTATCTTATTTTCTTGCAGATCCAATAATGAAAACGTGATAAGATAAATTTGATAAATACGGAAGAATGAATTTGCTGTTTGTTCAACACATCTTCAGAGGCCTCTTGAAGATGTCTTTAACAGCATCTGTGCCAAGGTGCCTGTTTATATTTTCGTAAAGCTAAGGTGCTCATTTATTTTCCCGTGATTTATCAAGATAGATATATATATATATATATATATATATATATATATATATATATATATATATATATAGATAGATAGATAGATAGATAGATAGATAGATAGATAGATAGATAGATAGATAGATAGATAGATAGATAGATAGATAGATAGATAGATAGATAGATAGATAGATATATATATATATATATAAGAGACAGTGTTGTTGGCACTGCAACCAGCTGCCATTGCTTCTCCAGCTGTAAAATTAAGTACTAATTGATAGCTAGGTGGACTAGGAGACCCAGAGTGTGACCCAGTAAGCCTTAGGGCAAGAGACAAGCTCTAGGTTACTCATCCCAATACAAGTAGTAAAGGTTTATTACTGTATAGGAAAGACAGTTGTCACTATGGTAGCCAGTTCTTATATATAGTTGTTTGCTTGGTTGTATCTTTTGTACATTGTTTATTCTGTTGAGAATTATAATGGAATTATGAAGTGTCTTTTACATTAGTTAATGAAAAACTGAATAGAATTGATCTTTTCACCACTTATCAGCTTATTAGCTATGAGGTTGGTTGTTCTGTTCTTTGTTACTTTGCCATAACCATTATTGTCCAATGTTAGTGAGGGAAGAAACCATAGTACCTGGAGAAAACCTGTTATGTTTGGTAAGGTCACACTGGATAATACCCTTCTTACATCTGACCTTGGCCAGGGATTGAACCTTGGACACAAGGGTGAGAAAAACACTCAGCAGTACAGTAGCACATACTGCAAACCATCGGAGAACTAGACCATCATCATTGTCTTTTATCCACCATCGACATTAGCACCTTTATGTCTGTCTTCTTTATTATTGATAAGGCATCTTCGGAAGATGCATGAATTTTTTCCACCTCATCGTGGGATTTTTATATCTGCTTTCTCTGTGTTAAGACTTTAAATGAGATTGTTAGAAATTTAGCAATCAAGCTCCATATCTGTTTTAATTGGAATCATGCCTTTCCAGGCTTGTTTAATTGATTTTGAGTCCTTGTCAGAACAATGGGCTAACCCTTCAAGCAATGAATCTTCATCACCCTGAGGGGTGTTAGGAAACTTGCAAAGTTTCCAGTTACCATAGGTGTATACTTCTTTTTGTTTCTTAAGTAGGTTTCTTAGAATCACACATCACTTGAATATTGACCTAGAAGCTATTAAATAAGGATTCAACTTGTAAATCTCAAACTTTAGCTAAGGGGAATATGGTCAGATCACTCAGATGGGCTGAAGTCTCTCCCTTCTCCCTGGATAGGCTTCCTTATGTGAGTTTGCTGCTGGGTGTGTGCCACATGATTTGGCTGAGCGACATGAGTTGGAACTAACTCCATAATCCCTGATTAACCCTGGGGAGGAACTAATTATGTACCATCATTGAGGTCAGTGGCTCTACCTCTCAGATAAACAAGGCAAGCTCTCTTAGAGGGTATTCTAGTTGGTTTAGCTCATAGGTCACTAACTCTTCCCCTCATTCGTAAAATTGGGCTTTCTAATTTAATTGTTTATTTATCTTGCCAACATCTTTTCTACAGAGAGCCACCAAAGGAAAAAACGTGATTGGGCTGAAAATGATTACTATGATTCTGACGAGGATGATTTTTTGGATCGTACTGGAGACGTGCAGCGGAAGAGAATAAGGCGTATGAAGGATGCTGGTGGAAAGGACAGTGCCTTTGTAGAAAATTATGATACTCTGGTAATATTTGTGGATACTGTACTGTATTTAGTTATTTTCAGTGCATGTTTTTGTTTGCTTCATGTATAGCTTCAGCATTGAAAACTTGTGAGCACTAATTGGCCCATGTACAGTCAGCTAAAGTTCCATCAGCTATGCCTTGGCTCTTATACTCGCAGTTTTACTTGGCAATACTGGGTGAAGTAAGGCTGTACATAATTGGGATCGTGATTGGTGGTTGTATTTTCGGCTGTAGCACTGTCAGGATAACTATTCATCGTTGTTTAAGATCTTGACAAGTTTCCAAATGTTCATACAGTAGGCCCTCCAAATTCACGGGGGTTACGTTCTCAAAATGGAATCACCAAATCCTTGAATAACATTTTTGCTTTTACACACACACACACACACACACACACACAAAACACATGCAAATAAATAGTAAGGGAAAATACTCTCACAATTATTCAGAAACAAATGTATATTAAAAATGCTGAGTCATCCTCAAGTCTACTCTGTGCTTTGTTATTAATTAAGCACGTAGTAGACTTGAGGGTAGATTCGGCAATTTTAATACATTTCTTTCTGATTGTATATATGTACAATATTGTATTGCATACAGTGTGTGTGCGTGCGTGCAAACACAAAACACATCCAAATAAATAATAATGGGAAAATCCTCTCACAAATATGGTTAGCAGACTGGAGGAAAAGGGAAAAGGATCTGGATTAACGATTAATGTTAGAAAAACAGAGGTCGTGAAAATAGGAAGACCAAATTATAGAAGAAGTTCCTGTTTTCAGGTATTTGGGGACACTCGTCAAAAACGATGGATCACTTGAAGATGAGTTTCAGGATAGTCAGAAGAGGTCATCAAGTTATGGGTATACTGGGCAAAGTGTGGAAGTCACATAGACTAACAGTCTATGCCAAACTGAGATTATATACTTCACTGGTAAGACCCGTTTTGGTATACGGAAGTGAATCTTGGTATGATAATGACACCATCCAGAAGATAACGTCTCTTCGAGAATAAGGCATTGAGAAGAATCTTGAACATAAGATGGCGTGATCTTATTAGAAACGAGACGATAAGAGAAGTCACAAATGTTCCCTATATCGATGAATGGCTGATGAAGAGTAGATGGAGGTGGCTGGGGCACGTTCTGTGTGTGCGTCCGGATAGAGTGTTGAGAGAGGCAGTCGAGTGGAGAGTGGACGGAACAAGAAGAAGAGGAAGACCAAGGCTTACATGGGTCGAACTATAAGAAGGGAGCTGGAGGACGAGTTTAATACAACCATGGAAACGGCTCAAGATCAAAATGGCTGGCGCTAATATGTGGAGGCCCTTTGCGTCGCACGGCATTGGAGGCGGTAACAGAACTACCCTCAAGTCTACTCCGTGCTTTGTTATTAATAAAGCACAGAGTAGACTTGAAGGTAGACTCAACATTTTTTAAATGTATTTGTTTCTGATTATTTGTGAGAGGGTTTTGCCATTATTATTTATTTGTATGTGTTTTGTGTGTAGTGTCTACACACACACACACACACACACGCATATATACAATACATGTAAAGAAAATTACTGTCTCTAGAATGAATGTCTCCCTGTCCCGACCGCAAAAATTCTGGCAACATTAAAACTACCCTCAGACATTCTTGGGAACATCCAAGGTGCCATCCACTAATAATAGAGGACCGTGAAATAAAAATCTGTGAATTATCCGAGCATACTCTACTTTATATTTGCTTCAATAATGAAGAACATAATATAAATAAATTGGCAATGTAACTTAAACCAAGGCTGCCCCACAAGATTCTCTTCTCAAATTTCAAGAATACATGTTCCATACAGTAGAACCTTGATAAATCAGACTAATTGGGGCAGACTCCATTTCGAAAAATGCAAAAGTGCAAAAAAAAGCAAATACTGTAGTGATATCCCTGTTAGCCGGAACAATCAGTGCAGAGCACTTCCGGGGGAGAGATTTCCGGGTAACGAGACAAACTTCTCAAACCCGGAAAAATTCCTTATACCCGGAATCTTTTCCGGTTACTGGGAAAAGTTTCCGAGTGTCTAAACTAGACATCTTGTACAGACAGACACTAGCCCACTTTCCCAGAACATTTCTGGGTGCTTGAAATGTTTTCCTTGAGTCTAAACTACCGGAATCCGTAAATGCAGTTTTAATTAAGTTAGAAATTTAATTTATTTACTATGATAATCTAGAATAGTTTATCTAAATGTTTGGTTAAATAAATAAATTTAAAAATTAAAAATCTATAGGATATGGGCGTGAATGAAGCTGTGTGTTTCAGCGAAGACTGTTATTTTCCACTTCCATAGAGCTGTAGGGGATTAGTGGGTCTTGTGTAACTGACCTAACCTGATGCAATGTCAGTTGGAGGTAGGATGGGGGATTTTTTTTTTTTTTTTTTTTTTTCTTTTCTTTAATTGGGCACCCCCCTACATCCTTGTGTAAGGTGAAGCGCAAAAGCATTTACAGCGCCCAACAGGGAAGCATGCTAAGTTCATGCTTGCCTTTATGTCTCACGAGTTAAGGGCGTAGAAGCCTGAAGAGTCAAGGGCGTAGAAGCCTGAAGAGTCAGTGGTTTATGTCATGAAGTTATTGGAAGCTCCAACAACTTTCCCTGAATACGAATTCGCAACTTTCGATTTACACCAGGTACCTACTTTACTGCTAGGTGAACAGGGACTAATGGGGGCTAGGAAGTAAGTCCAAACAACTTCCACCGGCCCAGGAATCGAACCCGTGACATCTCGCTTGTGAGGCAAGAACGGTACCGCATCTACCACCGGACCCCCATGGGGGATTGATGGTCTCATATTACTGACCTGATGGAATGTCAGGTCACCCTTTTTTGGGTGGCAATTAGTGGGTCTCATGACTTGAAGATGTCTTGAATAAACACGAAACCTAAAGTATTTTTAGGGAGATTGTGATAAGTATAATTATAAATGAGCAAAGATGTATTCTTTCAACATTACATTACATAACATTTTAAAATATGGAGTAAGAAAGCAAAATGATGTGGGTAATTAGAGAGATGGAAGGAAATCAGTGTTGCTAAGCACTCCTCAACAGCTGATATTTAACTCGCTACCATGCAGTCACACATATGCAGATGAGTTATACAATAGGACCCTCACTCCTCATGCTTGCTGTCTTAATTCCCTTGGGGGTGTGTAAGTGGTGTTGAAATGTGGGTGTAATGTTGGAGTGTGTGATGTGTGGGGGGTGGTGATGGAGTGGGTGATGTGGTGTTGGGGGTGTGTGTGGGTAATGTTGGTGTGTGTAGCACAGTGTGGGTGTTGTGGGCTGATTGTTGTTTACAGAAGCAAACCTTTTTGGGGTTAAGTGTTGCATGGTCAGTTTCCCCCCCTCCCCCTTTTCTCACTCAAGTATGGCTAATTGTGATAGGGAGATGAATTTGATACCATAATGATCCTTAATAAATTATCTATGAGACTTTTCCAATAAGATATCCTTAAACAAAATGTTGATGCTGGAGTCAATAAAATCAGTTCTGATTTCGTTAGACACACCATTTTTTATCAAAATAATCCTGAATACTTTGTCTAAAAGTTTAGTTAAATAAATACATTTTAAAAACAAAAGCTCCATATGATATGGGCGTGAATACAGCTGTGTTGCTTTTATCCTCTTTGCCACTGATCAACTCGTTAGCCGCTTGGGCGATCAATCACATCTCTGTTACACACTGTTGGCAAGTACTGGGCATGCACATGCTCCTGAATATATCTAAACCTCTTCCAGTGTTGGTCAAGTCTGGACTTGAAAGAGATCACATTCGGTGTCATCACAACACACACTGGCACCTTAACAATAACATAATGCTGCGACACTAGATGCTTTATACCATCTTGTACACACTACTAATAGTACTTTTTTCTTTTTATCATGGCCTCCACCCTCCCCCAATAGCCACACCTTCGCCTCCAATTTATTACCTTAAAATTAACTATCCTAATACGTAAGTAGCTACCCTAGCTGTGTTGAGTTAGTTGAGCAGCAGATCTATGCGGCATTCAGTGACTGTTGCCTCAAAGTCAATATCTGCGACTGTTGTCGGCTTTGGGGCCGATGCTCTCGTTCCCCTGAGGCAAAGCAATGCAGACCTAAGCAGACAGAAGGACAGTTGACATCTCAACCAGGCTGTAACATAAATTCTGGGCTGCTGCTTCCGTTCAGATAACACCTCCGCGAGTCTGGCGTAGAAGCATCTTGCACGTGGTCCCATCTCACCAGAGGAACGAAGCTGCCTTGATTGACACTCTGAATTCTCTCCCCATATCCCCTAATCTTGTCATTCTCGTTCCTCCTGTGTGCAACATCGAGAGCTAGGTTGCGGTAACATGCAGTCATGGGATAAAATATCCTTAAGTCGAAGTAGGCTCGCTGTCCCTGCATCCAGAGTCCACAAGCACTGACGTCAATACGGGCTTCGTTGGATGTGTTTGAAGTCTTTTGTTAGAAATTCCCACCTCCCAGTGGAAGGAAGGTCAGTTTTACCCTGACATCATGACAGATTTCCTTCAACATATTTGCAGTGAGATCCCTTACTTCGTCGTGCCTCGTGCATACAAAGCCCCCTTTCTTGCACTCCATGGCGTGGTTGACGTCATAGGAAGAGCCACACACACATTGGGAGGGCAAACCTTCTACTGGCCTACTGTACCTTAGAGTAATGGCATCTGTAAATTCTTGTTTGTTAAGACTGAAACCTTTTGCCCTTATCGGTCACGTAGTTAGCCAGTTCGAGGCGCCCACCTCTTGCACTATACAGTGGTTCCTCGGTTAACGAACACAATTCGTTCCAGAGGGTCGTTCGTTAAACAAAAATTTTGTGAACCAAATCCATTGTTTCAATGGGATATTGGGTAATTGGTTCCAGCTCACTGAAAAGTACATACAAAGTAAAAAAAAAAAATGCGGTAAAGTACACTTACTTTGTGGTGTGTATGTAGAAGGTTCCTGGTTGATGATGATGATGGGAATTAGAAGTGGGGGTGGAGGAGAAGGGAGAAGAGAAGGAAGTGGGGATGGAGGAAAAATCACCTTTCAGGGGATCCATGCTTGACGCCGTCATTTCACCCATAAAATTTTAAGTTCACTAGGTGTAATTCAAGATTATTTTATTTAAATCAACACTGCACTGTGCTATATATTATCAATATGTTAACTTTATTTCAGAATGACCATTAATTTCAATGAAAAATGCAAAATATTCAAGACACCAACAAAATAGATGTTCACTCCACTGTCAACAGAGCCCAACTGACGCCTTTTGCCTGAGTTAAGCGTTTAATGGCGCTCAAAAAACTAGTTCCCTGTACTGCATATATTATCAATATGTTAAATAAATGTTAAAATGACTAATAATTTTAATATAAAACATGCAAAATATTAAAGAGCACAACTTTATTGATATTTACTCGACTGGAAACGAATGTAAACATAGAACAGATTACTGAATTGGCAGACTATCCCATCAGCTGATAAGCTGATGTTCACAACAAAACGTGTTGTTCATAAGGATTTTGTTAATCAAATTTTTGTTCGTTAACCGAATTGAAGATTCTTATGGAATTTAATTCGTTAACCGAATCGTTCGTTAACCGAGGGACCACTGTATTGAGCCAAAAATACTAGTTGAAAAACTTTGTGTAGACAGAGTTTGGATGGCAGGGGTGGAGCTTTGGCGGGCTAGCGTTTTGCGCGCGTACGACCCATTTTGAAAATTTTGGGTTTGAAGTTGGAAATTGTAGCCTAACCCTCGGGGTAATCCACGTATAGTTGAGACCGCATAAGAAAAATATGCGTAAGTTGCGAGTCTACTGTATTGTTGGATTATGTACAAGTTGATTTTTTAAAAGAAATATAACTTTATTTAGTAAAATTTTCTTACCCAAAGTTAGTAGGAAAGTATTTATTTAACCTGTCTTTTTTCTTTTCACAGATAACAAAATATAAAGAAGTTTTAGAAGAATTGGTAACTTTAGAAGGAAAACTAAATGAGGCAGACTTTCTAAAGCAGGCCTCAGAGAGCAGCAATGGAGCTGATGATGATCTAGATAGTTTCATGCACAAGTTGAAGTCACAAGTACCAGACAAACACAAACGTGTCACTTGGAAGGTAACAATTGCTTCTCACTCCCTTTGCTTTGTTTCACTGGTATTAGACTTAATTTTTTACTTTTAGCTGTAGAAATGTTAAGATTTGTTCCTTTTTATTAACGTCCGACCAGCGTGCCCCGAGTGATGTTCCAGAACGTCCGCCTTTTCCCTCCATTTTTTTTAATATTTTTTTATTTATTTATTTTTTTTTAAGTTGATTTTTTTCTCGATTTATCCCTGTGGGGGGGTTTACTGCCAGCAACACCCTAACCCTGGACTTAAGGGTTAATCACCCTATTTTAACAAACCCTTCATTGTTCTAAGATGAATGGTAGATAAGTCAAGTTGAAAAGAAAGCAGGATTAATATCAGTTGTTCAACAACACAGACTGGGAAGATGGCATAAATACCAATTATAAAGCACAATAACCTGCATGTTATCATTTATCTTCTTCATTGCAGTTAAGAGTGGTTGATTTACGAAAGGATGAGCTACGACTGCGCAGACTTACAAATATTGCTCGACCTCTGGGTGTTCCTGAGTTACAACCGTACCACTCAAAATATGGTCAGTACTTTTCTTTATATCATTACATTGGTAAAATCATTCCAAATTAAAGATCTTATATGTTCAGTTTTCTTAAGGTGAGTTTAATACAGTGGTCCCTCGGTTAACGAACTCAATCCGTTCCAGCAGGTTGTTCGTTAACCGAAAAGTTCGTTAACCGAAACCATTGTTTCAATGGGTTTTTGGGTAATTGGTTCCAGCTCACCGAAAATTTCCTAAATTCAACAAAAATGGTAGAAAAGTTCACTTACTTTGAGGTGTGTATGTAGAAGGCTCATGGATGATGATGATGATGATGGGAATTAGAATGGGGGTGGAGGAGAAGGAAGAAGAGAAGGCATTGGGGTGGAAGAGAAGTCACCCCATGGCACCATTTCACCCATAAAATTTTAGTTCTCTTGGTGTAATTCAAGATTATTTTCTTTAAATCAACACTGCACTGCATGATATATTGTCAATATATAAAATATATTTCAAAATGACCAATAATTTGCTTGGAAACACAGAAAAAAAGCGTTTAGTTGAAGAGAGTCTCAAGCAAGATGTTACCTCCATTGAAAACAGAGAGAGACTAATGCCTGTCTGGTGTGTTAACAGGCTGGATGGCACGCCAGAAACTAGTTTCTTTACCTTCAATTATGTTCAATAATTGTTAAAATGACTAAAAAAGTTAATGTTAAACTTTTAAAATTATTGAATAGTATAAACTTCTTGATATTTACTAAAATAGTAAGGAATTTAAGCCCTAGAACCGATTAATGTTTTGGCGGACTGATACTAAGGCTGGTTGCCCGGCCAGTGCAAGCGAAAACATGTTGAGGTCAGTTCGTAAGAAATTCGTTAACCGAATTTTTGTTCGTTAACTGAATTGAAGATTCTTATGGAAGGCATTTCGTTAACCGAGGGATCACTGTATATGAGTACAGTGGAGTTTTGATAATTCACTAAATACAAAGTTGCATTCTTTAATTCACAGGTACCTCTGTTACTACCACTTATTTTTTTTTGCTGTCCAATATTCATAATTCATGACAGAGTATTGTAGTGTTTGTTTACATAAAACCCATAAAAATTTTCCAATTATAATTTCATTGCTCTAATATGCCTTGGAAATAAAGGAGATATAATATGACTGCCATTTCAATGCTCCAGTGTGACTTAGAAATAAAGAAAATGTAGTAAACCCTCGATATAATGGACACTGTCTATAGAGGACCTTGGCTTTAACAGATACTATGACCTGTTCTGAAAAGGTTCATATATTATGGATTCAGGTCCGTTAAAGTAAAAAGTAAATGATTCTGGTCCTTTATGGTAAAAAATTTATGGAATGGGGTCCATTCATAACCAAATTATCACAAATAATTACAGTAAGTAATATCTCTGTTAGCCGGAATCCCTAAAACCTGGAACTTTGCAACAGCCGGAAATGAAATTTGCTCGGAAAATCATTCTCAAAGCCAGAATTTTCCAAAATCTTCCGGCTTTGGGAACAAATTTTCCGAGGTTGAAAATCGAGAGCATTTTCTGAAAATGTCTGGAATAAAGACGAAAGCTAAAGTATTTTGGGGGAACCTGACCTGACCTGACTCAATCTCAGGTGGAGGTAGGGTGGGGGATTAGTGGGTCTCATGACCTGAAGATGTCTTGAATAAACACGAAAGCTAAAGTATTTTTAGGGAGAATGTGATAAGTATAATTATAAATGAGCAAAGTTGTATCCCTTTAACATTACATTACATAACATTTTAATATATGGAGTGAGAAAGCAGAAAGGTGTGGGTGATTAGAGAGATGGAGTGGAAAGGAGTGTAACATGCACCAGTGTTGCCAAGCGATAAGCTCCTCAACAGCTGATCTTCTAATTCACCTCCATGCAGTCACACAATAAGACCCTCACTGGATGCTTGTTGTTTTAATTCCTCTTTGTGTGCGTGTGTTGCCAAACATTCAAAGAAATATTGTTGAGCTTGCCAAGCACATTGTAGGATTTGAAGTTGATGAAAAGTTTGTTTAGGAGTCAGGTGGTGAGGTGACATACCAAGACACTTACACAACACACACATTAACAGCACTACTAAACCATTGTCTTATAACATTATACATTAGAATTTCTGTTTTAAAATTGATACATTATAGCCCGACTGGGCTACTTTTGCATTTAGACAACTGATCAATAAATAAACCAGGGCATATTGAAATGCATTATACCCTAGTGATGTCACAAAGCTCCACAACTGCTGAGTCAGCGCATAAATTATCACAACCTGTACTCAATTGTACTAAGTTAATTACTAAAAAAAATTTATGGCCAGTGTAAACTATGGGATGTTTAGACTCAAATTAATTGCTATCTTGCAAGAATTCCAGCAATGCAAGTTATATTCTGCTAAATGAAGTCAGTGACATTTTATAAGCAAAAACTTAAAACTCCCTGCCTTTTATAATCCTTGAGTATGCGTTAATCTCCCCTCCTGGCTGTCAACACCCCACCTCTTCCCAGCCATCAGGAAGGAAGGGGGGGGGGGGGAGATGGTGGCGATAATGATTAATGGGATGAAATTTGTTTTAGGGTTAAAGTTTTCTCTTATACCGTAAAATGTCACAGACTTGACTTAAGAGAATATAACTTGCATTTTTGGAATCCGTGCAAGATAGGGATTAATTTGAGTATACACATCTTATAGTTTGCACAAGAGATAAATTTTTAGTCCTTTAGCATAGTACATTGAGTAGAAAATGAGTACAGTAATATGCTGCTCAAAATTATGACTTATGGTATTGAATGTTACAGAGTATTTCAAATAAATTCTTTGTTTAGTTTTTTACATAGAAACTTGGGATAGAAACTGTAATAATTTGAGCTTATTATACAGTAAAATATTTATTTTGACCTTATTATTCAGCTTCTCATTTAAGGATATCATACTGGTAACTTCTCATAGAGGATCATTATGGTATCAAATTCATCTCTTTTAACATAAATAAAGATTATAACAAATGCTGTGAGGTAGGAAGGGAGAGGGAGAAGGGTCCATTGGGGTTAAATGTGACTATGCCGCCCCCCTCCCCCAAAGGGTCGTCTCACTGTTTGTCTACTGTACTGACTCATTCATGATTCAATATTGTTTATTTGTTTTTCTTTAATTAGTACAGATACATTACTGTAATAATCTGTGCTTATTAATACCTGCACCCTTCATATACAATACAGTACAATATTATATATATCCAGCTCCTCCCCAACTTACGACGGGGTTAAAGACCCAAATCCAGGTCGTAAGTCGAAATGCTTAAATAATACATAGAAAATCTAAAATGGGTGTCTCTTTTTCTTCTTAGCACCACAAAACTCTCACTTATAAGCTTGCCAGCCATTTTAAAGTGAATTACAAACGAAAATTTTGTCAGTACACAGCGCAATCACTGACGTTGGGACTTGAAAATACGCAATTTGACAAAATTTTGGTAGTTTGAAAAAATTTTGGTACGACTGAGGCAGTCGTATGTCCGGGTGGTCGTAGGTCGAGTATGTCGTAAGTCAAGGAGCAACTGTACTGTATTTACAGTGGTCCCTCGGTTAACGAACACAATTCGTTTTATATATATATACAGCTCCTCCCCGACTTACAACCTACTCGACTTATGACCACCCGCACTTACGACCTGCCTCAGTCGTACCAAAATTTTGTCAAATTACGTATTTTCGAGTCCCAGCGTCAGTACACAGACAAAATTTTCATTTGTAATTCACTTTAAAATGGCTGGCAAGCTTAAAAGTGAGTGTTTTGTGGTGCTGAGAAGAAAAAGAGACCCCCATTTTAGATTTTCTATATATTATTTAAGCATTTTCGACTTACAACCTGGATTTGGGTCCCTAACCCCGTCATAAGTCGGGGAGGAGCTGTACTGATCGCTATAAGAACAGCCCAGTCCCAACCATTGTAATCAACCAGTGTATCACTCCCAGTCAATCTTACCTTTTTGCACTGTCACTATGTTGAAATGCTTTGTAGTATGACCTTCTCCCCACCTTGTTATTATATATCATATTTGTATCACTTGTACAGTATATTATTTGTAAACCAAGAGATCCATTTCCGAATTATGCAACGTTATATTTTCAGCCTTCCGGCTGCCATTCTCTTTCAATAAACCGTTAATTATTATTATTAGAAGTAGCAGTATTTCTCACACACACACACACACACACAGAGTATGAACACATGTTCAGGACTGTATTTCTGCACATTATCAGTAACCATGAACATTTGTGGTCAGTCTTTGTTGCTACTTGTACACCAAATCCAAAAACTTTTGAGACATCAGTCGTCAAAAAAAATATAAAACATCTGCCAAAATACCAACCCAATGTGTTCCAACTGATACGTGAACACATCTGAGGTTAATGCTGATTTTCTATTCTATCAGACCTTGGGGTCTCAGTACTTTTTGGATTAACTGTACATTATATACTTCCCATTCTTTTTACTACAATAGTAACTTTATTTACATAGATTAACATTCATTAGCTCATTCATGATAGACTGTTTCTTTACACTGCACACTATTTTATCTTTTATATATTGTGTATTGTATAATGCATAAGTTATATATACAGTACTTGATTCTTTTGTTTTATTTTTATTTTTTTAATTAAATTTAACTTTGTTTAGAAGCTTCCAGCATCAAACAAAACTCCAGATCAGCATCTCTTGGTGAAAGGCAGAAGGGGTCTCTGGGAACTTCTTTAGCTTCCACACGACCAAAGGTTAGTTTCAAGAAAATATAAAATGTCTCTTTTATGTATGATACAATGAATATTTACAGTACTGTATATTAGAATCAGCTTTAAGAACATTTCTTGCCTAATTTAGTGTCCACATAGATGTTGTATTGCCAATGGGTCATGAATGAGTGCCATGTTAGGTACTACAAACTAGTAAACACTATAACACATCCCACCATTGCCACAAGGCTAGGCTGTTTAGCATCATGTTACACTACCTCTATAGATTAATGTACAGGTTGTACCTCTCTAGTCCGGCATTCTGTGGTCCGGAAACTCCCGTGGTCCGAAATGATTTTAGTTTGCCCATGGAGAAAATTAATTTGAGTCTGGTACTTTCGATGTTTGGCTAAATTTTACCTTATTTACAGTAGGCTCTCACCAATAACGACTTTCACAATAACGTTTTCGACAATATCGGTAAGTTACAATAGATACCCATTTTCGATAGTAACGTCTGGATTCTCATGAATAACGGAGATTTCGCGGGAAGCGTCGGAGTGCATCAAAGGTAGCGTTTGTTTGCCACCATGTTGATGACGTAGTTGTCCTCTCCGCCTCACACACGCTCCGTGGAATACAGCGCTGCGCCCACGTGTGAGATTTTCGCCTCTATAACCAGTGGTTGCAAGGGTCGGTGAACAATAATGCATTTGTGCCTGTGGGGGTAGGGGAGGTGGTGGAGGGAGTGATTTGCTACTTGAATTCCCGGGAACTTTTAAAGTGAATGAGAAAAAAGACCCCAAAGCTAAGAGACAAAGCCACAAGAAGCAAGCCTTCTCAGTCAAGGATAAAGAACAGATTGTTGAGCTCATTGAAAGTGGTGCACGGTACATTGATATTGTGAGGAAATTGAACTGTCCTGAGTCTACAGTGTGAAATATTAAGAGGAACTTAGAGGAGACAAAGAAGAATATTGTGCTGGCTAAGAAATATTTCGGTAGTGATGGAAATGCGAGGCGAGCTATGAATGATAAAAGTGATAGAAACAGATTGTTAGTGATAACAGAGCATTTTCTTGTGAAATGGTTAGCTTGTAGAATGAAAGACAGTGCAAGTCTTAGTGACCCTCAGATACGGAACAATCATCACACCAAGCACCTCAAAAACTCCCCCAAGCTAAGTGTTATATTACTCAAACTCTTTATTTTGATGATTGAATAACAATTCTTTTTATTTCTGCTAACAATAAGTGTTAGGCAGGGCTTCTAAGGGGAAAAATTGGGTGAAATTCTTGGGGCAGCGGCACCAATAAACCCTTTTTACAAGTATTTTAATGTCACACAAATAACGTTTTCGCTTATAACGGCGTTTTTCAGGCTCCTATTAGACGTTATTGGTGAGAGCCTTCTGTACCCTACTTTTTTGGCGAATTACTACCTGTAATAAAGCAACATCCTAATAAACCAACGAAAATAACACAGATAAAATTAAATAAAAACTAAAAACAATGCAGAAAAGTTCTTATGTTCTACAACTTCAGCTAGAGTTAAGCATACGTCATCCGAGTAAAAACACACACAACAACATTGGCTGTCTTTATGTTTTCAACTTTACCACCACTGGTGGGTAGAATTTTTTTTTAAATTCAGAAACATTAATTAAAATATGTATGAACAGTAAATAAGTGTTGCTTTCATATTTTCAGGTATAGTAATGACGATATGTTTTCACATGTGCGCACTTACATACATGAGCTCACTTTTTTCTTTACCATTAATGGTTAGCTACTTATATTGTTCCATTTATTAACATTAAATAACATTACTTAAAACAACCATATTAATTTTTTACATTAATTTTACAACAGCTACAACCAGGGTCTTATTTTCTTCAGTTTTATATGTAGATCCAGTCAGTCACTGGTTTTGAAATCAGGAAAACAATGACGTCTCGTTTCCTCGTGTGTTTTAATATTCTACCAGTGGTGGGCACAGCTAAACGAAAAGTTAGCTTCACTAACTGCTAATGTGCTAACTAAAAAGTTAACTTCGCTAATGCTAAACCACTAAACAGCTAAAAAAAATTAGCGGAAGCTAACGCTAACCGCTAACTCTTATTATATGAATTTAGCTTTTTTTTTTTTTTTGCTCTAAAACCCTTAAAAACAGACCTATAGAGCTGAAATTTTCATATGTTGTCTTGTTGCTTAGACATTGAGCTTTCCAAAAAGGTATAGCATGAAAAGATCAGATGATGATCAAGGTGTAATAAATAATTAAATGAACAAATGAAATTAAACATTAGTTTACATTCAAGTTTCAACATACACTTTATATCCTTTATTTACTGTATGAAAAGACAGAAAGTATACTAATCCAAAAACTATAGTACTGTATAGCATAGGTAGCAAATAGCATCATGCCAAGATCAGATGATGATCAACTTATCAAGGTGTACACTGTACAATTTCAATAATTAATTTGCATTCTCATACTACCTATCGGCCTTATTCATTATTCATGTAAATATGCGATACCAACCACATACATTATACCAGTGCATTTTATATAACTTATTGTTCTTAGTCATATAAATAAACAGAAAACTCTAAACTTTAAAGTTTTTAGAAAATTTTGTTTGGCCTTTTTATCACGTTTACTGCATCTAACGCAGTCACAGCGTGCCTGCGACTGGCTGTTGGATACACTCACCACAGCGCTCACGCATTACAACAGAACAAACATGTATAAATTTTGTTAGCGGTTAAAGTTAGTGGAACTAAATTTAAGCAAGCTAATTGGTCGCTATGGTTTAAATTTAGTGAAAAGCTTATCCGCTAACGAAAGTTAGCTTCGCTAATTAGCGGTTAGCAGATTAGCCGAACCGTGCCCCCACTGTATTCTATATATATTAATGAATTTATTGTATTTCATTTCACACATAAAATAATTAAATCAAAAGACATTCAGTAATAAACAATAATGAATCTTTGTACCACGAGAAATGACACTGTTTACGTTTGTGCACGTCTGAGCGTTGGCAGACCCCTCAAACCGTCGGGGAAATTGAGTTTCGCCGTCAAAATTTTAAATTGCAGCGGGTTTTTTTTTTTTCCAAATAAAAACGTTGAATTAAAAACTCTCAAAATTTGAGAACCTACTGTACAACATTTAACCCTTCAATATATCTTAAAAGAGACCACGAAGCAGTGAAAGTGGTGCTAGTGCTTCCAAGCGTAAGCACAAGTCGCTATCTATCCAGGAAAAGGGTGAATTTCCATGGTCCGGTACCGGTCAGGTCCCGAGGTTGCCGGACTAGAGAGATACAACCTGTAATTACAACAGTACTGTATAGGGCAATTCAGACTCCTATCCCAGTGGTTGCTTTGACAAGAAGAGTGGCTTCAAATTTAATGAGACAAACCCTACTGGTCAGTTTCATAATACAGCACCTCCTTACCAACAATAAATCGGGAATCCTTTTCTTAACTCCCTCATTTTACATGCCACATTCTGGCCATATGGATGTAATATAGGCAGCTCTCAGTTGAGTATCAAGTGGATCAACTAGAGGCCTACAGTATGTGTGTATAGTTTTCTTTCTGTTAATTTATTGCCCACATAGTTGTTTTATATTATGCTCTGTATGCATGTTTATAAGGGTAGTGGTATTAAGAAAGATAGCTGTCTACCATCTTGATCTCATTCAGCTGTTAAATATTTTCCGTGTGTACAGGAAGTTCTTAAGTTATGATTGGGTTCCATTCTAAAATTTAGTATGTAAGTTATTTTTTTGGAATTCAACTCAAATTCTCATAGACATAATGTTATAAATGGTGGTTAGATTCCAAAGCCAGCCCTCAAAAGCTCATTTAACCCTTAAAGCTGAAATATTGTACATTTTAAATGGATAATACAGTAGTAGATAACAATACTGTACTGCACTATTGTAATACAATTACAGTGTCCTGACCCTGGTGGTCTGGACTTCACTTAATCCATAATACATTTACTGTATACATGCGACCTTGGTCCCTAATAGCCTCGAATAATGAGTAGTGTACAGTACAGGTATATTGAAGAATATGTTTGAAATTGCTGATATTCACAAATTCATTATTTGTAATGACTTTTAGGAACGCATATCTCGTGATAATAGGGGTATTCTTGTATAGATAATAAGTCTACAAATGCATTCATCTTAATGGCCACTCAGGTATGGCAAGCTCGACTCTACAATTATTGTGAGGTGAATCACTCAGAATTTTGCTTGTTAAATTGAATGTAATCTCATTTATTGAATAATTCTAATGTAAACCAAATTCTTGTTCAACATCCTGTAACTACCTTCCATTTTTAAAAAAAATATCATCTTATTGTTTGGGTAGTAAAGAAAGGTTATACAATCGTTGTCTCTTTTACAGGGTAGTAACAATTTATTTATTCTTTGTTAAATGCTTTATGTACTAGAAAGTTTATACTACAACATGTAATTTTTAGATAAAACATAATAATAATATATACATCACCACCCCAAATAAATTATCATTATATTATATACTATAATTTTTTCTTCTTTTTTTTTTTATTATTAGTTTGCAAAAATTTTATATATATATATATATATATATATATATATATATGACCAGATGATATCATCTTGATACGTCCTCGTTCTTGAAACGTGATGTTAACAATGGACGTTGTCATTACATAACCTATGGGATATATTCTAATTGGTTCCAGACACCAACCCCAAGTTTCCACTTCGACCATTTAAACCCACTAAACATATATATAATGTTATGGTAAACATAAAAAATGATGAAAAGGATACAATTAATACTGTAAAGTGGGTAGTCCACAAAACAGCATAGCTGCTATCTCCGCTTTATTTGAGTGCCCCATCAAAGGAGTCCATTTTCTCCTCACTTCAGGACACCTGAGTTGTCCGCTTTCTAATCTTAGAGTGCAGTGCACCAGAGACTTTGTTATTCCTAGTAATGACACAGAATTTGAAATTACCCAATTGCAACTGGGGTTAGCAATTGTTGGAGGCAACTAGATATGTCTGATTACAGCAAATGTGTTTTGTCAATTTGTAGGTGAAAGATTTTATCCTCAATAGATCTAGGTTAACATACACCTGGAAATGCCTAGGAAGGAAGCATATTCTTTAACACATAATATCTGGCCAGCATTGGGAGGATCATCGTACTTCTCGTCAGGTGTCCTGGAGTGGTGTCCAGCAGGCGCCCCGAAGTGGTTTTTTTTTTTTTTTGTAGGGCCCGGACGACGTATGTCAATCGGACGTTGTTCGATTGGACGTTAACGGCATGACTGTCATATATATATATATATATATATATATATATATATATATATATATATATATATATATATAAATAGTTATACCCATAGCTGTCAATAGAACCCAGAGGGTCCCGTGTTAAGTACGTCGTTGAAATGACATGAGAACATATGGGATTAATTCCAACTAGAAACCGCCCGACCCCAAACTCCTTTTTATGTTAAAATAACATCTTAATTATGATGTTACACACAATTAATACTTAAGAGAAATAGAGAAATACAGTCGCAAGTTATTTCCATTCAAATAATGGACTCAGCTCCTCCCCTCTAACTACACTGCCGCTCTTCCTCTCTGAGGGAAAGGGAAAACCACTAAATTTTAATAAATATACTCAAACTAAGTTAGGATAATACAATTGACATTGCTGGATTCATTACTAAGAACTAAGGAATATTTTGAATATAAATTCATATATTTTGCTAAATATTTACTCAAGAGTAAACATTTTATCTAAAAATTTGTATGTCTAATGCAAAAATATATGATGTTTTATAAAATAATCACCAAATTATAAGAATTCCAGCAATGTACATTATATTCTGGCCGGGTAATTTGTATGCTGCCTAAAACAGGCAGTCAGGCAGGGTGGCGGGTGGGCCATCTAAAATAGCCTCGAGCCGGACACTCCACCGCGTATGATGAAAAAATCTGTGTTAGTGAAAGTTCAGCTCTGGCGGGCAATCGCGTATTATATGATACTAGTGAAACTTGCATTAAATGGTATAATATATATATATATATATATATATATATATATATATATATATATAATTAATTAGTCCATATAACAGAGACTTCAACATATATTCAACAACCTAACCAGCAGGACTTCAACCCTCAATAAGGTATGACCAGAGATTTCTACCAACCGCACCACAAAGACACCTAAAAGCATACCTGACTTTGTTATATTTCACAAAGCCTATATCTAACCGCTTAGGCCGTGAACCTCAATTGGGGATTGTCTTGTAACTACTTACGGAATCTAATAGATGAAGGTTTGAGTCCTGGCTGGTGAGGTTGTTGATTAGTGTGTGTATATATATATATATACAGTCAACCCTCCAACACGGAGAGTTACGGAAAGTGAAAGCGCGTAAAGTGAATAACATAACATATGAGTTAATTATGATGAGTCCGGCCGATCCCCCAAACTCACTTTTGTGACACAACTATGTTGTAGTAAAATATTATCTTAACTTTATGATGGTATGCACACACAATTAATAATTCAGAGAAATATCAATAATATCAGGTTTTTAACACTTACATTAGTGAAAAAATGGCTGGGCACACTGGGATGGGCGGTTGGTTTGAGGCAGAGGGCAGATTATTGGCTCTCACTGTATCAATTGTATCACTATCCACCACAGAGGCTTGCAGGCCTCTTTCTCAACCCCAAAGTCCATATAAGTCCATATCCTCACCATAATTATCCTATCACTCACTTGGGCAGCTGCTGTTGGGTGGCGAGTGAAGAACTGGTAATGTTTTGATGACCTGGCGACCTTATTACTCATACCACACAACATAGGCGGATGGTAGAGTTTTGGATCAAAATGCGCTGCCAGCCGCGCAGAGCGTAAAGCACGAATGCAACATCCTGGGTTCCGGCACGTAACGTGAAAGCGAATGTGGGACACAAGTGAGGTTGACTGTATATATATATATATATATATATATATATATATATATATATATATATATATATATATATATATATATATATATATATATATATATATATATATATATATATATACACTTGTACCCCTTACATGGTCCAAATTAAACTACAGAGGTACGCTTAAGGAACAACAGAACATATGGGATTAATTAGAGACTGGCCGACCCCAAAACTCCACTTTTTGGTATTTATATGTTGTAGTAAAAATTTTATCTTAACTTTATGATGGTATGAACAAACAAATAATATAGAAGAGCTTGGGTTAGGAAAATAAAGGTTAAGTTAGGAAAAATATAGGTTAGGTTAAAAACAAGTTAATGTAACACTTCGTAGAAGAGATGGGTGGCTATGAGATGGGCGGAGGAGGAGGAGGAGGTGGTAGTCAAGTGAATCAAAAGCCGTCTCGGTAGACTTACTCTGTAACATAATAGATGAACCGTAAAGTGAGATTAGAGTTCTGGCGCGGGTACATATGTATATATATATATATATATATATATATATATATATATATATATATATATATATATATATATATATATATATATATATATACACAGTAATACCCGCTTAACTCGATTTAACTTCATGCATTCACGTATATGGTGCCTGAGAAATGAACTTTCACATAGGTTTTTTACATGTCCTTAAGTGTCAGAGCTATTTTTAGATTCCCACCGCCTTACCCTACACCTTACCTGTTTAGCCATAAAATTCATACAAATTACCCAGAATATAATTTACTATTGCTGAATTCTTACAATTTGATGATTTTTGAATATAAACATCATAGATTTTGCATTAAACATACAATTTTAGATATAATGTTTACTCTGAGTAAATATGTTATTTTTTTTTGCAAAATATATGACATTTATATTCAAAATATTCCTAGTCTTACAAGGAATCCAGCAATGTCAATTATATATTATCCCCTTATAGTTTGAGGTATTATTACTAAAAGGTAAATATTCTGGTTTCACATCTGGTAGGGAGACGGTTGGTGGGGGGTGGGGAGGGAGGGACCCGACTGACCATCTGTTACCTGTGAAGAATATTTTTTTTATTAACTGAAGATATTTGTTTTAACTCATAAAATTCATACAAATTACCCGGTCAGAATATAATTTACATTGCTGGAATTCTTATAATTTGATGATCATTTTGAATATAAACATCATATATTTTGCATTAGACATACAAAATTTTAGATGTAATGTTTACTCTAGTAAATATGTTATCTTTTTGTGCAAAATATATGACATTTATATTCAAAATATTCCTAGTCTTACAAGGAATCCAGCAATGTCAATTATATTATCCTAACTTTAATCTGAGGTATTATTTAATACTAAATGTTAAATTAGTTTTTTATCTCTTGAAGGAGGATTGGTGGGGTGTGAGAGATTGATGACGGACACGCGGTTGGAAGAGGGAGGCAGGTGGGGTACTTTGATTGACAGATAGTTGTGAAGAATATTTTTTTTATTAACTGAAGATATTTGTTTTAGCTCATAAAATTCATACAAATTACCGGCCAGAATATAATTTACATTGCTGGAATTCTTACAATTTGGTGATCATTTTGAATATAAACATCATAGATTTTGCATTAGACATACAAATTTTAGATATAATGTTTTACTCTGGTAATGTATCTTTTGTGCAAAATAAATGACATTTATATTCAAAATATTCCTGGTCTTACAAGGAATCCAGCAATGTCAATTATATTA
>NW_024733734.1:5757278-5788473 GCF_018991925.1 Homarus americanus
ATCAAATTGTGCTTCGTTCAGTTACGTATTGCTAATTATCCGTTTCTCTTAATCTTAGGTGCAGTGCACCAGAGACTTTGTTATTCCTTAAGCTAATGACACAGAATTTAGATGCAACCCCAATTGCAACTGGAATTTTGCAATTATTCAACAACTAGATATGTCTGATTACAACAAATGTGTTATTGTCAATTTGTAGGTGAAAAGATTTTATATCAATAGTCTAGGTTAACAATACCAGGCCAAATGCCTAGGAAGAAGCATATTCATACAACACATAATATAACTGGCCAGCATTGGGAGGATCATAAATGTCTCCATCAGGGTGTCCTGGGTGGTGGTCCAGCAAACGTCCACCAAAGTAGTTTCAAGGGGCCACAGACGACGCCTATACGTCGGACGTTGTTAAGATGAACGCTAACAGCGCATGACTGTCATATATATATATATATATATATATATATATATATATATATATATATATATATATATATATATATATATATATATATATATATATATATATATATATATAATATACAGTTGTACCCCACTTAACGCTGTCAATAGAACCCAGAGGGTCCCGTGTTAAGTGAAATCCTCGTTAAGTGAACAACAGAACATATGGGATTAATTCCAATAGAAACCAGCCCGACCCCCAAACTCCACTTTTTGAAGACACATAACTATGTTGTAGTAAAAATAACATCTTAATTTTATGATGGTACATGCACACAATTAATACTTAAGAGAAATAGAGAAATACAGTCGCCAAGTTAATTTCCATTCAAATAATGGACTCAGCTCCCTCCCCCTCTCACACTACACTGCCGGCTCTTCCCTCTCTGAGAAATTTTTGGGGGAAAACCACTAAATTTTAATAAATAATACCTCAAACTAAAGTTAGGATAATACAATTGACATTGCTGGATTCCTTGTAAGACCAGGAATATTTTGAATATAAATGTCATATATTTTGCACAAAAGATAACATATTTACTCAAGAGTAAACATTTTATCTAAAATTTGTATGTCTAATGCAAAATATATGATGTTTATATTCAAAATGATCACCAAATTATAAGAATTCCAGCAATGTACATTATATTCTGGCCGGGTAATTTGTATGAATTTTCTGAGCTAAAACAGGCAGTCAGGCAGGGTGGCGGGTGGGGCAAATCTAAAAATAGCGTCTCGAGCCGGACACTCACCGCGTATATGATGAAAAAATCTGTGTTAAGTGAAAGTTCAGCTCTGGCGAGGCACCGCGTATATGATAAAACGCGCTTAGTGAAACCGCGTTAGGCGGGGTAATACTGTATATATATATATATATATATATATATATATATATATATATATATATATAATTAATTAGTCCATATAGCACGCAGACTTCAACATATAATCAACAACCTAACCAGCCAGGACTCGAACCCTCAACCTTATGCGTGTGACCAGAGATTTCTACCAACCGCACCACAAAGACACTAAAAGCAATCCTTGACTTTGTTATATTTCACACAAAGCCTGCTCATCATGCTTATGGCGCCGTGAACCTCCAATTGGGGATTGTCCTTGTGGCACGGTTGGCAACAATCCCTGGTCACATGTATAAGGTCGAGGGTTTGAGTCCTGGCTGGTGAGGTTGTTGATTACAGTGTGTGTATATATATATATATATATATATACAGTCAACCCTCACTTTACGCGGTTAATGTAACCCGGAGGGTACCGCGGAAAGTGAGAAACGCGTAAAGTGAATAACATAACATATGGGATTAATTGAAATGGAGTCCGGGCCGATCCCCAAACTCCACTTTTTGACGACACACAACTATGTTGTAGTAAAAATATTATCTTAACTTTATGATGGTATGCACACACAATTAATAATTCAGAGAAATATCAATAATATTAGGTTTTTTAACACTTACATTAGTAGAAAAAATGGCTGGGCACACTGGGATGGGCGGTTGGTTACGAGGCAGAGGGCAGATTATTGGCTCTCACCTGTATCAATTGTATCACTATCCACCACAGAGGCTTGCAGGGCCTCTTTCTCAAACCCCCCAAAGTCCATATAAGTCCATATCCTCACCATAATTATCACTATCACTGACTTGGGCCGGCTGTAGTGGGTGGCGGGTGAAGAACTGGTAATGTTTTGATGACTGGGCGACCTTGTGCTCACCATGTTCGCGCCGCTTACACAACATGGCGGATGGCGGGAGGTTTGGATCCAAAAATGGCGCGGCTCGCCAGCCGCTCTTCGCGTAAAGGGGTACACGCACCGCGGAATGTGAGCATCCTGGGTTCCGGCAGGGCACCGCGTAAACGTGGAAACGCGGAATGTGGGACCGCATAAAGTGAGGGTTGACTGTATATATATATATATATATATATATATATATATATATATATATATATATATATATATATATATATATATATATATATATATATATATATATATATATATATATATATATATATACATACACACACTTGTACCCCGCTTTACATGGTCAATTAAACCCACAGGGTACCGCGTTAAGTGAACAACAGAACATATGGGATTAATTCCAATAGAGACTGGCCCGACCCCCAAACTCCACTTTTTGACGACACACAACTATGTTGTAGTAAAAATTTTATCTTAACTTTATGATGGTATGAACAAACAAGTAATATAGAAGAGCTTAGGTTAGGAAAAATAAAGGTTAAGTTAGGAAAAATATAGGTTAGGTTAGGAAAACTAAAAGTTAAGTGTAACACTTACGTTAGTAGAAGAGATGGGTCGGCATACGGGGATGGAGGCGGAGGGGAGGGAGGGAGGAGGAGGAGGGAGAGGCGGGGCAGGCGGGAGCGGGTGGCGGGTAGGGCGAATCCAAAAATAGCGTCTCGAGCCGGACACTCTGCGCATATATGTGTAGATGAACCGCGTTAAGTGAAAGTTCGGTTCTGGCGAGGCACCGCGTATATGAGAAATCGCGTAAAGCGGGGTACAACTGTGTGTATGTGTATATATATATATATATATATATATATATATATATATATATATATATATATATATATATATATATATATATATATATATATATATATACATAGTAATACCTCGCCATCATCGTTTTATGCTGATTTCACGATATTGAGGTGCTTCGCCAGAGCTGAACTTTTCACTTAACGCGGTTTAATGATACGCCAAGAGAGTGTCCGGTTGCCCGAGAGTTATTTTTAGATTCATCACCTGCCACCCTGCCTGCCTACCTGTTTTAGCCTATAAAATCTATACAAATTACCCGCCAGAATATAATTTACATTGCCGGAATTTACAATATGATGATCATTTTGAATATAAACATCATAGATTTTGCATTAGACATACAAATTTTAGATATAATGTTTACTCTGAGTAAATATGTTATTTTTTGTGCAAAATATATGACATTTGTATTCAACATATTCCTGGTCTTACAAGGAATCCAGCAATGTCAATTATAGTATCCTAACTGTAGTTTGAGGTATTATTACTAAAAAGGTAAATATTCTGGTTTTCCCACACATCTGGTAGGGACGGTTGGTGGGGGGTGGGGGGGAGGGAGGGACCGACTGACCATCTGTTACCGTGTGAAGAATATTTTTTTTTTTATTAACTGAAGATATTTGTTTTAATTCATAAAATTCATACAAATTACCCGGTCAGAATATAATTTACATTGCTGGAATTCTTATAATTTGATGATCATTTTGAATATAAACATCATAGATTTTGCATTAGACATACAAATTTTAGATGTAATGTTTACTCTGAGTAAATATGTTATCTTTTGTGCAAAATATATGACATTTATATTCAAAATATTCGTAGTCTTACAAGGAATCCAGCAATGTCAATTATATTATCCTAACTTTAATCTGAGGTATTATTTAATACAAAATGTTAAAATTTAGTTTTTTCACCCAACATCTCTTGAAGGGAGGATTGGTGGGGTGTGGGGGGGAGGGTTGGGACGGACCACGCGGTTGGAAGAGGGGGGGAGGCAAGGTGGGGTACTTTGATTGACAGATAGTGTCGTGAAGAATATTTTTTTTTTATTAACTGAAGATATTTGTTTTAGCTCATAAAATTCATACAAATTACCCGGCCAGAATATAATTTACATTGCTGGAATTCTTACAATTTGGTGATCATTTTGAATATAAACTTCATAGATTTTGCATTAGACATACAAATTATAGATATAATGTTTACTCTGAGTAAATATGTTATCTTTTGTGCAAAATAAATGACATTTATATTCAAAATATTCCTGGTCTTACAAGGAATCCAGCAATGTCAATTGTATTATCCTAACTTTAGTTTGAGGTATTATTTATTAAAATTTAGTGGTTTTCCCCCAAAAATTTCTCAGAGAGGGAAAAGCCAGCAGTGTAGTGTGAGAAGAGGGGGAGGGAGTTGAGTCCATTATTTGAATGGACATTAACTTGGCGACTGTATTTCTCTATTTCTCTTAAGTATTAATTGTGTGCATGTACCATCATAAAATTAAGATGTTATTTTTACTACAACATAGGTATGTGCCTTAAAAAAGTGGAGTTTGGGGGTCAGGCCGGTTTCTATTGGAATTAATCCCATATGTTCTGTTGTTCACTTAACGCGGATTTCACTTAACGCGGGACCCTCTGGGTTCAATTGACCGCGTTAAGTGGGCATAACTATATATATATATATATATATATATATATATATATATATATATATATATATATATATATATAAATATATATTTATATATATATATATATGTAACTCGGTCGAATTTGCTGACTTTACCTCACTTGACTTAGTTTATTAAAATTTAATAGATGGTAAAGGCAGAAGCGCCTTTGAGAAAAAACCTTTAACCAGCACAAGAACATCTAAATTACTACTACAAAAATGAACTGTCCAGACCAGGAAGGATAGCGCTTCAGACTGGGATGAATACATACACTGTAAAATTTAGACACTTATATTCTCTCCAACACTACAAACACAATCAAAATAATGGTACACCAATATGCGCGAGACTCCTTAACTTAAACTTTAACCACTACTGGGGAATAAAAGTTATACATGACATAAAATTATTAGGAAACACAGCAACAATAAATTTAAAGTATTAAGAATGTTAATTGCATTATATGAATAGGCCTTAAGGGCTTTCAACAAAATAATATCAGTCACTGAGGAAATGGTAATAAAATTCAAGAAATTAAATACTCTACAATGAATAGGCCTTAAGGGCACTCAACAAAATTATAGCACCTCAACAGATGTACACTTCCTAACCTAACCTAACCACTACTCTGGGGAACAAGGGGGAACAAGGTTATACCTGAGATCAGAATTATGAAGAACAATTGGAGGCATTAAAAGAATCAAATCACAGTATCACTCTGGTTCCACTTAATGGCACAAACATTCAAAAAAACACTACTATCAAAATTATTTAAGAAATATTAAACTACACACGTCAAGATAATATCAGTCTGAGGAATGGTGTTAACTACACCCGTGATAAGGAAGATAAAATGTTCCTCTAGGTGTCTCCTAGAGTCCTAGACTCACGGTCTCAGTGTGTGACCATTAATATACTCAGATAGCCTCAGTGTACTCCCAGTGCGTCCATGGGCAGGAAGAGAGTGAGCCAATCAGACCTTGCGCAGTTGAGAGAAACTTTAGCTTCCCGTTAGCAAGAGGGTTTCACTAGCTGCTCGGGACATGTGGGGTTGTGCACCGGAGTGGTAAGAACTGATCACCCACTGCGGATGCTGGTCCCGTGTCGTGTTAGTTGTCGGGAGCACTCGTTCACTCAAGAGATCCTTTGCTACCCCGCTAAACAGTGACAGGCCTACACTGATCGGTCCAATGGCGACAATCGCCACCCTCAATCATCAACGGCAGTCAATCTCTCGCAGTCAACTCCGGTCAACTCCAGTCAAGTGGGTTCTGACGGAAACCCTGAAATGAACTCACTGTTAGCTCTAGTTAACTTTACCACTGCCCTATCTAACCCTGTCGGAGATCGAATGAGACTTACTTGTTATACTGCAATAGCGCAGCACAGGTGACTAGGCCACGTGACTATTTCTGATGGACGCGCGGAACGTCTTGTCTGTGTGACTGCTCTCCGGGACTGGGCTAGCCAGCGTCGTGTCTCCCCAAGGCGCTAGCTTGGGCCTACGTGATATATTTACCGCCTAACTAATAACTCCTTGGGACACCCGTAACATTATTCAGACTGCTAAACGATCTATAATAATTTCAAATTCAATAATAGTCCCTTAACTTCATGAATCGCATCATTATTAATTCGGTAAATCACATTCAATATCATATAGGCCTAGTTCCGCAATCTCTCGCTACGAGCAGGCAGCGCTCCCTCCCCTCAGATGACCTTGAACGCTCAGTATCACTCATGGCGGGGCATTTGAAATTACTCTGAAATTTCTGGATATCACAATCGACCCCCCTAAAAAAAGACAGCACTGTCCTCATGTGCTGAGAAAACATGCATACGACCCCCCTAAAATTTTGTTCTAAGGACTGCACCTCACCCCTTTAGCGTGCTAAATGCAGCATTTGTCTTCTCTTCTCTCCTTTTCTCTCCCGCTAACACTCGACCCCCCTAAAAAAAGACAGCACTGCCCTCATGTGCTGAGAGAACAACTTAGAACCCACCTTCAACTCTGTACTATTCCACTCGCAGCTAGCAACTCCATTTCTTCCCAGCCCAACTCAATCCAACCAGAACATCACGCTCCCCTTTTGCCTGGCCCTTAACTAGAGAACCAATGTCAAAATTAATTCTCAGTCCATCTCCAACATGCTCTCCTTTTGCCTGGCCCTTGAGCTAAGAGGAACCAGTGTCAAAAAAAAATACACAGTCCAAAACAAGCATGCTCTCCTTTTGCCTGGCCCTTGAACTAAGAGGAACCAGTGTCAAAAAAATACTCAGTCCATCTCCAACATGCTCTCCTTTTGCCTGGCCCTTGAGCTAAGAGGAACCAGTGTCAAAACAATACTCAGTCCACGTCTCCGAACCTCATGCCGGCAGACCAACCCTCTGACAATGTACCAGTCCATCTTAGTGAGGCCCTGGACATTACAACCGTACTCTCAATCCCGCTCATGACAGCAACTCAATCCCACTCATGACAGCAACCACTACTCAACGCACATCTCTGACCTAACCATCTCTCCAATCCCCTCTGCCCTACTCACAACTCCTCCAACTCACCCCCTACAACCTGCCTTTTCTCATTACCATGCACCCTAAACTGTAATCGGTCGGCTTCGTCTTGTCTCTCAGCTGGAGGGCTCGATCAACCTCTCTGAACTACTTACGTACCCCTATATTTCCCACTTGGACCTCACACTTCCTTGACTGCTGGACGTGTGCCTGACATTCACCCCTTGTTTCCTCCCTTAACCGTTGAATGTGTGCCTGAGACTCCCACTTGAACCTGTTTACCTGTGCTTGATAATCCCTCTTTAGGTCTCCGAACTCCTCTCTCAGCTGTACCAAGGTCCCGCGGCCGTCTCTCTTCCTCCTCATACACATCTCTATTGTCAAGCCTAACCAACTCAGTCCGGGCACAAGGATGAGCATCAGTGCGAGTTCAATCCCTACCATTGCTAACCAACACATGATGGCGTTCATTATCCCAACCACAGTACTATCAGTCACGACATTAAAAACTACGCTCTGCTACCATTTGTAACCGGTCGGAATTTGCTGGACTTTAATTTCTCACTTGACTTGGGGTTTATTAAAATTTAATAGATGGTAAAGGCAGTGGAAGCGCCCCTTTGAGAAAAATCCCGAACCAGCACAAGAACACTTAAATCTACTACACAAAATGAACTGTCCGTGACCCGTGGAAGGATAGCGTCTGTGACTGGGATGAATGAGACACACTGTAAAATTTAGACACTTATATTCCCTCCAACACTACAAACACAATCAAATAATGGTACACCAATATGCGCACCTCTTAACTTAAACTTTAACCACTACTCTGGGGAATAAAAGTTATACATGACATAGAAATTATTAGAAACACAGGCAACAATAAATTTAAAGTATTAAGAAATGTTAATTGCACATATGAACAGGCCTTAAGGGCTTTCACAAAATAATATCAGTCACTTAGGAAATGGTACTAAAAAATAAGAAATTAAATACTCCACAATGAATAGGCCTTAAGGGTCTTCAACAAAATAATATCACTCAACAAAATTATAGCACCCCAACAGGTGTACACTTCCTAACCTAACCTAACCACTGCTCTGGGGAACAAGGTTATACCTGAGATCAGAATTATGAAGAATTAGAGGCATTAAAAGAATCAAATCACAGTATCACTCTGGTTCCACTTAATGGCACAAACATTCAAAAAAACACTACTATCAAAATTATTTAAGAAATATTAAACTACACACGTCAAGATAATATCAGTCTGAGGAATGGTGTTAACTACACCCGTGATAAGGAAGATAAAATGTTCCTCTAGGTGTCTCCTAGAGTCCTAGACTCACGGTCTCAGTGTGTGACCATTAATATACTCAGATAGCCTCAGTGTACTCCCAGTGCGTCCATGGGCAGGAAGAGAGTGAGCCAATCAGACCTTGTGCAGTTGAGAGAAACTTTAGCTTCCCGTTAGCAAGAGGGTTTCACTAGCTGCTCGGGACATGTGGGGTTGTGCACCGGAGTGGTAAGAACTGATCACCCACTGCTGATGCTGGTCCCGTGTCGTGTTAGTTGTCGGGAGCACTCGTTCACTCAAGAGATCCTTTGCTACCCCGCTAAACAGTGACAGGCCTACACTGATCGGTCCAATGGCGACAATCGCCACCCTCAATCATCAACGGCAGTCAATCTCTCGCAGTCAACTCCGTCAACTCCAGTCAAGGGTCTTCTGACGGAAACCCTGAAATGAACTCACTGTTAGCTCTAGTTTACTTTATCACTGCCCTATCTAACCCTGTCTGAGATCGAATGAGACTTACTTGTTATACTGCAATAGCGCAGCACAGACTAGGCCACGTGACTATTTCTGATGGACGCGCGGAACGTCTTGTCTGTGTGAATGCTCTCCGGGACTGGCCTAGCCAGCGTCGCGTCTCCCCAAGGCGCTAGCTTGGGCCTACGTGATATATTTACCGCCTAACTAATAACTCCTTGGGACACCCGTAACATTATTCAGACTGCTAAACGATCTATAATAATTTCAAATTCAATAATAGTCCCTTAACTTCATGAATCGCATCATTATTAATTCGGTAAATCACATTCAATATCATATAGGCCTAGTTCCGCATATATATATATATATATATATATATATATATATATATATATATATATATATATATATATATATATATATATATATATATATATATATATATAAATATATATATATATATATATATATATATATATATATATATATATATATATATATATATATATATATATATATATATATATATATATATATATATATATATATATATATATATATATATATATATATATATATACAGTGACCCCTCACGTTACGCGGTCAATTGAACCCCCGGAGGCCCGCGTATAGCAAGAAACTCGTAAAGTGAACAACATAACGTATGGGATTAATTGAAATAGAGACCGGGCCGACCCCCAAACTCCACTTTTTCCCGACACAATACCTATGTTCTAGTAAAAATAACATTTTAATTTTATGATGGTACATGCACACAATTAATATTTAAGAGAAATAAAGAAATACCGTCGCCAAGTTAATGTCCATTCAAATAATGGACTCAACTCCCTCCCCCTCTTCTTACACTCGCTGGCTCTTCCTTCTCTGAGAAATGTTTGGGGGAAAACACTAGATTTTAAGGTCTAGTAATAAATAATACCTCAAACTAAAGATAGGATAATATAGTTCACATTGCTGGATTCCTTGCAAGAACAGGAATATTTTGAATATACACGTCATATATTTTGCACAAAAGATAACATATTTGCTCAGAGTAAACAAAATACTTACATTAGATCTAAAATTTGTATGTCTAATGCAAAATCTATGATGTTTATATTCAAAATGATCATCAAATTGTAAGAATTCCAGCATTGTAAATTATATTCTGGCTGGGTAATTTGTATGAATTTTATGAGCTAAAACAAATATCTTCAGTTAATAAAAAAAAAAAATATATTCTTCACGAAACTATCTGTCAATCAAAATACCCCACCTTGCCTCCCCCCCTCCCATCTTCCCACCACGCCAGCTGGGTCTGTCAGTCCCTCCCTCCCCCCCACCTTCCCTCCCTACCAGAGAAATGTTTGGGAGAAAACAGAATATTTACCTTTTTAGTAATAAGTAATACCTCAGACTAAAGTTAGGATAATATAGTTCACATTGCTGGATTCCTTGCAAGAACAGGAATATTTTGAATATACACGTCATATATTTTGCACAAAAGATAACATATTTGCTCAGAGTAAACAAAATACTTACATTAGATCTAAAATTTTTATGTCTAATGCAAAATCTATGATGTTTATATTCAAAATGATCATCAAATTGTAAGAATTCCAGCAATGTAAATTATATTCTGGCCGGCTAATTTGTATGAATTTTATGAGCTAAAACAAATATCTTCAATAAATAAACAAAATATACTTACCCAAATACTATCTGTCAATCAAAATACCCCACTTCCCCTCCCTCTTCCCACCTGCTCCCTGGGTCCCTCCCTCCCTCCCCCTCACCCCCACCTTCCCTCCCTACCAGAGAAATGTTTGGGTTATAACAGTATATTTACATTTTTAGTAATAAATAATACCTCAGACTAAAGTTAGGATAATATAATTGACATTACTGGATTCCTTGCAAGATCAGGAATATTTTGAATATACACGTCATATATTTTGCACAAAAGATAACATATTTGCTCAGAGAAAACAAAATACTTACAGTAGATCTAAAATTTGTATGTCTAATGCAAAATCTATGATGCTTATATTCAAAATGATCATCAAATTGTAAGAATTCCAGCAATGTAAATTATATTCTGGCCGGGTAATTTGTATGAATTTTATGAGCTAAATAAAAAATTTATACTTCACCCGTGTATATGAGTAGCGTATATGAGTAGATGCACCGCGTAAAGTGGGAATTCCGGTTCTGGCAGGGTACCGGGGTATTACTGTATATTATTTATATATTTTATTTTTTTCAAAGGATAATATGTTTTAAAATAGCTTTAAAATAATAATTAGAATAAAAAGTGCTTGAAACGAATACAGTATTTTTTGGCTTGGAAGACGCTGCATCGTGGTAGACGCACCCTGATTTTGGAAATGAAATTCTATATTTTTTTTTTTTTTATGGGTATTAGCCCACCTGGGCACAGGTCACTGACCCACATCGGGGCCTAGGGGGCAAAAATGTAATAATAATAATAATAATAATAATAATAATAATAATAATAATAATAATAATAATAATAATAAAAAAACATACAGAAATACAAAAAAAAAATCAATAGTGAGAAACAATATATGTATGTTGTGTTGTCAAAGTAAGAGAAACAATTGAGACCCTGCAATTGTGTGTAAATGAGGCAGAAAGTCAGATCAGCAACCTGGGACTTGGTCTCAATTCTCGTGATGCCATTGGCAGCAGGGTCTACCAATATCTTCCCAGGCAGTAGTACCTCCCTGTTTGGTAGCTGCCTACTACCGGCACCAGTGAAACTGTTGCTTGATAATTATACAGCCCTTTTGGCACAAGTACACCTCTTTGAATATCATCACTTAGAACTGCTATCAGTCGTCATTTTCATCAATTTAAAAAAAAAATCTGTATAAGATGAAATCTTTAATACAGCACTCATTTTATACACTTGGCTCCCTCCACATCTAGCGGGCTTTAGTGTATACATTCTTCCTCCTGTTTTTGTCGGTATGACAACGACGGGAAATATATTCCAGCAGTAGAAGGTAAGCAAATGTAAACATGTATCAACGTCTAAATAAAACAAAAAATCTTTATTTAAAAACAAAAAAATATAAGTAAAAAACAACTCGTTGTTTGCAAAACCAGTGACTGATTGGTTCTACATAATTATAAAACTGAAGAATATTAGACCCCAGTTGTAGCTGTAGTAAAATTGATGTAAAATTATTGATATGGTTGTTTTAAGTAATGTTATTTAATGTTAATAAATGGAACAATGGAAATAGCTAACCATTAATGGTAAAGAAAATAGTGAGATGGCGTATGTAAGTGAGCACATGTGTAAACATATCGTCATTACTCTACGTAAGAATATGAAAGCAACACTTATTTACTGTTCATATATATTTTAATTAATGTTTCTGAATTTAAAACAAAAATTCTACCCACCAGTGGTGGTAAAGTTGAAGACATAAGGACAGCCAATGTTGTTGTGTGTGTGTTTTTACTTGGATGATGAAGTTGTATTTAAATCTGGAAGATTTTAATTTTGTGGGGTTTTTACAGTCTAAATGGGTATCCAAACATGAGAGCCTACTGTAAATAGGTGTCCAAATATGAGAGCCTACGAATAAAGAAACAAACATTCCTGCGCTTTGAGACCAGCAGACAACCTTTAGCACTCCTCAATAGATGGCGCTGCCGCACCACTGCCATTAGTAAACAAACCGCACAGTAGCATGTTTTTTTTTTTTGCAATATATCAACAATATTAGTTAAATCAATAGTTTTATAGTACTGTATAGAGAATACATGTAATTGTTAAGTACTGTAATGAGGTAACAGTCTTTGTAAGGGGCTCATTTCAGTTGACCCTAAGAAAACCTCTGCTACAACTATCAACTAACGTCCTGGAAGACGCATGGTAATTTTCAAGGTATATTTTTGTCATAAAAAGTGCTTCTTTTAAGCCGAAAAATACGGTAACAAGCAATGTTCAGGGATGTGTAAGGTTGACTTCAAGGAAATCTGTTGAACTCTGATTTAATGTGCTTGAAAGAAAATAAAAGCACAGTAATCCTATTAGCTTAGAATGAATTAGGGTTTCTCTTTTGAACTACCGGTACCCATTGGGGTATCTGTTGGCCTTTTTGACAATTTTGCAATGGCACATAACACAAATTCTTAATGTAGATAAGAATAAATACCAGATTTAACACATTGAAATTATATTATTCATTACAGTTGTACAATATTTCAGCTTAATTATGGGGTAAATAAGCCTTCATGTCTATAAGAAAATTAGTTCTAAAAGAAAGACATATGAACAAGACTTTGAAATACATCCTGTTGGTTAGTTGGGGACTTCCTGTACTTGTATAAAGGTTCCTGAATTTAATAACATATATTTGGTTGAAGATTGATGTTTGATCTTTAAAATGTTACAGGAACCTTCTTTCAAACCTCACAAGATTTTCTTGGAAGAGGAGCAAGAGGAGAAGCCACGATTGAGAAGATTAGATGATGATGATAAACTTCCAACTCAAATCCCTCCAACATCCTCTTTTAAGTCGAAACACTTGACACAGGAGCACGATGTGATTGAAAAATCAGACTCTGCAATTCCAGTAACTTCAAAGGTTAACAAAACTCAAAAGCATGAACACAAATCTGTTTCAGTATTGCTCTCAGAGGATGAACATACAATCAGTATGCTTAAAACAGTGAAAACACCAGAACAAGATTTGCACGAAGTTGAAACGAGAGAAAAGAGTGGAAGTGATGCAAGAAACAATAAAAATGAAAACATATTACATTGTTTAGCAGACATTAATTCTCAAGAGAGTAATAACATTAATAAAACTGAAACAGGTAACACCAACAAGTACACCAATGACTGGAAAAGACCAAATACCCCAGAAATCTCCTCACCAAAAAATTCCAAGTGTGATGGTTCAGAGGAGAGCCCTTTTGAGAAAAAACCAAGGATAATAGGTCCCAGCTTGCCCCTGCACTTGGCACATATTAAGACAGAATACCAGGTAAGATGCTTGTTATTTTTATGTACCATGGTTCATCGTCAAGTGTCTTGCAAGGTAACCTACTATAACACCCCACAGAACCTGCATCATACTGGGGATAATCTGTGTTTTTGAAACAAGTTTATTCTCCTTTTGAATCCGTGCAAGGCTATATAAGCAGCTACTTCCTCATATGAACCAGGGAAAGTGGAGGCAGTGAGTCAACAGTTGCACCATAAAGTTTTAACTAGTTCTCTTGATCCAAACCCCCATTCCTAAACTTGGGAATCGGACAACATTTATCTTCCTTAACCTTGTTATATCCATTCTAATTCCATTATACCCATCCCCACCTAAAGTATCGGCGAGCTAGCTGTAGTACAGTGGGGTCTCATTTTGCTTGGGTATATTGTACTGGTACACAACCATGCCTCGGAAATCCACACAAGCAATGCCTTTTAAAGTGTTAAAATCGCTAGAAAGATTTTGGGTAACCAACTTAACCTTCCAAAAAGACACATAATGTCACATAAACTGCATCCACATTATTAAATAAATATTTTAAAGAAAGCCCAAGAAGTTAATTACATGATAATGCACCGAATTGTGGAGGTGTGGGAAGCTCTGGGAGATGGTGGGAATCCAGGCAGGGGGTGAAGACTAGTCAGATTGAAAGCCTTCAAAATCAACTGCAGACACTTGTGAAGTGGCTTTAGCTTCTTTATAAGCCCCCAAATATTTTTTGGGGGAATGTGACCAATATCATGATTATTTTGAGGCCATGTGCACTTGATATTAGCAGATATTCTGAGGTCAATAGTAATTACCTTTTCCATAATTTACTATAACTGAAAGTGGAAGATGATCAGAATAAACGAGCAGTTCCAACAAAGGTACAGTAGTACCCCGCTTAACGCGGTCAATAAAACCCACAGGGTACCGTGTTAAGTGAAAACCGCGCTAAGTGAACAACAGAACATATGGGATTAATTCCAATAGAAACTGGCCTGATCCCCAAACTCCACTTTTTCCGACACAATACCTATGTTCTAGTAAAAATAACATCTTAATTTTATGATGGTACATGCACACAATTAATACTTAAGAGAAATAGAGAAATACAGTCGCCAAGTTAATGTCCATTCAAATAATGGACTCAACTCCCTCCCCCTCTTCTCACACTACACTGCTGGCTCTTCCCTCTCTGAGAAATTTTTGGGGGAAAACCACTAAATTTTAATAAATAATACCTCAAACTAAAGTTAGGATAATACAATTGACATTGCTGGATTCTTTGTAAGACCAGGAATATTTTGAATATAAATGTCATATATTTTGCACAAAAAATAACATATTTACTCGGAGTAAACATTAGCCTATATCTAAAATTTTTATGTCTAATGCAAAATCTATGATGTTTATATTCAAAATGATCACCAAATTGTAAGAATTCCAGCAATGTAAATTATATTCTGGCCGGGTAATTTGTATGAATTTTATGAGCTAAAACAAATATCTTCAGTTAATAAAAAAAAAAAATATTCTTCACGACACAATCTGTCAATCAAAGTACCCCACCTTGCCTCCCCCCCTCTTCCAACCTTGCGGTCAGTCCCAACCCTCCCCCCCACCCCCCACCAATCCTCCCTTCAAGAGATGTTGGGTGAAAAAACTAAATTTTAACATTTAGTATTAAATAATACCTCAGATTAAAGTTAGGATAATATAATTGACATTGCTGGATTCCTTGTAAGACCAGGAATATTTTGAATATAAATGTCATATATTTTGCACAAAAGATAACATATTTACTCAGAGTAAACATTACATCTAAAATTTGTATGTCTAATGCAAAATCTATGATGTTTATATTCAAAATGATCATCAAATTATAAGAATTCCAGCAATGTAAATTATATTCTGACCGGGTAATTTGTATGAATTTTATGAGCTAAAACAAATACCTTCAGTTAATAAAAAAAAAATATATTCTTCACACGGTAACAGATGGTCAGTCGGTCCCTCCCTCCCCCCCACCAACCTTCCCTACCAGTTATGTGGGGAAAACCAGAATATTTACCTTTTTAGTAATAAATAATACCTCAAACTAAAGTTAGGATAATATAATTGACATTGCTGGATTCCTTGTAAGCCCAGGAATATTTTGAATACAAATGTCATATATTTTGCACAAAAAATAACATATTTACTCAGAGTAAACATTATATCTAAAATTTGTGTCTAATGCAAAATCTATGATGTTTATATTCAAAATGATCATCATATTGTAAGAATTCCAGCAATGTAAATTATATTCTGGCCTGGTAATTTGTATGAATTTTATGAGCTAAAACAGGCAGTCAGGCAGGGTGGGGGGTGGGGCGAATCTAAAAATAGCTCTCGAGCCGGACACTCACCGCGTATATGTGGAGAAAACCTGCGTTAAGTGAAAGTTCGGCTCTGGCGAGGCACCGCGTATACGGTAAAACGCGCTAAGCGAAACCGCGTTAAGCGGGGTAATACTGTACAGTAATACTCTATTAATAAAGAGGGATTTGAAAATTATTATATAGAAATTAAATAGAAGTTAGTCATGCAGTACAGAACTATAAAACATCCTTCGGTCATTTTTCTGAATTAACTTTTGGCAAATGGCATTTATGCCAATATCGCAGCTGTGGTGAAGGTGCATCAGCATGAGGCCAGTGAGTCGCTCCTCTGACATGGTTGCTCGCAGAAAGGTTTTTGCTCATTTGAGTCCACTAAATGATCTATCTGCTTCACAGCTTCCAATTGGTAGTGTGCATCCTATTCTAAGTAGGACAACAATATTTGGAAACTGATCCCCATCCACCACCTTAATGCAGCTAAGCAGGCTGGTCAACATTCTGCCTCTGAAAACAGTTACACACGTTCAGATCTACTGTATGTTCTGTGACTGAAGATATCATATACATGTACAAAAATGACTGACACTAGCATGTATATATGTATATTTTAGTCATTATGAATATTATTACTGTACAGCAAAAAAGAAACGTTAGATGCCTTCCAATTTCATATCTTAATTTAACTAAACCCATTTATAAAACATATCATACACAAAATATGGCTGTTTTTAGCTTGCATGGACAGTCTTGTTAGATGCCACATGGGAGACTCAGATATTGTATATTAATAACTATATAATTGAAAAACAAAGCAAATGACTTATTGATATATTCTCATACCTGCCAATGGGTCACCCACTCATGTAACTCGTTGGTGAGGGAAGAAGGAACTGGAAGATCTGCCTCCCAAAACTTCAGCTTCAGACAAGTGTCTTCAGCATTAAAGCAATTCATAGTGTTAACTGGCAGCAGGGAAAATATTGCTTGGCTTGGATGAGTGTCCTCAGTTTTGAATCTTGTTTTTATCTCAGAGATAGTATAATCAATGAAAGGGATTGCAACATTCCTTTTGAATGGTTCCTGCGTGGAACTTGCTGCAGCATTAGCCCTCATTGTTGCTTTCCTGTGATCCTTGGAATCTCAATTGCACATCTAACATCATCTGCCATTTTCTCACAGGTTATGTACCATAAAGTAAACTCTGTGTCGGAAGTAGACCTTATTTCTTGAAGCCTTGCAGTTGCACTTTGAACCAGTAAATATCCTGATCTCGTTTTAGCAGTTTTTTTGCCAGACATCGAAGAACTTCCAACTTGCTTCTCATAGTTTGGAAAGCCACGATGTTAGTAAAAGACCAAGTTGAATAAGAGTCCTTGAGCCCTTTCCCTGGTATCACAATCGCAAGACCAATCTTCAATCTGGTCAACATCAACATCCTCCGTTTGATTCCTTCTGTACATCTCTGGGAATGAGGGTGGGTCAATAATGCAATCCAGGGCAAGAACCACATATGAGTAGTACAGTTCTTTTTCTCACTTGAACTGGAAGGAGAAGTAGATGCTAACCATTTAGACATTTTGGTAAGTGGTGCACATGGTAAACTTAAAGGAATTGCAAGAGTAAGAAAAAGCGTCCTTGACTCTCAGTGAACACAGGCTGAATGACCCAGTGGCTACAGCTGGGGAAGCGCACATGTGCGGTGGCTGCACTGTATTGTCAAGGCAGGTAAAGGTAATTTGAAATGCTTACAAGATTGGCTTTTCTTGGAAAAAATCTTACAGTATATAGGAAACTGGTAAAAATTTAGGAAGCCACAAAATATAAAAAATTCAGAATAAGTGCTGAATAACCTGAGGCTACTGTGTATGGTTGGGGGAAGGTGGTATTTAATATTGAATACTACTATTACAATACTATAGATGGCTGCTATAAGGTTGGAAAATTATTATTTAATATTGAATAATACTGTAGATGTCCATTGATTTTTTATATTGATTTTTTTTATGCAGAATCCTACCAAAACCAAGAAAAGGCAAGATAAAAAAGGCAGAAAGTACGATGAAGATAGTCCAAACTATGACAGCTGGACTCCTCCAAATCAGCAGAGTGGAGATGGACGTACTTCACTGAATGACAAATTTGGTTATTAATAACTACCAGTACTTACAAGTTTCATATGGCTCTGGATCAGCTGCCAAAGCAACAAAGTGTTTTTGGTGAAATCTCTTGATGATTTTTTTCTCATATGATTTTGTCATGCAATACCAATCGTAATAAAAAGTTATTTTACAGTATCAGAATTAGTTAGGCTTAGTAACCAAGACAAAATTATATTTTGCTAATTGTAATGTATCATCAAAAATGTTTTTTCTCATAAATACTGTAATGTATAAGAAAATTAATGCAGTACTGTAATACAGTTTTCATAAGTATTACAGATTAAGTTTTAATTATGTACAGTAATGGCATGTTTTTCATCATGTAAGTATATTGAGGTTTGTGGAAATAAGTGGAGAGAATACTTACAGTTAACCCTGAAACTCTGCGGGCTTTATCCTGTTCATCCCAACATTCAGCTTGGGGGAGGGAGAGTTGTATCACATATGTCAATTTTTTGCTATTTTCTTCCCCATGGCAGCAGGTGGGGTGGGGTTAAACATGGTTCAGCCTGCCCCTGGTCTTGTAAGTAATATGCTGTTACTAAATAAAAGAAACGTTCAGAAAAATTCTGTAAAATAATCAAACTGATTTTCACTGTACAACCAGTCATCTGTCCATGATTATATTTACAGGAGCACCTCTCTAACTTAATAATCATTGCAGCACCTAAAATAAGTTATAGTAGATTTTGAGGTACTGTATAGAGAATTAGCTACCCAGACCCCCAAAATTCAAAACCATCATACTATAAACCCACACATGGCAGTGGAATTCTATCGTCATTATAAACTAAAAGAATGCTTCAGAAGTAACCTAGACCACACAGTAGGATAGCTGGGAAAGGTAGGAGGGTTAAGAACTTATAAACCTAATCTTTACATATTTTAGTCATACTCAAGATATGTATCCACACACATACACTTCTGTAGATACAATGGTAAAACAATGGCTTTCAGTTAATAACAAAGTACGGACAAAAAAAAATTATTTGAAAAATTCTTTATTTAAACTGTCTAAATATTACGCAGGTATGTACAGTTACTTTATACAGTTGTATTATGTGTTAATTAAAAATAATTAAAACGAGAAGCAAGTAAATGTGGTGTGATATTAGGGAAGTCAACTGGATTGGAGTAGCGGCGACGCGTCATCTGCTGCCTGTCTCACACGGCCCTTACCATACCACCACCACTGCGCCATTAACACACACACGAATGCACGACTAACATGCAATGCTGTGAATGAAACGTGTACAAACAGTACTGAATATTAGTTTTCCTGTAACAAACTTATGACTGGGAAGAATATATAATTTATCCCATTCATAATTGTAATATCAACATTATGGAACAATATAATTAACGTTTTGTCAGCCTTCCTCACCGCAACAACACCCTCTTTGATGAGAGTTTGGAGACAACCCGAGTCTCTCAAAATAGTGACTGGTGTTTCGACACCGTCAACTTCTACCGTGCCTTGTGACAAAAAGGGACGAAAGGTACCAACGTCTGGGTCCTTCCCAAAACTCTCCTGGAAAAGATCAAAGTCTCGTGAGGCGAGAACCGAAACTGCAACCTCTCGTGCTTCACCTTATTTGGCTGCGGCCTTCTCCAACAAAAATACGCCTTATGACCCGGCTTTCCACAGAAACTACAATTAAATTAGAAAATTAGGACGCCCCATTAGGTGGCGAACGAGTCCATCTCCTCTTGTCATGTACAAAATTATTACGCACAAAATTACCATTGTTAGTCCTACCATGCCTCAAAACAAATCCATCAGCATGCTTAGAAAAAAAATCACAAGTGTCAAAATGTCGTTAGTGAATCCTGGCAAGGTCGCCAAAACTGTTACCCGTCTCTTAATTTACTTAAATATCCAGGTTCTAGGCGTAACCAAACAAAAAGTGAAGTAAATTAAAAGAGAATAAAAATAAATAAAGTAAACCTTTAAGAATTTAATTAATTAAATATTAACACAATAAAGAGCCTCGTAGGCTGTCACAACAAATTGATTCACCATCGAAACTTTTAAGACACAAATGATACTAAACATCGAAACATCAAAAGAATAATAATAAAGCATTGGATTACGTTAACACTGCATTAACATGTAAAAACTAACACTGAAATTAACTAACGTGAAAGAACACTGAATAACTTAAATGTATCTAAGCAAATACTGATGGAAACAAATAGACATAAATAGGTACTCGCATAGATATGCCACATTGGTGGCGACAGGAACAACACAAATAAATTAGGTATAAGTAACAGGTGACGAGTGTCACTCAAAGGATGTGGACTGTATGACAAGAGGACTGAACTGACTCCGTCAGTTGGTGGGTCCTATATATAAGGTCGGCTCCCGCCACGCGACCCACCGGTGGGTCGTTTAACGATGCAGATGGTCGTTAGAGAACAAAGAATACTGGTTACAATACAAAATGGGTTTGAACAAATAATAACAGTTAAAACCTTAACAGCACAGGGTTAAGGTGACGAGATTATATAATAGTAAATACAACACATCATTACAGGAATAATATGGAACATGGAAGCATGTTATATAAAAAAAATAGAAATATACGACACGGTCGTAACACCATACAAAGAGATAATAGACAACTAAAGAGAATTGACAACTGGCCACATACAGTACGCTACAATAGTATCAAGAAATAACGGTAGATACTGTAGGTAAATAATAGACACAATATACAAATACAAAATTTATTTATACATTAATATGGAGGTAGGAGAAAGAATATATATATGTACCAACAGACGAAATCTGGTACTATGCCCTCAGGCTCAACATACTCACACCACTACTGGGTGGACATACTCAATAACACAAACTCTTACAGTAACTTAGCACCATTAAGACCAGGGGCAACTGCCACTACAACACTCAGTAGTCAGGAGTGATACTCAAGCAACCGCCATGGGGTCCTGCCACCATGGGTACTTTCCAACGAACTCTGAAGATTCCAGTGGAATAACCCCACCACACAAATAGCCCTACTGAGTTAGACACTCATCCACCAATGATGGTAGTGGCAGTGGTGTGTGGCTTGGTGATCCGGGGTCACCTCGCGGGCCGAGCGTTAGGGTCAGACGAGCCAGCTATGGGGCCCATAGGTAGTCTTAAGTGTCTGACGGTCAGGTCTCACGAAGGTAACTAATCCTACTGGACCTCGGACATCTCCCCAGACATAGTGGATACAACATCCACGCTACAGACACGGTCTAGGCTGCGTTAGGGACCTGTATGGGTGAAGGGGCGAGCACTTACTAACGGTGACAACGACATCACGTTGCAGGGGACGTTAAAGACGTAAATATCACTTCACTCAGAGCATATCAACTACGTTACTGTAACACTTGCACAATCAACTATCAATTGGGTCAAATCACGTAAAGAAGGGCGAATTACAACACAGAGTGGAATGACCTACCTGTATGGGTGAAGGGGCGAGCACTTACTAACGGTTGAAATGCCCGCGGCACTCTCACTCAAAATAGGTCAGGGAGTCCACCTACTTCTATTTTACTGTACACTCTGATGTTGAAACTGAGACTATGAACTCAGTTTCATTCCCTACTATTATCTTCACTAACAATGCTCTGCCTGAGCTATCAAAAGCAAAATTAAATTGATTACAAAGGGTTGAATGGCAACAGGTCCCAACATACAGCGTCTTGCTACAAAATCTGCGGATTATATTCAAAGTTCCCTTTAGACAAAGACGGCCTATCGATGACGTCATCAAGGAAACAGAGAAAACGGGGGACGTTTCCACTGGGGGACTCAGAAGGTTTTGTGGACGTTTGAGCGTAATATGAATCCTTAAGGTTTTCAGGTTAGCCGTCATCACGATCATGACATGGAAGATAATTTTCTTCTTCCATCAGTTCTTTAAATTCAACTAAAAACTTTGCTGCCCCTTCCTTATCAGCACTAGCAGCTTCACCATGCCTAACAACACTGAAAATGTCACTTCTTTTCTTAATTTTTTCGAACCAGCCTTTGCTGGCCCGAATATCTTCAAATCCTGTGCCTGAAGAACCAGGTTGATCTGTCTTTAAATGTTCGTAAATCTCCCTGGCTCTTCCACAAATGAATTCAGTAGAAACTGAATCACCTTTCATCTGTTTTTCCCTAATCCAGATGAGAAGTAACCTCTCAGTTTCTGCAATTAGGGATCTACTTTTAAACACTCTTGTAGATTTGTCTCTCACTTTCACTTCTTTAAATTTGTCTTTCTGTGCAAGAATTGTCGACACAGTTGATGTCGACATGCCATATTCTTTGCATAGCGCATTTGTTCTAATGCCTTGTTCATGTCTTTTTATGATTTCCTGCTTGGTTTGGATTGAAATCGCTTTTCTTGATTATTAGGCCCCATGCTGGATTCAAACAATGCCAACACGTGTTTTTTAAAGTTAAACTTGTTGTAAATAAAGAAATTTTTCTTTAAAATAACACCGCACTGCACTCTATATTGTCAATATGTAAAATAAATTTCAAAATGACCAATAATTTGCTTGGAAACACAGAAAAAAGCGTTTAGTTGAAGAGAGTCTCAAGCAAGATGTTACCTCCAGTGAAAACAGAGAGAGACTAACGCTTGTTTGTTGTGTTAAGAGGCTGGATGCCGTGCATTAAACTATTCACTTTACCTTCAATTATGTTCAATAATTGTTAAAATGACTAAAAAATTTAATATTAAACTTAAAATTATTGAATAGTATAAACTTCTTGATATTTACTAAAATAGTAAGGAATTTAAGCCCTAGAACCGATTAATGTATTGGCGGACTAATACTAAAGCTGGTTGACCGCCAAGTGCAAACCAAAACTTGTTGAGGGCGTCTCGTAAGAAACTCGTTAACCGAGAGGTTGCTCGTTAACCGAAGTTAACCGAAATCTCGTTAACCGAGGCGCTCGTTAACCAAGGGACCACTGTATAGGCAACATTAACAATAACTTGTTAATTTTTTTCAGAGGAAGACTCCTTGGTTTATTGTAGTAATGTGTCTGCTTTAATTAACTATTTTGACATTACCTATACAGCTACTGAATGGAGGTTGTTCATTGATTTTTCAAAAACAAGTCTCAAAGGAGTTTTACTTCATAATGGAAATGTATTTTCATCAATTCCTGTGGCTCACTCTGTTCATCTTAAGGAAACTTATGAAAATTTGCAGATACTTCTAGAGAAAGTTCATTATAAAGATCATGGTTGGTTGGTTTGTGGAGATTTAAAAGTCAATGCTTTGTTGCTTGGTCAACAGAGTGGATACACGAAAATGTCATGTTTTTTGTACGAGTGGGACAGCAGACCAAGACATGAACATTGGGACAAAAAACACTGGCCACCTAGACACCTAGTTCTTGTGCCCGGTTCAAAAAATATTCTACACGAACCATTGATTGACCCTAAGAAAGTGCTGTTGCCTCCTCTGCATATTAAATTAGGGTTAATGAAACATTTTGTAAAAGCCCTAGATAAGGAAAGTGATTGTTTCAGGTACATATGCAGGGAATTTCCATCAGTTATATATGAAAAAATCAAAGGTGGCATTTGAAGAATCGATGAACCAGTGTGAGAAAGAAGTATGGAATAGTTTCAGGAATGTTTTGTATAGTTTTTAGGCAATAGAAAAGATCTAAACTATCAAAACACTGTTGAAGGTATGCTGAATAACTTTAAAACATGGGTTGCAATATGAGTTTAAAAGTGCATTTCTTGCATTCCTATCTTGAGTATTTTCCTGAAAATTTAGGTAGTTTAAGTGAAGAGCAAGAGTGAAAGATTTCACCAGGAGGTTAAGCCCGGTGATTAAGGAAATAGAAAAGTGGTATCAGGGAAGGTGGAATGTGAACATGATGGCATACTACTGCTGGTTGCTGAAGAGAGATTGTGCCAGTGAAAAGATTGCCAGAAAATTGAGAAAAAATAAAGTTTCACCCATTCTAGAAGCCTAATACAGTCAACCCTCGCTTTACGCGGTCCCACTTTACGCGTTTCCACGTTTACGCGGTACCCTGCCGAAACTGGAATGCTCACTTTCCGCGGTGTGTGTACCCTTTTACTCGGAGAGCGGCGCGAGCAGGGTGCGCACAAGGTCGCCCAGTCATCAAAACATTACCGAGTTCTTCACCCGCCACCCACCACAGCCGGCCCAAGTCAGTGATAGTGATAATGATAGTGAGGATATGGACTTTGAGGGGTTTGACAAAGAGGCCCTGCAAGCCTCTGTGGTGGATAGTGATACAATTGATACAAGTGATACAGGTGAGGGCCAATAATCTGCCCTCTGCCTTGGAACCAACCCCCCCCATCCCCGTGTGCCCAGCCATCTTTTCTACTAATGTAAGTGTTAAAAAACCTAATATTATTGATATTTCTCTTAATTATTAATTGTGTGTGCATACCATCATAAAATTAAGAAGTTATTTTTACTAAAACGTAGGTATTGTGTCTGAAAAAGTGGAGTTTGGGGGTCGGCCCGGTCTCTATTTCAATTAATCCCATATGTTATGTTGTTCACTTTACGCGGGCCGCCGTGGGTTGAATTAACTGCGTAAAGTGAGGGTTCACTGTATTATGTTCATACATATTCATATGCTGTATATCACTTATTTCTGTATTTGCAGGCAAATAGCCTTAATCACAATAATCTTCATGTTTAGTTAACTTTGAAGCCTACTGAATTGTCTTATTTGTATTATCTTGCCATATTTGTATGTTGTATTTGTATATGTACAAGTTATATTAGTTTGACTTATTGGTAATAAAGTGTGACGGGCTAGAACAAAACAAAATTTATTTTTGAAAACCTTGATAAAAAACGAATCAGAATCACGTCTCAGTTTTAAAGCATCCAACTTTACTTAAAATGCAGACCGGTGGAAAATCAATCATACACTTAGCCCATACATCATAAATAGGCACACCCACACCCTTCCAGCCTGATATACTGTATATGGGGCTCAAAATGCTCAGAATAGGGAGATCTAAATGTTTATAACTTTTGGGCATGCTATGTTCTTAAGTAATATATATTTTTTAAATATCTTAATAATTAGAGGTTGCTCAAGTCAAATGAAATTTAACAATATTATGCCTATGCTTAATGTTCATAACACATCATTTCCTAGCCCCCAAGCCTGGGCCCCCCGCCACTTATTCTAAGTGGGTATTAGCTGCTCAAGGCAGGGGTCGCAAGAGGACCAGTCTCACTCTTTGTCGCCCAGTAAGGTCTGCTTGAGGGCATTAGGGAATGATTTCCTGTGGTCAGCAACTGCCTGCAGTAGATACTGCAGCTGCTGTTCGTCCTTGGTGATGCGGCCTGAGAAATCTTGGACTAAGGCTACTCCTCTTTCTGCATGATCATTGATCACAGACAAAGCTTGTACACTGGCTTTTGCATTTTGGAAGCCAGGATCATCTTTCCACTGTTCTACTGGGAGGGCCAGGAAATCTGTATTCAAGTTGAACTTTTTGAAAAATGACTGTGTTCTTTGTCGTGAAATCATATAGGTTCTCACTTGGAGTGTGTCTGGATTGATTGTAACCCGTTTGACATGCTTTTCTTCTCCAATAACGATGTTCATAGCTTCCAACATGCGGTCCTTCACTGCTGGGATATACTGCCAGATTCGGGGGTCACTAAGTCTAAGGGGAAAACTTAATTCTAATCTTAATTTCTAAGGGTCGCTGCCACCAGACCCCCTCTGGACAGCATGTAGCTCGTTAGGTAGCGTGCAGAGTGGACTAGGCATTGGGTTAGGTTTTCCATTGACCAGATCGATAAGGGTAAAGAAGGGTGAAACCATAACATATCTTAATTGATTTATTCCTTATAAAACATACTGGTAAAAAACATATACATGAATTGGCCTTCCTCAGAAGAACAACGGAAATGTGGTTACCCAGATGGGCACCAGACTCTTACATTAATGGCGTGTCATCCACATACTTATTGCATAACAATCTGTGACCACCTTACCTCGGTCATTCCTTCTTACACTATCCCTTAACACATCAGACTGCTCCACCTGTATGGAATATTGCACCGTCGGTTATCATACATAGTAGCACCATCTCAACACACATGTTACACCATACCTGCAAGTATGGGACTCCTTGTGACTTTTAGGTATACACAACAGGCACCTCGTTCGCACACCGCCCTCGGTGGGTAAAGACGAGGGCTTCACCTAGAGACATACCAGCACTATTTCTACGCCTTACACACTAAGGTAAGGTCTTGGTTTGCTAGTTCGTGGGAAAATTCATGGGGTTCTAATATCACGTGGCACCCAAGGCGGGTACATGACGCGCCTTGAAACAAAAGCTGAATGTTCATGGCGGGGGTGTATCAACTTCACTTAAAACTGTAATGAGGGATTCTCCTCTCACACCTTGCACTATTTGAATACAGACATAAGATTCTCTGATCACTGTACCTGTCGTGGGTATATGTCACGTGAGGATATGAGGTGTATTAAGTTCATACCGACGCATACAAGATATTTCCTTTCAAGTATAGTTTCTGGATCACTTCCAACACCTCACATAGTTCTGATACATTTATCCTTTTTCCAGATCATTGTTCTCATGTATTTTCATATGATATCTGTGGAAGTTATGTTCGCTACACGCTCACAGACGTAAATAGTATGACCTTCAAACCCTGATCCACACTTAGTCTTACAGTACACTAGTCCGGCTCAACTGGACTTTAACATTCATCTTATGCATACCCTGAGTTATCCTTAATGCTATGAATACATACACTTAATATGATATAACTGTACCTGGGTCCAATACAACACATGGTCTTGTAACATTGAGTAGGTGAGTTATCCTTTATCAATGTTTCCCGTTTTCTGAGGTTCTACAAGCGCGGTGCATTTGAATGTTATATAGCGTAATATGAATTAAATGGGGTTTTTAGGAATGACAATGATGTGCGCAGTACAGGGAGAACATCGTCATCAAAGAAGGCCAATGCAACCAACTCTTCTGACAAGTACCAGAGGTGTCTCATCATTTTGTGGAAAGTTGCCTTTGATATGGCATCGCTGATGGTACTGTAGTCTTGTAGAGCTTTAAGCAACATCAGATCTCCTTTTGGTGCCTTTGCAGCAAGTGGAGCAGTTGTCCAAGCCTTCACATATATTCGGGCAAAGAAAATGCACAAATCTCTTAGTCCTCTGTTCTCCTTTGGAGTAAGCTTAAACTGAGAACGGAATAACCACACTTTGAAGGAATAAATGGTCTTTGCCATCCATCGTGCTTGGCGCATTGCACCAGGAGCAGAAAATCGTACTCCCCGAGAAGGTGATGTGCCAAGGAAGATGGAGGCCAGCTCTAGCAGCTCTCGATAATCATCTCGAAGCTGTGCATCCAATAGGGCCTTCTCCATGAAGTTGGTTAGATCGTCCCTAACAGCTCTGACCGATTCTTCTGCCAGATCGTCGGTGGAGGAGTCTTCAAACTTCTGCTTGTCAATTTGTTCCCATTTGGCTTGGAATCTTCTGAACAGCTGTATGTCAGGAGCAGCTGAGTGCCCCATTACAGCTTCAAAAGCAGCTCCAGCTACAAGTTCTAGTACATGGTGGCGGCAGGCAAAATATAGCAAATCACGACCCAGCAACTGCTCAGTTTTGACACACGCACCCTTGTGGTGACCAGTATTTGAGCTTATTGTATCAAAACACATGCCATGCACGATGTCTGCAATGTGCCATTGCTGCAAAGCCTTCACGACAGCTTTTGCTTGTTCATCACCGGTACCAGAGGGAAGTTTTGGAACAGCAAGAAGTTGGGAGGTGCCATTGCCTGAGACAAGAACTGGGAGTCTGTCAACATGGCCCCCATGCCCCGTCAAATCAGGCATCAATTTACCATCCCAGTGAACAATTAAAACTGACTCTGGTTTGAAGTTTGAAAGGATTTCAGCTGCCCTGCTACTGCGATGATGCTGACGTTTCCTCCTGATGCTTGATCGATTCAGAATCAATTCACTGACATCATGGCCCAGACTCCGAGCAGTTTGGGTGACAATGTGCATGGCCATTCTATCTGAGGACTTGTGGTGTGTGGGAATGTTTTCTTTTGTCCAAAATTGAAGAACTTTGTCTGTGACTTCCCCAGCTGCCACTCTGATGGGTTTTTTTCTGTATGCGATGCAGGCTTAAAAAATACTGTAACACTTGCCTGTTTGAAGGTAACTTAGCCCCTGTAATGTCATCACATAATGTCTTTATCAAATACACATTTTCTCGTGTTTTTACTCCTGCATTAGCCATTTTGACCTGAGGAATAAAGAATTTAACTATTAATATAAATTAATAATGAGAATACTCTGCAGAACTGTTTCTCATTTCCCCAATCACCAATCACGACCAGCAAAAAACTCACCACAATCGTGCCAAATGCGACACACTAGTGGTGGGCGTAATCGGCTACAAAGTAATCGACTACATCGATTACTTAATTTTTGACGGCTTTGAGCAACCTCTAAATATTAATATATTTAAAAATAACTACACACAATGTTTTTGTCCTAAATGGACACTTTTAGCAGGGTCTGTGGTAAAAAATTCCAAAGTTGAAAAATAAGGACTACCCAAATATATATATACAGTATATATATATATATATATATATATATATATATATATATATATATATATATATATATATATATATATATATATATATATATATATATATATATATATAATATATATATATATACAGTAAAACCTCAATTAACCGACCACATATGGGGGGGAAGGGGCCGACGGATAATCCGAAAGGTCAGTTAATAGTACATAAAGTCTACGGAAATAAAACAAATATTTTCAAAGTACCTTTCCCTAACCTACCTCATTTAACTCCCTCTATTTATTTTTGTTCATTTGCCATTCATATTTCAATAGAATTTGCTTTAAAACATTAACCACTTTAGTAAATAAATATGAACCAGCACAGAAACCGTGAATAAACAATGGAAAAGTTAAAGAACATGTGTCATCACAAAATTTGTGACCAAGTCCCAGGTGCTCATCTGACTTTCTACCTCATTTACACTCACTTGCAGGGTCTCAACTGTTTCTCTTACTATTGACAACACAACATACATATATTGTTTCTCACTCTTGATTTTTTTTTCATTTTTGCATTTATTTATGGTTCTATATTAATATTATTATTATTATCATTATCATTATTAATATTATTACATTATCGCCCCCCAGGTCCCGATGTGTGTTAGTGACCTGTGCCCGGGTGGGCTAATCCCTGTAAAAAAAAATTATAAGTTCGGGATTGACGGTTAATCCGAAAGTCGGTTAATCGAGGGTCCATTAATCGACGTTTTACTGTATATATATACAGTAAAACCTCGATTAACCGATTATAATGGACTATATGGACTAAAAATGAAGTATACATGGTACCTCATGTTTCATACCAGCTGGATTCGGTAAAATGCTACTGACATCCACATAAGCAGCACGGGCTCTTCTCAATGAGAGGTTCACGGCGCCATCAGCTCGATGAACAGGCTTTGTGTGAAATATCACATAGTCTAGAACTGCTTTTAGTGCTCTTGTGGTATGGTCGGTAGCATTCCCTGGTCCCATGCATTAGGTCCAGGGTTCGAGTCCTGGCTGGTGAGGTCGTTGATTATATATATATATATATATATATATATATATATATATATATATATATATATATATATATATATATATAATGGTGGTCAAACTATATAAAAAATATAAGTAGTAATATATTGCCTCCACAAGCCTTAAATTGTCCATTTGGTTCATAGATAAGGTCTGTAAAATATTATCCATATTCATTACAACATTTAGGTCAATCCATTTTGCATATTATACTTGTAGTGTAGACTGAATTTTCTTGTCCGCATGATACAGTCTTAATATACACAACACATTATATTGGGTATATTTCAATGTATATACCTAGTTGCCTATTTGGAAAGGCGAAAGTAATGTAGTCACAAGGACTGACAATGACAGGTTGAAACAGGAAACACAGACAAAGTTACCATTAATCAGATGAAGTTACTTATTTCATTTTATATCTCATCATTCTACAATTATTTCATTATCAATCTAAATAGTATATTTGCTGAATAAAGACAATGTGTTTATAATGTGTTTATCTGCCCCGAAAAATCATATGCGTACTAAATGGAAAAAGGGACATTGGATTGACCTCTAAATATGCTTTAAATGATCAATTTTTCTGGGATGCATTTTTTGTGAATGGACAAAATAAACCTTGTGGAGAAAACGTATACAAATATATGATATTTTGGACCACCCTAATATATAATATATATATATATATATATATATATATATATATATATATATATATATATATATATATATATATATATATATATATATATATATATATATATATATATATATATATATATATATATATATATATATATATATATATATATATATATATATTTGAACCAGCCATCTATTGTGTAGTCTCTACCTCTAAACCACGCATCTGTGTGTCATGATCTGCAGCACTACGACCCA